>NC_044039.1:56036512-56366788 GCF_901765095.1 Microcaecilia unicolor
TAATGTAGTTTTTTTTTTTATTTTAACGAGGTCTATTACAGTGAACAAAGAGAAATACATCCAAGTACAATGCACAATCTGCTTAAGGAAAAACACAACCTGTTCTCGAAGCTAAGGGAACCTCTAATAAGTATAGTTTTGTTTTAATTAAACAATACTAAAGAAAAAATAGAAACATAGGAGGAGGAAGGAGAAAAAGAGGAAAACAAAGACAAAAAAAACCTCAGACATTGGAGCCCTAAAGCATAACCACACAAGAAAAGCCAAGCCAGGTCTCACTCACCCACAAAACTCAAATTAAACACAGATCCCCAAACCTTTATACAGGTCTTAAAAGAATTTTGCCTAAGAGCAGTTAGTTTCTTCAATTTATATACAGTATAAAGTCGAGATCTTCACTTAGCAATAAGTGGAATCCCTGGTGTCTTCCAAGCAACTGCTTAAGGTGAGCTTAGTCACATGTAGCAGTTGGCGCATCAGCGAAGTCTGATATTTTCGAAGTCCTGGGATAGCTCTATTCAACAGGATAATCCCAAGAAACTCTCAAACCAGGTATCCACAATACCTGGAAGAGGATGGATTTCCAAAATGCAATGGCTTTCGGGCATGACCACCAAATGTGAATCATGGTGCCCTGAACTCCACAACCTCTCCAGCATAATGCAGAAGTCTGAGGAAACCAATGATGGAGACAATGGGTAAGGTAACAGCAATAAGTCAATCTAATTTTTAACATGGAAACCAGTATGTGGAGTTCCCCAAGGATCACCACTTTCACCGACCCTCTTCAACCTAATGATGACACCCTCTGGCCAAATCGCTATCCAACCATGGCCTCAACCCATACATTTACGCAGATAATGTCACAATCTATATCCCGTTCAAACATGATCTAAAAGAAATCACTAATGAAATCAACCACAGTTTCCAAATCATGAACTCTTGGGTGGATATTTCAACTAAAACTTAATGCAGATAAAACACAATGTCTTATCCTCTCATCACAACACAACATGAGTAAATTCAACACTATAATCATACCAGATCTTACCCTCCCCGTACCAGACAGCCTTAAAATTCACAATTGACCGAAATCTTACACTTGAAAGCCATGTGAAGAATACAACAAGAAAAACGTTCCATTCAATGTGGAAACTCAAAAGAGTAAAACCTTTCTTCCCAAGGAAAATATTTCGTAGTCTGGTACAATCAATGGTACTAAGGCACCTTGACTACTGCAATGCACTTTACGCTGGTTGTAAAGAACTCATCATCAACAAGCTCCAAACAGCCCAAAATACTGCAGCCAGACTCAAATTTGGTAAAACAAAATAGCAAGTGCCAAATCCTTAAGAGAGAAACTACATTGGCTTCCACTTAAAGAACGTATTACGGTCAAGGTCTGCACTCTGGTTCACAAAGAGGCATATATTCAAAGCACTTAGAAACCTATGGAACTTTGGAAGGCTAAGCGCTTTGAAAATATGCCTCAAAATCATTTACGGAAATGCCCCGGTCTACATGTTAGACCTCATAGACCTGCCACCCAGGAATACTAAAAGATTAGCACACACATTCCTGAACCTATATTTTCCCAGCTGCAAAGGACTAAAATACAAATTAACACATGCAACGAGCTTTTCCTATCTAAGTAGGCAGCTTTGGAACGCATTAACACTTGACGTGAAAAAGATGGACGATTTAACCAACTTTCGGAAATTACTGAAGACTTACCTTTTCAACAAGGCATACAGCACCGACCCATTTTTTGAACTTTAACGTACCATATGAACTGTAATGCATTACCACTGTATCTATTAGTCCAAATTTGATCTCTCTGTAACTGTTTGCTTAATTCTACTTTATTACTTATGTTCTTTATGTAATACCACTTGTATCTTTCACTCTGGAATGGCGATTGCCATGACAGATCAATGTAAGCCACATTGAGCCTGCAAATAGGTGGGGAAATGTGGGATACAAATGCAACAAATAAATAAATCACAAATTCTTCAATTCTTAGGTTCCTTTTTATTTATTTTTTAAATGTATTCTTTATTGGTCCCCCCCCTTACTTCTTTTTTTTCTTTATATTTTATTTATCGTTTTTATATATAGTAAACAAGTATAAACTTGTAAAGAAAAATCCACTATTACAATTAAATCTAAAGATGTTATTCATAACACAAATTAAATATTATAGCTTCATTTGAAGTCCACAACAGGAGTCCAAGATTCCTAAATAGGAGAAAACAGGTAAACTTTATAAATCAAATTTTGAGATACAGACGAGTTTCTATTCAACTTTACTTAACTAGGAGCTCTCTTAGATGTTAAAAAAGATGACAATTGGTCAGGATCAAAATAAACATATTTTTCACGGCTTAATAGGAGATTAAATATTTGCAAGGATATTTAAGGTAAAAAGTTGCACCAAGTTGACGTGTCTCCTGTCTCATCTGTAAAAACTTTTGTCGTCGCCTTTGCGTTTCCCTCGCTAGATCTGGAAAAACACGAGTTTGCAAACCACGA
The DNA here is from genome assembly GCF_901765095.1 of Microcaecilia unicolor. NCBI lineage: Eukaryota > Metazoa > Chordata > Amphibia > Gymnophiona > Siphonopidae > Microcaecilia > Microcaecilia unicolor. The sequence goes on from NC_044039.1 coordinate 56,039,045, forward strand.
AAGGTTTTTTTTCTTTATTCTGAAAAAAACTTCTTTAAAATCCAGATCTTGTCCGAAGGTAACGCTACTGTGGCCAACATAGTAGTTGGTGTTATCTGTTCTGAATCCGACATTTCAAGAAGGGCAGAAACATCCAATGGTTGCGCATTCTGAATATTATTCCTTTGTAAAGGATCCAAACCCTTCACAGGTATATAACAAACCTGTGAAAAGGGTGGCATATCTTTATCTTCTATCTCTAGAATTTCTCCTAGGTAATTTTTTAGCATCTCCCGAGGGGAGATAAGTGGTTGTCACGGAAAATTTATAAAACACAGATTATTAGATTTTGAAGTATTTTCCAGCATTTCTGATTTTCTCCTTAAATTAACCAAGTCTTTAAGCATTGTTGTTTGCTGTGATCTCAACTCTAAAACATCCTTTTCCTGTTTAGCCAAATCTGCTTTAACTCTTTTCACCTCATTCTCAATTTCTGTTACCTTCCCATCTAATATCACAACTTCATTTCTTATTTTCCTCATCTGGGGGCACAAAAACTTCCCCATTTCTGCAATCAACTGCCATAGATTGTCCAATGTCACTTCATCTGGTTTCTGAAAAAGTTTAGCAAATGCAATGCTCTCAAACTCTCTTCCTGTGAAACATGTTTCTCACCTTCCAATGTCCCTCGCAACTCCTCCTGTGTTTTTCCGGCAGTGTGAGATAACAGGGAAGAAGCTGACAAATCTCCCACGTTCTCCGTTAAGGCTAACACTGCCTCCCGTCCAGTTCCACCCTGTAACACTTCGGTATTCAGGGCTAAGGACGCCGCCACCGGAGAACTACTTCTCACAGGCTGGGGAGGAGGGGCCCTTGCGTCGGGGCTCAAAGAAACTTCCAGTTCAAGATTCAGCTCCTGGTCTCCTATCCTGGGCTGTTCCAGCGAACTGCTCAACGACGCTGCTGTTGAAACCTGAGCTCGTTGCAGATAAGATTCAATCAAGCCAGAAGATATCAAAGGTCTTTGCTGCTGGGCTGCAGTAACAGCAGCTCCGCCCCTTCTCTTCGGCATTACAAGGTAATTAGAGAGTAACAGTAAAATCTGGAGGAGCTCTAAAACACGTCTCTCAGTCAGCGGCCATTTTGGAACTCCCCCCCCCCCCCCTACTTCTTTTTCGTTTTTAAGTGTGATTCACCCAGTTACTTATTGGGCTATTCTGAAATTTTTACACAGTGACAGATACAGAGTTAACTACTCAAAGGGGATCTTATCAAGTCCAGCTAAAGAACATTTCTCCTTTCACTCATCCCACTCTATAGATGGACAGAATACAAAATCCCCCCAAACTAGAAATACTGGACAACACATTGCTCAAGTGAAAGAAATCTATGTGAAGGCTCTCCCATATAAACAGGAAGAATGTGGTTAAGTGGATATTGTATACAACTGGAGGTAAAGCAAAGATACTTACCTGTAGCAGATATTCTCCGAGGACAGCAGGCTGATTATTCTGACACGTGGGTTGACGTCTGTGTCGGCCCGAGAACCAGCATTTTGCTATAGCAAAAACAAAAAAGTTTTGCTACAGTCTTCTGCACCGCGCATGCGGACTGACTTCCCACCCACTATGCGAGCGAGTACCTCAGTTAAATCAAAAAGCATAACAAATAACTCCAAAGGGGAGGTGAGAGGGATTGTGAGAATAATCCGCCTGCTGTCCTCGGAGAATACCTGTTACAGGTAAGTATTTTCACTTTCTCCGAGGACAAGCAGGCTAATTATCATAGGTTAACCTGAAACTATGTACAGTTAGCTGACTCTGAGAGTGCAGCCTGGAACAGAATAAAAATAGGCCTAGGGGGTGGAGTTGGATTCTAAACACCAAACAGGTTCTGCATCACTGACTGCCCAAACCGACTGTTGCATCGGGTATCCTGCTGAAGACAGTAGTGAGATGTGAATGTGTGGACTGATGACTACGTTGCAGCCTTGCAAATCTCTTCTATAGAGGCTGACTTTAAGTGAGCCACCGACGCAGCCATGGCTCTAACATTATGAGCCGTAACATGGCCCTCCAGAGTCAGCCCAGCTTGGGCACGTGAAGGATATGCAATCTGCTAGCCAACTGGAGATTATGTTTTTTCCCCGATGGCAGCTCCCCTCCTGTTGGGATCAAAAGAAACAAACAACTGGGCGGACTGTTTGAAGGGCTTCGTCCGCTCCACGTAAAAGGCCAATGCTCTCTTGCAGTCCAAGGTGTGCAAGCTGCTTTCGCCAGGGTGGGAATGAGGATGGGGAAAAAATGTTGGCAAGACAATTGACTGGTTCAGATGGAACTCTGACACCACCTTCGGCAGGAACTTAGGGTGCAAGCGGAGGACTACTCTGTTGTGATGAAACTTAGTGTAAGGTGCATCCACTACTAAGGCCTGAAGCTCACTGACTCCACAAAGAAAATGACCTCCCAGGTCAAGTACTTCAGATGGCATGAATTCAGTGGCTCCAAAGGAGCTTTCATCAGCTGGGTGAGAAAGACATTGAGATCACATGACACTGGTGGAGGTTGGACAAGGGACTTTGACAAAAACAAACCTCTCATGAAGCGAACAACTAAAGGCTGTCCAGAGATAGGCTGACCTTCTACACGCTGATGGTAAACACTAATTGCACTAAGGTGAACCCTTATGGAGTTGGTCTTAAGACCAGACTCTGACAAGTGTAGAAAGTATTCAAGCAGGGTCTGTGTAGGACAAGAGAGGATCGAGGGCCTTGCTGTCACACCAGACAGCAAACCTCCTCCATTTGAAAGAGTAACACCTCTTCGTGGAATCTTTCCTGGAAGCAAGTAAGACTCAGGAGACACCCTCTGAAAGACCCAAGGGGGTGAATTCTAAGGTCTCAACATCCAGGCTGTGAGAGCCAGAGACTGGATGTTGGGATGTAGAAGCGACCCTTCGTTCTCAGTGATGAGGGATGGAAAACACTCCACAGTTCCTCGGAGGACAACTCCAGAAGAAGAGGGAACCAAATCTGACGGGGCCAGAAGGGTGCAATCATGGTTCCACGGTCTTGCTTGAGTTTCAGCAAAGTCTTCCCCACCAGAGGTATGGGAGGATACGCATACAGAAGGCCTGTTCCCCAATGAAGGAGAAAGACTTCTGACACTAGTCCGTGGTGGGCCTGAAGCGTGGAACAGAACTCAGGGAGCTTGTGATTGATCTGAGTGGCAAATAGATCCACCCAGGGGGGTGCCCCACGCTCGCAAGATCTTTCTGGCTATGCCCATATTCAGCGACCACTCGTGAAGTTGCATTACCCTGCTCAGCCTGTCAGCCAGACTGTTGTTTACACCTGCCAGAAACATGCCGTGACGGCGTGCCCAAAGGCACATCTGACACAGAGGGAGAGATCCGGTGCCCCCCTGCTTGCTGGTGTAATACATCGCAACCTGATTGTCTGTTTGAATCAAGATGATTTGATTGGACAGCCAATCTCTGAAAGCCTTCAGAGCATTCCAGATCACTTGTAGTTCCAGGAGGATGATCAGAAGACCTGTTTCCCGGGAGGACCAGGCTCCATGAGTGTGAAACCCATCTTCATGAGCTCCCCACCCTAGGAGGGATGCATCTGTTGTCAGCACCTTTTGTGGCTGCGGAATTTGGAATGGTCGTCCCATGGTCAAATTGGACCAGATTGTCCACCACTGAAGAGAATTTAGAAAATCGGTGGATGGTTGGATCATATCCTTCAGATTCCCTGTAGCTTGATACCACTGGAAAACAAGGGTCCATTAAGCTGATCTCATATGAAGATGTATCATGGGTGTTACATGTACTGTAGAGGCCAAGTGCCCCAACAGTCTGAACACCTGCTGAGCTGTGATCTGCTGAGACGCTCGAACTGTGGACACCAGGAATACAAGCAGATAAATGGACGGCCGGACAGCACTTCGTGTAGCAAGTCAGAAGGTCTTCTAAAATGCTCAGTTTTTGCCCTCACTTATATACAATTTCGAGTACATAGAAAACCAATGCATTCCATTGACTCTAATGTAAATTCCAAACTGGCTGACCACGATCTTGCTCACAGGAAAGTCCCCCTCCCCTCTTGGACAGCTAGTTCCCTATTTTCTTTGCACCTGGCATGACTCACTCATTTCTCAACTTGTTTTTCTAACTTACATTAGAGAAAATTCCACTTTGTAACAGATACAGCTTCCATCTTGTGCTGAAATCCTCCATTTTGTTTCCATATCTATTGACCTAACTTTTCCTAATTTAGCTTATTTAGGCCTCAATCCGGGCTACAAACTAGGCCATACTTTTCCAGTAACCTCCCAGTTATGTCAGCCATCAGATTTCTGACTCAGCCAAGGTCTGTAATAGCCTGAGCTCTATGACTGGGCCCGCCACCATATATATTATTTGGGGCGTATGGAATTCCCTTTATATTACCCAATCCCTTGGGCCTCAATCATGATGTCACCCCTCTTGAGACTTGCTCAAACCTGTGGTAAGAAAGGTTTTATGAATGGGACCTATGGGTTCATCTACAAAATCCATCAGGCTTATCCTATTGATTTTGCAAGCATAGTTCCATAAAATAAGTGTAGGTATCAATGTGAGCAGATTGTACATAGCCTCGCAGGTTATATATGGATTAGCATTGATGAGCCTGTTCAATATTGATTTGTTGATAGTAGCAATCCTAGGTGTATCATACTACTATATAGTTACAGGTCTTTCTATGGCTTCCATTGTATCTGTTGCATAGTGCATGGGGAGATAATCTAATGTATCTATCTCAGTGGTCTTGGGAAGGAATAGTGGTTTCGATTAAGCATTGTTATGGGCTCAACAAATATATGATTAGTACTCTGATTGTAGGCTGTCTTAGGTTACAGGTATCCAGAATCCCTAAGCAGGTTGGAATTCTTGGGCCTAACTTTACCGTCATAGCCATGCAATTATGAGCACTAAGAAGCAAATAGTAGTCATAAGGTTGCATTATACAACAAGGTGGTAGCAACAATTCTATGGGTCAATCCCATGTATATTTATAATTATGAAACTGTACAGGAGAAGAACTATGGAAAATTATACTAAGGGCATAACGATGGGGGAGCATGTGTGCCTGAATAGACTGCATATGTAGTAGCTCTGAGAGCTCTTGTTTGAGCACAGCCCGGATTTCTTTCTGTAGAGAAGGTATCAGTGCCAGCTGAGAAAGTGATGCCTGTGCAGGTGTAGGAGATCTCAAAGACTTCAGAGGATCTCGCTGAGAAATAAGTTGTAGAGAAGGAGAGCAATCCCTGTGGCATGGATGCTTCCTGTGCACTGAGGATGCAGGGGAGATGGTGGAAGAGTGCCTGGAGGGAGAACGATGGCGATGATTCTTAGGTTTTTTATGTTGCACATCCCACGATGTACGCGGCACAGATGAGGAAGATGTAGAGGTCTTATGCAATCTTGGCACTGAGTCCAATGTCTAACATTCCTCATGTTGCATCGGCGCAACCGATGTCAACGCAGGTTCCACATCTAAAGCTAAATCTCCTGCCATGCTCGATGCCAAACCAAAAGGTTTTTCATGCTTACGCTGACAGTGGCCAAACTGTATGTCCCAGTGCTCTGGAGCTAAGCACTGAAGAAACCAGTTATTGGTTTCTGTGTATGTTCCTATTGCGTCGAGTACACTTCTTAAAGTCACTCAATACCCTCATTGACATGGAGGGGAAAACAGCAGATGTGGGAGATTAACTAGTTCCGTACCCAAAAACGGTCAATGCTCCCCGGCCAAAAGAAGGCCTCAAAGGCCAAAAAAAGAAAAATGAAATAATTGGAAAAAATACATAAACTGAACAATTAATAAAGAAAAGAAAAATATGAGAAAAATATCACAAAAAACGGAAAGCACCAAAAAGGAAAGTTTAACCTGCTGAGGAGAGATTAGAAATCCAACCTCTCTGCTCCTTGGAAAGACGCTAGACTGCTGGTCCCACGCTCAAGCGTCAGGCAGGAAGGCACCTGCACATGTGTGGTGAAGGCACTGCTCAAAGTTTTAAAGTGACAGTGCACTATGGCAGTGTCCGCACCAAGCTCCGTGGATGACGGCACCCACATGTGAGAATATTTTGCCTGTTGTCCTCAGAGAAGATAAGGTTATTTTTATGGTAAGGCAAAGGAAACTAAAGCCTAGGCAAACACAAAGCCAAACAATTATATCAACTTGGTTCTAAAAGTATCAGAAAACTGGGACGAGAAACCTTCAAGCAATGAGGAACACAGTGAACCAATCTTGATTTGAAATGCAACCCCAGAGCACAAGGTTATAGTCTTACTTTTTATAAAGGAAATCAAATATCCCTACATGCAAATGGACAAAAACATGATGCTGTCTATATACCCTGATAAACAAGAGCCATTCCCTCCCCTCCATATATGGTGTGCATCTTGGCATAGGGAAAGGGATCCCAATCCTCCTCATTTATATAAAACATTGTGACATGATTGTCCGTGTGCACAAGCAGAGATTTGCCATCAAGTGTTGGAAAGTTGTTATTCCATAATAGACTGCTTGCAGCTCAAGAATGTTGATATGAAGCATACTTTCAAAGTGGAACTATTGTTCTTGAGTACGACAGTGAAGGACATGTGCTCCTATAGGGCCAAAACCCTGCATATAGCACTACAATGAGCACTGGCCTACATCATGAACCTGACTTTTACAGACTTGGCCATTTTCCGCTCTAATGCAGAGGCTTGGTACTGTGTAAGGCCTCAAAGACAATATGGAGACATCCAGTCTGATAAAAGGCAAAACACCTTTGATAACAACAACTTTTGTTATGGCATTTGTTTTTATCAGCATTTGATGTCATTGTAGGGATTTCAGGTCATCATGATCCAGTTAATCTGGCACCATGACTTGGGAAGAGGGTATAGAAACACTCACTTTGAATGTGTTATCAGCTAGTTGACAAGTGAGCTGTTATCTGCTGGAACCTAGATAAGAGTCAATAGCTGGCTCCGAGCCTGCCACCAGAATGAAGGCTCGTTAATCTGGCATCACCTGTCTGCATAGACTCTTACCCGGCTGGGAGAGTCCACCTGCTGCTGCCTGAGTTCCTGAATCTTGATCCATCATCATCAGTTCTTGACCTGCCTATGGATCAAGTGTTCATGAGTGAACTGTCAGGGTGAACTGTAGGTGCCTGTGGGTGCTTGGGGTGTTACGCATCCTATTATTCTGGATGATATAGCCCCCTTACACTCCAAAACTTTACGTAGAAGCAACCCTTCTACATGGTTTAACGACATACTAAAAAACCTCAAAGTCACAAACCAGGAAACTTGAAAAAATTTGGTGTAAATCAAGAAACATCATCACCTTCAATACTTGGAAACAATCACAAAGAAACTATAAGAAGACCATCAAGCAAGCCAAAAGATTATTATTATTATTTGCAGCATTTGTATCCCACATTTTCCCACCAATTTGCAGGCTCAATGTGGCTTACATTTGCCATAATGGCGGTTGCCATTTCCGGGTAACAGAAATTACAAATAGTATTGCGTTAAGGTGCTTACATTCATGGTAATCAAACATGGTGCTTACATACATGGTAAACAAACATGGAACATAACATGAATGGAACAGATTATGGTGTATATATATATCACGTGGTTACATATATGGTAAAGAAGAATACGTTATGGTATTTCAAGTAGGTACTGAGTATTAATTAAGGTTGTAACAGTCCTTGGGTCATCGACTATAAAGAGATCCTATTCGGCCCATGGTTTAAAGTGGTCTTACTTGATCATTAAATTCAGCGATTTTAATCAGTCATGTGATAAGAAATTGGTTTTGTATAGATTGTGTACAGTGGGGGAAATAAGTATTTGATCCCTTGCTGATTTTGTAAGTGTGCCCACTGACAAAGACATGAGCAGCCCATAATTGAAGGGTAGGTTATTGGTAACAGTGAGAGATAGCACATCACAAATTAAATCCGGAAAATCACATTGTGGAAAGTATATGAATTTATTTGCATTCTGCAGAGGGAAATAAGTATTTGATCCCTCTGGCAAACAAGACCTAATACTTGGTGGCAAAACCCTTGTTGGCAAGCACAGCGGTCAGACGTCTTCTGTAGTTGATGATGAGGTTTGCACACATGTCAGGAGGAATTTTGGTCCACTCCTCTTTGCAGATCATCTCTAAATCATTAAGAGTTCTGGGCTGTCGCTTGGCAACTCGCAGCTTCAGCTCCCTCCATAAGTTTTCAATGGGATTAAGGTCTGGTGACTGGCTAGGCCACTCCATGACCCTAATGTGCTTCTTTCTGAGCCACTCCTTTGTTGCCTTGGCTGTATGTTTTGGGTCATTGTCGTGCTGGAAGACCCAGCCACGACCCATTTTTAAGGCCCTGGCGGAGGGAAGGAGGTTGTCACTCAGAATTGTACGGTACATGGCCCCATCCATTCTCCCATTGATGCGGTGAAGTAGTCCTGTGCCCTTAGCAGAGAAACACCCCCAAAACATAACATTTCCACCTCCATGCTTGACAGTGGGGACGGTGTTCTTTGGGTCATAGGCAGCATTTCTCTTCCTCCAAACACGGCGAGTTGAGTTCATGCCAAAGAGCTCAATTTTTGTCTCATCTGACCACAGCACCTTCTCCCAATCACTCTCGGCATCATCCAGGTGTTCACTGGCAAACTTCAGACGGGCCGTCACATGTGCCTTCCGGAGCAGGGGGACCTTGCGGGCACTGCAGGATTGCAATCCGTTATGTCGTAATGTGTTACCAATGGTTTTCGTGGTGACAGTGGTCCCAGCTGCCTTGAGATCATTGACAAGTTCCCCCCTTGTAGTTGTAGGCTGATTTCTAACCTTCCTCATGATCAAGGATACCCCACGAGGTGAGATTTTGCGTGGAGCCCCAGATCTTTGTCGATTGACAGTCATTTTGTACTTCTTCCATTTTCTTACTATGGCACCAACAGTTGTCTCCTTCTCGCCCAGCGTCTTACTGATGGTTTTGTAGCCCATTCCAGCCTTGTGCAGGTGTATGATCTTGTCCCTGACATCCTTAGACAGCTCCTTGCTCTTGGCCATTTTGTAGAGGTTAGAGTCTGACTGATTCACTGAGTCTGTGGACAGGTGTCTTTCATACAGGTGACCATTGCCGACAGCTGTCTGTCATGCAGGTAACGAGTTGATTTGGAGCATCTACCTGGTCTGTAGGGGCCAGATCTCTTACTGGTTGGTGGGGGATCAAATACTTATTTCCCTCTGCAGAATGCAAATAAATTCATATACTTTCCACAATGTGATTTTCCGGATTTAATTTGTGATGTGCTATCTCTCACTGTTACCAATAACCTACCCTTCAATTATGGGCTGCTCATGTCTTTGTCAGTGGGCACACTTACAAAATCAGCAAGGGATCAAATACTTATTTCCCCCACTGTATATTGTTGTTGTTTATTCTTTAGGATGGATACTTATTGTATGCCTTCTTGAAAAGATCTGTTTTCAGTAGTCTTCGGAAGATAGTTGGGTCTTGTGTTGTTTTTATGGTCTTCGGTAGTGCGTTCCATAGCTGCGTGCAGATGTATGAGAAACTGGTAGCGTATGTGGATTTATATTTTAGTCCTTTGCAGTTAGGATAGTGGAGATTGAGGAATGTGCGTGATGATCTTTTTGCATTCCTAACAGGCAAGTCTATAAGGTCTGACATGTAGGTCGGAGCTTCTCCGTGAATGATTTTGTGGACTAGGATGCAAACTTTGAACGCGATCCGTTCTTTTAGTGGTAGCCAGTGTAGTGTTTCTCTTAGAGGTTTGGCGCTTTCATATTTCGCTTTCCCAAATATGAGTCTGGCTGCTGTGTTTTGAGCGGTCTGCAGCTTTTTAATGATTTATTCTTTACAACTGGCGTAAATGGCGTTGCAGTAGTCTAGATGACTTAGCACCATTGATTGTACTAGGCTGCGTAATACTTCCCATGGGAAAAAAGGTTTGATTCTTTTAAGTTTCCACATTGAGTAGAACATTTTCTTTGCTGTATTTTTCGCATGATCTTCGAATGTAAGATTTCGGTCAATTGTGACTCCCAGAATTTTCAGGCTGTCTGAGACCGGAAGGGTGTAGTCTGGGGTGTTTATGGTATTGGGTTTGTTTGTGTTGTATTGTGAAGACAGGATGAGACATTGTATACAATGAGATCTTAGTATACAAGGAAGATTACAACCACTGGAACAGACATAAGAAAACAATATCAACTAATAAAGAATCTTCTCAACACAGACCCAATCACATCATCATCCTCAAACTGACCATCTGCCGACCAACTAGCCAAATACTTTAAAGACAAAATCATCAACCTGTGCAACATAATCCCCCAAGACGATTCCAGCATTGATGAACTGGACCCAGACATGGACAAAATTCCAGCTAACCGCTCCTGGACAAACTTCACCTTTCTTACCACTGAATAAATTTCCACAGCAATATCCAAACTCTCTAAATTACATTGCCATCTTGACCCATGCCCCAACTATCTAATGGAAAACGCACCAGCACGCTTCATTACAAACCTCACCACTCACTTAAACTTCCTCCTTCAACAGGAATCCTTCCCCATTGAACATGGTAACATACTACTTATACCTATACCAAAAACACCAAGAAACCAGCAGATGACATCACCAATTAATTTTCGCCCTGTAGCCTCTATCCCTCTACTGACCAAACTGTTGTAAAACAGAGTAACAACCTAACTCAACGAATTCATACAAAAGTTCTCCATCTTACATGAGTCGCAATCGGGCTTTCGACCTGCCCATAGCACAGAAACGGTATTACTCACCTTAATATCCAAATTCAAAAATGAAATATCATTTGGAAACAACATCCTCCTTCTGCAATTTGACTTATCTAGTGCATTTGACATGGTGAATTATGATATCCTTACAAAGTTACTTGACAAACTTGGAATCGGCGGAAACATCATCAAATGGATAAAAGGTTTCATCACCTCAAGATCCTATCAAGTCAAATCAACCACATCAACCTCGTCTCCCTGGTCATCAAAATGCGGGGTACCCTAAGGATCGCCTCTTTGCCCGATCCTTTTCAACCTTATGATGATCCCTCTAGCCAAATCCCTATCTAAATTTGGCCTCAATCCCTTCATTTACGCAGATGATGTCACTATTTTCATCCCCTTCAAATCCAATTTAGCAGAAATCTCCGATAAAATAATCAATGGAATGAAGATCTTAGCCTCCTGGGCCAACGCTTTTAAGACGAAATTGAATAAGGAGAAAACACCCCTGACGTTAACATCCCCATATCTGACAACCTAAAAATTTTAGGAGTATTATTAGACAAACACCTAACTCTGAAAAATCACGCAAAAGCTACAACAAAGAAAATGTTCAACATGATGTGGATGTTGAAACGCGTGAAATCCTATCTTCCCCTAAAAACCTTCCGTAATTTGGTCCAATCCACTGTACTTACCCACGTTGACTATTGCAATAGCATTTTCGTTGGATGCAAGGCCCAAATCCTGAAAAAACTTCAAACCGCCCAAAAGACGGCAGCCAGACTTATTTTTGGTAAGTCGCGTTTGAGAGCGAAACACCTCTCCATGTAAAGCTTCATTGGCTCCCTATTACTGAACGAATAAATTTCAAAGTCCACATGCTGATTCATAAGATCATCTACGGCGAAACCCCAGGCTACATGTACAATCTGATTGACCTTCCAAACAGAAACGGCTCTAAATCTTCTCAAACTTATCTAAAACTTACATATTCCCAACTGTAAAGGAATTAAGTACAAAACATATTATGCATCCAACTTCTTTGTCATAGGCAGCCAACTCTAGAACGCCTTACCAAGATCTATTCGAATAGTCAATGACCACTTACCCTTCCGGAAGCTGCTGTCTTTGTTCTATGTTTGTGCAGCGCTGCGTATGCCTTGTAGCGCTATAGAAATGCTAAATAGTAGTAGTAGTAGTGCTAAAAACTTACCTCTTCAAGCAAGCCTATACAAATGACTTGACTTAAATTAGGAGTCCATCTCCGCTACCCGGATCAGACTATAAGACAGAACCTTATATATGCTTCCCTACTTATTGCTTTCTGAATTCATCCCTCTTTCAACCCTCATCATACATTCTTCCTTAATTAACAAAACACTATCCCAATTTACACCCTCTTCTCACTCCCTACCTCTACCACCCTCTTCCCTTACCCATCATACTTACCCACATCTAATTGTCCACCTCTTTATACACTATATTACAGCTATTATCCATTCTATGTTATTATGTAAGCCGCACTGAACCTGCTAATAAGTGGGAAAGCGCGGGGTATAAGTGTTACAAATAAATACATAAATAATTTCAGGATCAGGATAAGTGTGCACTATCTTAGCTCTCTTGACAGGTACTTGTGACTCTTACCATTATTCTGAGTGATTTTGCATAATTCATTGTCTCTGATTACATTTATTATTTGCTGCCAGTATTGTACAATAAACAACTTTACCTTTTTATAACAACAACTTTACCTTTTTATAACAACATCTGAGCCTTGTCCTTTACTCTCAGCATAATTGTGCATATGTATGAGTGTAAATGGACAGTTAGGATAAGGATCGCAAGTGAGGGAGGTTTGTTTGTAAGATATCCAGAATGTTAAGATAACTCATACCTCTCACTCACTGCCAGGGTGGTCCCCTGGTACTATGTGTTTTGTTCCTTCACTCCCCAGCCCTTGGATGAAGCATCAGTGATCAGAACTATGTCTAAAGTCGGCAATCTGAAAGAAGCACCTGCAATCAAGTTGTTTAGATTCAACCACCAGTGGAAGCCTTTTTTTTTTTTTTTTAATTTTTAGAAGTCTTTATTGAACATTGTTAATTCTGAACATAGCGCACCTAACACATTCTCATTACAAAATTACACATAACAATGTGCCAAGTGCATAACAAAGAATACACAATAGAGTTTGTAATGCATAATCAAATACAAAATATACTTCAACTTTTTACTTATGAGTAACACCCCATTCCCTGCCTATCACCCGCCTCTCTAATCAGCGGAAGCCTTTTTTGATCTGCAGTGAATCTTGTGGTTGAGGGATGAAGATATTGGTCCCACTGAACTTTTAAGCCCCACTGGATAGGACACATCCAAAGTTTTACAGTAGGAATGACTTACGTAATTGCCGACACATGTCCTTGTATTTTTAGGAGAGTCTCGGCAGAACATTGTTGCAGTGGCATAAGGTGAGAAATCAGATGTATTGTATTACAACAATTTTGTAGTAGGAAGGAATGATCCTGGATTGTGTCTCGATATGCTTCAATAATTGGATAGATTGAGTTGGAGTTAAGGTTGATTTTTCCAGATTCAGGATAAATCCTAGAGATTGAAGTGTAGTCATGGTGGTATGTAGAGCATAGATTAAATCCTGTTTGGATTGTGCAGAGATAAACTAATAGACTATGCATAGAAATACAACAGTCTCTTTCTTCCTTAGATAAGCTGATTTCACAGCCAGGCACTTTGTGAATGCTCTGGGTGCAGAAGAGTGCAAAAGGGAGGACTTCGTATTGAAAGTGGACATTTTGAAAGGTGAAATTTAGGTACTTCCAATGATGAAGGCGAATGGGGAACAGAAGTAGCAAGATTATTTGTAAGGAATGCACACTGAATTTTTCTTTTTGGATAAACAGATTGAACTTCCTGAGATTGCGGATGGGTCATAATGCTACTGACGTTTTTGGGTTCTGAAAATAGTGGGACTAAAAACCTTGATGGACAAGGTTGGGGAGGGACCTGCTCTACTGTCTGTGCGTGAAGAAGTGAGTGATCTTGTCTGCAAGGAGGTTGATTGTTGAGAACTCCTAGGGAAGTCAGTAGAGAAACAGGGGGAGTTGAGTGAAATGTATTCTACTTGTGCAATTATTTGAAGAACCCACTTGTACAACGTAATGTCGTGCCATTAAACTGAGAAAAAGTGAATGTGTCCTCCAAGTGGTAAACTGTCATAAAACAAGGGCTGGATTTGGATGGAGGTACCGATGAAGACAATGGGGTTTTACTTTCATGTTGTTTCTGATGCTGAAAAGATGGCTGTGCTGAGGTTCAAGGGATGATATATTTTACAGTATGCTGAATGTTGAAAATACCGTGAATGATATGATTTCCGGTATGGTGGGAAATTAGTTCTTCTGTTATACAATGTATGGTAAGAAAGGGGGGGGGGGGGGGGAACGTTGAAAATTTCCTAAGGGTAGAACAGTTACCCTTGACCTGTGATACTGTGTCTTCTACTTTGTCTCCAAATAAGTTATCACCCTGGCATGGGGCACCTGCTAGATGGTCTTGTAGTTGAGAACCTCATAGCCAAGCTATTCATCAGGCAGCAATAGAGACCACCGCTATCCTTGAGGTGGTATTGTAGATGTCATGGGTGTTCCTTTTAAGATGGAAGAAGTCCCCTAGATAGCATTCAAGGAGGAAGACAGGGATTCCATAAGTGAGGGAGACACTGAATCCAAAACATGATAAAGTTTGTAGCACTGGTAAAGCTAAGTTACTTACCTGTAGCAAGTGTTCTCCTTGGACAGTACACATATATTCTCACATATAGGTGACATCATCCACAGAGCCCAGAGCAGACAATGCAAAGTACACTGTCAGTTTATATCTGTTAGGCAGTGACCCCACCATGCATGCACAACAGGTGCCTTCCTGCCTGACATTCGAGCAAGGGACCAGCAGTACAGTACTAAAGCTAAGAAGGCAACCCCAACAATCCTACTTATAGTAATACATATACTATCAGCATCTTAAGTTTATTTCTTACCTGTGCCAGTGCTTTTGTTGAGGAGTGAGATCAAATATTACCTACCACAAAACAAAAGAAACTTGTATCATTTAACAATTCTACATCCTCCAGAGCATCACAAATCCTAAAGAAAAGAAAACAATCGTGGGATATGTAAAAGCACTAGAGCAGAAAATATTTAAAAGCATGGCATGATATACCAATGTCCCATCTGAGATCTATTATGTCTATAGTTCTCACTTGCTACACCACCCTTCTATGGGCACAGTCAAAGCAGTTTACAATCTAGTAAATTGATTGGAAAGGAACTACAATCTAAATAGGGAAGAGAGATAGAAGGAAAAGAGAACAGCCTACTGGAGCAGGTTCACCCACTGTCACCTGACACTACGATCGACCCTGCACCTCAATCAGAGAAGGCCCGCCACTTCCTTCATTCACCTCACTGGGCTTGATGGATCTTTGGCCTGACCCAGCATGGCATGTATGTTCTTGAATCACCTTTCTGGTGTTCCTATCAGAGGAGCTCTGCAGTCACGCCCTGCAAAAGATGAGCCAGATCCTGCTAAGGCCCTGAAACAAGCTCCAGAATTTACACTTCTCTACCCTGAAGGAAGCAGGGAGGTGAAGTTACTAGATGAAATCAAGGACTGCTTTATGGAGCACCTGGATCAGGAACCAACTCTAGACCTAGTGCTTAATGGAGTGTATGATCTGGTGCAGGAGGTAATAGTGCTGGTGCCACTTGATTACAGTGTTCATAACATTATAAGATTTGATATATCTGAAGTACACACAGGAAATCCAATACTTTAGCATTTAACTTTCACAAAGCAGACTATGATAAATTGAGAAGGGTAAAGTAAAAAAAAAACAACAACCCCCCCCCCCCCCCCCAAACTTAGAGGAGCAGATGCAAGGGTCAAAAATTTACATCAGGCATGGATGCTATTCAAAAATACCATCCAAGAAGACCAGGCGATATATATTCCATGTATTAAAAAAGATGGAAGGAAGGTCAGACGACAGCCGGCATGGTTAAAAAGTGAGGTAGAGAATGACACGGGGACAGGGACTCGCGGTAACCGTGGCGATGGGGACAGGGACAGATGCCACGGGGACGGGGTGAGGACAGGGACAGATCCCATGAAGATGGGGACAAACTTTGTCCCCATGTCACTTTCTATTTTGAATCCTGTTATTGAACTGGACTGTTATTTATTTTTGATAGATGAAGACAATATTTTTATTTTTTGGAAAAACAAGCAAACATGCTGACCACAGCTACTAAAATTTGCATGAGGGATCCTATACATCTTCTAAGAAGACATCTTCTATTGCAGGAGGGACTGTGGAAGACAGCAGACTGAATCCTGAGATTGTTGATGACTTCTTATTCATCCACAGATTTAAAAAAATTATAAAAGTGCTTCATTGGGCATACAGAATAGGTTGTAGTTTGTACTCCTGGACATTTTAACAGGGTGGATTAGGATTCCTTGAGGTAGTAGAAGTCAGCTATTGATAGGGTTGGAAAGGTGGTGGTGGTGGGAGGGTTTATTATAGCTGCTCATTATTATTATTGTTCTCTATTTGTAATTTATACACAACAGTTGCACAGCATATTGTTCCTTTCTATACTTTAATAAAAAGATTTAAATATAAAATCACAAGTGTTCGAGGTTTCTGCAGATGAGAACAGAGCCCACAGGGCTGGGGCGAGGACAGAACCTGTGGGGAAGGGACGGGGATGGAGACAGGGACGTGAAGGAAGCTATTAGAGATAAAGAACATCCTTCAGAAAATGGAAGAATGGACTGAAAATAATAGGAAACAGCACAAGGAATGGCAAATCACATGCAAAGTGCTGATAAGTAAGGCAAAAAGAGACTTTTGTGATCTAAGTCAGCTATTCCTCTTTAGGAAGGCTACTTAGGGTTCTGGTCTAAAGCAAAGAGGTCTTGTATTATATTATGTATGATCAAGATTAAGTTGGATGTATATGCTGTTCTTAGGTATGGATGATTTGTCTGTTCATGCCTATACTTTATGGCGTTCCTTGTTTTTAGTTTAATTGGAAAAATTGTTTTTGTTTTATGGAATTTAATTTCGCTTTGTAAACCGTTCTGATTTGCTTGGCAATAAGTAATGGTATAGTAAAATGAATAAATGATAAACGATAAGATTGTGTAGGAGGCAAAAACATATAATAAAAAGCTTTTTAGGTATATTAGAAGCAAAAAGATGGCAAAAGAATCAGATGGGGCACTAGATGACCGAAGGGTAAAAAGGCACTCAGGGAAGCCTCCTTTCACTAAGCCGAGGTAGTGATTCCCGTGCAGCAAATACAGCAAAGCCCATAGGAATTTAAAACAAATCAAGAGAAAATATTTCTTCACTCAAAGTGTAACTGAACTCTGGAATTCATTGCCAGAGAATGTTTAAAACAGGTTTGGATAATTTCCTAAAAGAAAAGTCCATAAGTTATTATTAGGATGGATTAAAAATCCACTGCTTATTTCTAGGACATAAGTAATAAGTACATAAGTAATGCCATTCTGGGAAAAGACCAAAGGCCCATCAAGCCCAGCATCCTGTCCCCGACAGCGGCCAATCCAGGTCAAGGGCACCTGGCAGCTTCCCAAATGTACAAACATTCTATACATATTTCCAAAATTGTGGATTTTTCCCAAGTCCATTTAGTAGCGGTCTATGGACTTGTCCTTTAGGAAACCGTCCAAACCCTTTTTAAACTCTGCCAAGCTAACCGCCTTCACCACATTCTCCGGCAACGAATTCCAGAGTTTAATTACGCGTTGGGTGAAGAAAAGTTTTCTCCTATTTGTTTTAAATGTACTACACTGTAGTTTCATCGCATGCCCCCTAGTCCTAGTACTTTTGGAAAGCGTGAACAGACGCTTCACATCCATCTGTTCCACTCCACTCATTATTTTATATACCTCTATCATGTCTCCCCTCGGCCGTCTCTTCTCCAAGCTGAAAAGCCCTAGCCTCCTTAGTCTTTCTTCTTAGGGAAGTCGTCCCATCCCCGATATCATTTCCGTCGCCCTTCGCTGCACCTTTTCCAATTCCACTATATCTTTCTTGAGATGTGGCGACCAGAATTGGACACAATACTCAAGGTGCGGTCGCACCATGGAACGATATAACGGCATTATAACATCCTCACACCTGTTTTCCATACCTTTCCTAATAAATACCCAACATTCTATTCGCTTTCCTAGCCGCAGCAGCACACTGAGCAGAAGGTTTCAGTGTATTATCAATGACACCCAGATCCCTTTCTTGGTCCGTAACTCCTAACGTGGAACCTGCATGACAAGCTATAATTCGGGTTCTTTTTTCCCACATGCATCACCTTACACTTGCTCACATTAAACGTCATCTGCCATTTAGCCGCCCAGTCTCCCAGTCTCGTAAGGTCCTTCTGTAATTTTTCACAATCCTGTCGCGAGTTAACGACTTTGAAAAACTTTGTGTCATCAGCAAATTTAATTACCTCGCTAGTTACTCCCATCTCTAAATCATGTATAAATATATTAAAAAGCAGCGGTCCTAACACAGACCCCTGAGGAACCCCACTAACTACCCTTCTCCATTGTGAATACTGCGCATTTAACCCCACTCTCTGTTTCCTATCCTTCAACCAGTTTTTAATCCACAATAGGACATTTCCTCCTATCCCATGACCCTCCAATTTCCTCTATAGCCTTTCATGAGGTACCTTATCAAACGCCTTTTGAAAATCCAGATACACGCTATCAACCGGCTCCCCTTTGTCCACATGTTTGTTTACTCCTTCAAAGAATTGAAGTAAATTGGTCAGGCAAGATTTCCCCACACAAAAGCCGTGCTGACTCGGTCCTAGTAATCCATGTCCTTGGATGTGCTCTGTAATTTTGTTTTTAATAATAGCCTCTACTATTTTCCCCGGCACCAACGTCAACTCACCGGTCTATAATTTCCCGGATCTCCCCTGGAACCTTTTTTGAAAATTGGCGTTACATCGGCCACCCTCGATTTTAAGGATAAATTGCATATCACTAATAGTAGCTCTGCAAGCTAATTTTTCAGTTCTATCAGTACTCTAGGATGAATACCATCCGGTCCAGAAGATTTGCTACTCTTCAGTTTGCCGAACTGCCCCATTACGTCCTCCAGGTTTACCGTGAATTCAGTAAGTTTCTCCGACTCGTCCACTTGAAATACCATTTCCGACACCGGTATCCTACCCAAATCTTCCTCGGTGAAGACCAAAACAAAGAATTCATTTAATCTCTCCGTTACGTCTTTGTATTCCTTGATCGCCCCTTTTACCCCTCGGTCATCCAGCAGCCCAACCGATTCTTTTGCCGGCTTCAAAATTTTTTTACTGTTTTTTTGCCTCTACTGCTATCTTTTTCTCGTAATTCCTCTTGGCCTTCTTTATCTGCACCTTGCATTTGCTTTGACACTCCTTATGCTGCTTCTTCAGATGGTTCCTTCTTCTCCATTTTCTGAAGGCATTTCTTTTAGCCCTAATAGCTTCCTTCACCTCACTTTTTAACCACGCCGGCTGTCTTTTGGACTTCCGTCTTTCTTTTCTAATTCGCGGAATATGTTTGGCCTGGGCCTCCAGGATGGTATTTTTGAATAGCATCCACGCCTGTTGTACAGTTTTTACCCTCTCAGTTGCCCCTCTAAGTTTTTTCTTAATCGTTCGTCTCATTTTATCATAGTCTCCTTTTTTAAAGTTAAACACTAACGTATTTGACTTCCTATGTATAGTTACTTCAAGGTTGATATCAAACTGATCATATTATGATCACTGTTATCAAGCGGCCCCAGTACTATAACGTTCCCCACCAGATCATGCGCTCCACTAAAGACCAACTCTAGAATTTTCCCTTCTCTCGTCGGCTCCTGCACCAGCTGCTCCAAAATGCTGTCCTTCATTTCATCAAGGAATTGTACCTCTCTAGCGTGTCCCGATGTCAAATTTACCCAGTCTATATTTGGGTAATTGAAGTCACCCATTATTATCACATTGCCCATTTTGTTTGCGTCTCTGATTCCTTTTATCATTTGTGCGTCCTCCTGCTCATCCTGGCGAGGCGGACGGTAGGAGTGTACTACCGTCACCGTCCTTTTCCCTTTTCTACATGGAATTTCAACCCACAATGATTCAAAGGTGTGATTTGTGTCCTGCTGAATTTGTAATCTGAGTCAAGGCTCTCGTTTATATACAATGCTAACCCTTCACCAGTCCGGTCCACCCTATCACTTTGATATATTTGTACCCCGATCTAAGGGTAAGAAGAAAACTGGTTCCAAAAGGAATGGAGCTAAAAAATAAAAAGCACTGTTCCTCATAGATTCATAATAAGCCTGAAATGGATTCGGGAGGCAAGACTTTGATCGTTTACTGAATGGAGAAGTCGAGCCAGAGAATAAGGGATTGTTAGTCTGGCAAGGTAATCTGGAACACCACTTTGTGCCAGAGTTAAGAATTTTCTATTGAATTATTTGTTCTTTAGGGAGTCAATGTAGTTTTCAGAGTAGATGGGAGATGTAGTCTCTTTGTTTCGCACCACATATCACTTGTAAAGCTGTATTTTGAAATTTGCAGCCTTCAATCGTTATTGCTTGTTTGTTTGTTTGTTTGTTCTGTCTGTCCTAATTAGATTGTAAGCTCTGTCGAGCAGGGACTGTCTCTTCATGTTCAAGTGTACAGCGCTGCGTATGTCTAGTAGCGCTTTAGAAATGATAAGTAGTAGTAGTAGTAGTAGTAGTACCCCGGTATGACAGTGTCCCACTGGTTATCCTCCTTCCACCAGGTCTCAGTAATGCCTATTATATCCAATTTTTCATTTAGTGCAATATATTCCAACTCTCCCATCTTATTTCTTAGACTCCTAGCATTTACATATAGACATTTCAGAGTATGTTTGTTGTTCCTATTTGCATGATGCTTAGTACTAGACACTACTGATTTGCCATCTTTTGTTTGATCTTTAGTTGTATTTAAGGGTACCTGGCCTACCACGGTCTGCTGTGCAACCTCACTATCCAGAAACCCTATCTTCCCTGTTTGTGAGGTATCTTTGCAAGACACCTTATCCCGAACAATGCGCTTTTGAGCGACTGTCGGCCTTCCCCCCATTTCTAGTTTAAACGCTGCTCTATCTCCTTTTTAAATGCCAACGCCAGCAGCCTGGTCCCACCCTGGTTAAGGTGAAGCCCATCCTTTCGGAATAGGCTCCCCCTTCCCCAGAATGTTGCCCAGTTCCTAACAAATCTAAAACCCTCCTCCCTGCACCATCGTCTCATCCACGCATTGAGTCAAAGCAGTTTTCATATACTATGGGCCCCTTTTACAAAGCAGAGGTAAACCCAACGTGGACTTACCGCTTGCTAAAGAGGAAGTACCGCCGGGCAACTGCAGCACGCTGTCATATATATTTTTGAAGGGCTGGGGTGTACCCAACGGTAATCGGGCAGTACCACATGCTACCTGGTTACTGCCAGTTCAGCACGGGAGCCCTTGTTGCCATCTCAATGGGTGGCGGTAAGGGCTCCCCCTGAAATGGCCACGCAATAAGTGCTTTATTTGCCGCATGGCAATTTCCTGCAGAAAAGAAAGACTACCATTTTACCAGCTGCAGTAAAAGGGGGGGGGGGGGGCCTCGGCACATGCAGCAGCTTAGTAAAAGGGGTCCTATGCTTGCAGGTATTTTCTGTCCCTAATGGCCTCACAATCTAAGGTTAAGTGACTTGCCTAGGGTCACAAGGAGCTCGAGTAGAAATTGAACCCAGTTCCCCAGGATCTCAACCCACTGCCCCAACTGTTAGGCAGCAGTGGGAATCAAACTCAGTTCCCTAGTGTTAATTTTCCTCCAGATTTGTGTTCTGTTCTAGATTTACAACTGTTAAAATAACAAAGAAAAAAAAAGTTAACTGGTTATCTCATAACTATTCCGTTTCAAAAGCCCTCACAAAAAGGCTACAAAGAGGTTGTAAAGAACATACCGGCTCATAGATCAGGCCATCTGCAGATGTAATCATTGTTTCTGCTAAATCCAATACGTCAGCTCCAATATCTATATTAAAAAAAGAAAAAGTGTGAATGTTAAAAACTATAAACAATAATTTAAAGGACCATAAAACAAAAACTTTTGCCAAGCAATGAGGGAAATCAACAGAATCATAATGTATTTCCCTTCCATCTTAAAAGGTAACTTTTTATTTTTATATGTTTTCAACATGTGAAGTAGACAAGACAAGCAATGGATGCATTAAATCTCTATTATTCCAAGTACATTTAGCATTTGCTAGGTTAAAATTAACGTCAATAACCTTTGAGAAAAAAGTACTTCTAAATCTCTAAAAGAAACCAAAAAGACAGAATGGCTGGCATTTTTAAAATCATGGCTTTTTATTGTAAACTAGTAAAAAAAAGCCTCGTTTCTGATGCAAATGAAACGGGGGCTAACAAGGTTTTCTTCTGTGTGCATGTGGGAGTGTGTGTGTCCCTGCCCTCTGCCCTCTCTCCCTTCCCCTGTGCTGTCTGTCCTCTCTGTCCCCTCCCCCCTCGGAGTCCAGTCCTTCAGTGTTAAGTTTCCTGCTGTGCTGTGTTTATGTTACAGAGATAGTGAGGGCTTCTGCCCTCTCTCCCCTCCCCCCTCTGAGTCCTTCACTGTTACAGAGAGAGCGATTTGATTTTGTGCTTTGCTGTGTTTTCCTTCACTGTTTGTGTTACAGAGAGAGCGAGGGCGGGGCAGACACTCATGGGGAAACCGGATCTCTCTCCCCTTCACACTTCCGGCTGGAGGCTTCATTTAGAACGTTGGTGGTGCCTTTTATATATAGAGATGTTTTTCAAGTAATTAATTTACAGGATTAAAACAGCAGTACTGGCAACCTTTCCTAATTCTGCTATATCTTTTCTGAGATGCAGTGACCAGAATTGCACACAGTATCCAAGGTGCGGTCACATCATAAAGCGATACAACGGCATTATAACATTCCCATTTGTTTTCCATTACTTTCCAAATAATTCCTAACATTCTATTTGCTTTCTTAGCTGCCACTGCACAATGAGCTGAGGGTTTCATCGCATCATCATGTCTATAAAATACTGAGTGGAATGGAACAGGTAGACGTGAATTTCTTGTTTACTATTTCCAAAAATACTAGGACTAGGGGCACGCAATGCAGCTACAAAGTAGTAAATTTAAAACAAATCGGAGAAAATATTTCTTCACTCAACGTGTAAACTCTGGAATGCGTTGCCAGAGAATGTGGTAAATGCAGTTAGCTTAGCGGGATTTTTAAAAAGGGTTGGATAGCTTTCTAAGAGAAAAGTCCATAAGCCATTATTAAAATGGACTTGGGGAAAATCCACTGCTTATTTCTACGATAAGCAGCATAAAATGTAATGAACTGTTTTGGGCTCTTGCCAGGTATTTGTAACCTGGATGTGCGCTGGAAACAGGATGCTGGGCTTGATGGACCTTTGGTCTGTCCCAGTACGGCAATACTTATGTACTTATCAATGATGACAACTAGATCCTTTTCCTGGGTGGTGACTCCTAATGTGGAACCCTGCATCAATTAGCTATAGTTTTGGCTCCTCTTTCCCACATGCAACACTTTGCACTTGCTCACATTAAACGTAATCTGCAATTTGAATGCCCAGTCTCGTAAGGTCCTCTTGAAATGTTTCACAATCTCATGATTTAACAACTTTGAATAACTTTGTGTCATCACCAAATGTAATTACCTCACTAGTTATTCCCATCTACAGATCATTTATAAGTATGTTAAAAAGCAGCAGTCCTAGCACAGACCCCTGAGGAACCTCACTATCTACCCTTCTCTATTGAGAATACTGACCATTTAACCCCACTCTGCATTCTAACTTTTAACCACTTCTTAATCCACAATAGGAATTACCTCCTACCCCTTGACTTTCTAATTTCCTCAGGAGTCTTTCACAAGTCTTAAAAATCCAGATACACAATATCAACCGGCTCACCTTTATCCATATGTTTATTAATCCCTTCAAAGAAATATAGTAGATTGGTGAGACAAGATTTTCCTTGACTAAATCTATGTTTGCTTATGTGTATGCTCTGTAATTTTGTCCTTTATAATCGTCTTTACGATTTTGCTTGGTACCAACATCAGGCTCACTGGTCTATAATTTTCTGGATCACCTCTGGAACCCTTTTTAAAAATTGGCGTTACATTGGCCACCCTCCAATCTTCCAGTACCATGCTTGATTTTTAAGATAAATTACATATTACTAACAATAGCTCTGCAAGTTCATTTTTCAATCCGGCCCAGGCAATTTGCTACTCATCAATTTGTCAAATTGCCCCATTACATCTTCTAGGTTTACACAGATGTTTCAGTTTCTCTAACACCATTTCTGGCACTAGTGTCTCTCCGCCAAACAAACAGCGAAGATAACTTAAAAAATGGACGACGATCCAGATAAAAATCACTATTTATTGATTGATAAACAAGACTCGACACAGCTGTGTTTTGGTCTACAAGGCCTGCATCAGGAGTCTATTGACAAAAAAACATATAAAAACAATAAGTAACACAGAAATACAAGTAAAAATGATAATGACGTTTTGGGTGAATTATGGTATTAGCTTTTGACACAGTAAATAATGGTGATTAATAAAATATATATTCTCACAAAGGAAGGATACATGTAGACAATTTTTCTGAATAAGACATGTATTATATCTACAACTCTGAAGTTTTACATACCTAGATCTTATATGCATTATTTATTTATTTATGAACATTTATACCCCACTTTTTCCCACTTGAAGCAGAGTCAAAGTGGCTTACAATGCACAGAAGAATCAACTACAATTACATTAGATAGGGGAGAAAGAACAGGGTAAGAAGGAAAAGGAAAAGGGAAGAGAGACTAAGATGGACGGTGGAAATCCAGATGCTGAGATGGACCAGAGTGGCTCGAGCAGTTCTCGGCAAGGCGACCACAATTGGGAAACTGTATAAATACCCAGGAAGCGCAAACAAAGCGCAGGAGAAACAGCAGTATGCGGCCAGGAGAGTGGTAGTGATCACCAGAGGCAGACGACAGCAGCTGGAAGCTGACAATACCGGCGGGGCCCAGGATGTCAACGGGCCCGACAATACCACCGCAGAGGAATAGGGTCCGCACCTTGCCCACGCACTCTGGACCCTGGACCGCAACGGGAAGGGTATGCTAGTTCCACCGTAGGGAAGTTGAAACGAAGACCCAGCTGTTCGTGTCGGCAAAGTGGCTGCTGCTGGTTTAGCTTTGAAGGATCGTGAGCTAGATAGGAGCCGCTGGACTGCAACCGACGATCTAGGTGCTATGGAGAGGGATCCATAGTGGTGCAGGTTCAAACGTTCCTCCTCCATAGGCTCAACCGAGGCCCTCCAGACCAGGGACAGCCGGCTCTGCTCCGTCAGACTGGCAGAAGAGAAAGTGCTGCACAGCTGAGCGGCCGGTGGTGTAGGCGGGGAGAACAACTCTGATGTAATGGCGAGAAGCTTGCTTGGGTCAGGGCAGCAGTGGCAGCGGATTCACCACAGAAAAAGATGAACAGCGGGGAAGAGGCAGCTCCGGCTTCCCAGCGGTTGGTTCACGAACACAACGGCAACGTGCAGACCTGACTTGCCTTTCTAAAACGAACGGGCTCCCTATGGTACTCCGAACCTGGAGAGGTACTGAATCAGCAAAAGAGGGTCAAACCACATTCAAATACCAGGTTAAAACCCATGGATGCCCGGAGCTAACGTTTCCCGTCCGTTTACCCGGCGGCCATCTTGTTATTGACATAGCATAGCATTTGACCTGGCATCAAAGTGATTGATCAGTACCAGAACGTTTAATACTAAAAGTGTATAGACCATATAGTGCTAAAAGTTTTTTTTAAACATATGGTACCAAACAGCCAAACAGAAAACTAATTTTAAAATGGTTTCTCATATTACTAGCAAAATGAGTTTTTTTCCCCACAAAATTTTATTGAATTTTCATATAACATACAAGAAAATAAAATACAGTATATAAAGCAATCCTTTAAAACATTGTTTTAGAATATGCATAGTAATGAAGTGTTTTACAACATTATAGATAGTAATGTTAGTATATATTAGAGGTGTTTTCATATTGAGTCAATATAGTCCTTTAAAGGAGACCATATCAGGGTTTTTTTTGCTGATTGTTCCAGTGCGGAAAGCTGAGGCCATTTCAAATTTGTGGTATAATAAAACAGATTGCCACCAAAAATGTTCATTAAGCATTGAGGCATTTTTCCAGTTTGCAAGAATCATATATTGTCCAATAGTAATCAAGATGTCAAACAATTTTTCATTATGTTCAGTTAAACAGATTTCAAGAGCACTAGATTTGAACACTATCAGTGCAGTACTGAGTTGGACATTAATTTTGAGTATGCAACAGATGACTTTCCATATATTGAACCAAAATGATTTAATTTTATCACATTCAAACATCATGTGTATAAATGTTCCAATATGTGTTTGACAGTGCCAGCATAAGTTGGAGGCCACCAGTTGCGCACTGTGCATTTTCCTTGGGGTCCATATTGCCCTATGGTAAAGAAAGTACATAGATTGCTTGATATTAGCCGAAGCTAATGGTCTAATTAGAGACTTCAAAATTCTGGAGTAATTTGTGTCTGATATTGTATGATTGGTATCTATCTCCCATATTTCTTTTAGGGAGGAATGATGTTTGTATTGAAAAGAGAGGGTAAAATTATGTATCATACCTGATAATTTTCTTTCCATTAATCATAGCAGATCAATCCATAGATTGGTGGGTTGTGTCCATCTACCAGCAGGTGGAGATAGAGAGCAATCTTTTGCCTCTCTATATGTGGTCATGTGCTACCAGGAAATCCTCAGTATAGTCGATATCAAAGCTCCATCCGCAGGAATCACCAAACATAGAGAATTACACCCACAAAGGGACACACCGCCGAACCGGGGGGGGGGCACCCACACCCTCCGACACGGGGGGGACTGGCATGTCCTGCTACCGCAACCGCGGGAGGAGCTGGCTTAACCCATCACCGCCAAAGCGAGAGGGAAACAAAGCTACCCTACTACCGCACAAAGCGGGAGGGAGCACTGGCATAATTTAGTTATGAATCCAACCACCGTCAAAACGGGGGGAAAGAAGCAGCAGCTCACTGTAACACAAAGTCGTCCCAACTCCAGGGAAATCCAAGTGGAAGAACTTGAACTCAAAGTCCTCCTGAACAGGAACTGAAGTCTAAACTTGAACCTGAAATATAACTGAACTAGAACAAACAGTACAGATATCTGGGAGGGACTATGGATTGATCTGCTATGATTAATGGAAAGAAAATTATCAGGTATGATACATAATTTTACCTTCCATATCATCAAGCAGATCCATAGACTGGTGGGATGTACCCAAGCAGTACTCACCCAGGGCGGGACATGGAAATCCCAGAACGCAACACTGAAGCTCCAAACTGGGCCTTGGCCCGTGCTGCCATGTCCAAGCGATAATGCCGTGAGAAGGTATGAGCCAACACCCAAGTCGCCGATCTGCAAATCTCCTCCAAGGAAACGGACCGGGACTCTGCCATCGAAGCCGCCTGTGCTCCAGTAGAATGAGCCTTCAGCTGGATAGGCGGCACCTTCCCTGTGGCCACATAAGCCGCTGCAATCGTTTCCTTGACCCAACGTGCCACGGTAGGTTTAGAGGCCTGCAGACCCCTACGGGGGCCCGCGAACAGCACGAACAGGTGATCCGACTTCCGGAAATTGTTGGTCACTTCCAAGTATCTGATGATAACTCGTCTAACATCCAGGCATCTGAGAGCACGATACTCCTCTGGATAATCCTCCCTACGGAAGGAGGGTAGACAAAGGAGGAGTGGCCTAGTGGTTAGGGTGGTGGACTTTGGTCCTGGGGAACTGAGAAACTGAGTTCAATTCCCACTTCAGGCACAGGCAGCTCCTTGTGACTCTGGGCAAGTCACTTAACCCTCCATTGCCCCAACTAAGCTGCATTGAGCCTTTCATGAGTGGGAAAACGCGGGGTACAAATGTAACAAAAATAAAAAAATTTAAAAAATTTCACATGGAAGTGAGAAACAATCTTGGGCAGGAAGGAAGGCATTGGATGAATAGACACTCCTGCCTCCGTGAACCGCAGGAATGGCTCTCTACACGAGAGCGACTGGAGCTCGGAAACCCTTCTGGCTGAAGCGATTGCCACCAAAAAGACCGCTTTCAACGTCAGGTCCTTCAGAGACAGCCGCAATAATGGCTCAAAGGGCGGCTTCTGCAAAGCCCGCAGCACCAGATTGAGATTCCACGTAGACACTATCGAGTGCAGAGGAGGGCATAGGTGATTAACCCCTTTGAGAAAACGCACCACATCTGGCTGAGAAGCCAGGGAAGCACCCTTCAGGCGACTCCTGAAGCAAGCTAGAGCCGCTACCTGGACCTTAAGAGAGCTGAGCGACAGGCCTTTCTCCAGACCTTCTTGCAGGAACGCCAACACTGAAGCAATTGGCGCCGTGAAGGGCGACAGGGATCCTGCCTCGCACCATGATACAAAGGTACGCCATACCCTGGTGTACGTAGAAGTAGAGCGCTTCCGTGCTCTCAGCATAGTGGCGATGACCTTGTCCGAGAAGCCCTTCTTCTTCAGCTGCTTGCACTCGAGCCAGGCCGTAAGACCAAAGGGGGAGGGATCCTCCATCACCACGGGACCCTGAGGTAAGAGGCCCCGCTTCGCTGGAAGCCGCAGCGGACTGTCTACGGGAAGCCGGATCAGGTCCGCATACCAAGGGCGTCTGGGCCAGTCTGGACCCACCAGGACCACCCAGCCTGGGTGTTTCACCACATCTAGCCCAATTTTTCCAGAAAAATGTTTTTTTTTTTAATCAATACGAAGTTTGGGGTTATTCCATATTGGTATTTGGAGAAAGGAGAGTATAGTATGTTCCAGTAAGTTATCAAAGTTTGACAGACACTTTCGAATATTAAGCATAACTAAATTATCTCTTTCGAACTAGGCTAGAGTCATATAAATTGTTGTGCATAATGGAATTGGAGAGGTTATAAGTTGCTCTAATTGAAGCCAAATAGGTGTCTGTTTTGTGAGAGAACCAGTAGCAGCCTTCCTGTATAATAAATGCTTTGCGGTAAAGTAGGAAGTCTGGGAACAATAAACCAAATTTCTCTTTGGGAGCTTTGAGTTTTTTAAGTGATATTCTTGGCATTTTAGATTTCCAGAGAAAAGAGATTAATAGTCTTTCTACCTGTTTATAGAATGAACTCTGGAATAGTATTGGGATCATACTTAATATGAAATTTATTTTAGGGGCAACCATCATTTTAATGGTCTCTATTCTACCCCACCAGGATATATGCAGGGAATGCCACTTTAATAAAAGATCTTTAAGGAATTTAAGTATATTTTCACCATTATGTTTAATAGTATCTTGTGCTGTGTAGTGTAGATCTATACCTAGATATCTGAGTTTCTTAGAAGACCAACCTAAATTAAATGGTTGTATAAGGTTAGGTACTGCATGTATGTTAAGTGGCAGAACTTCTGTTTTAGTTTGATTAATTTTATGTTTAACTCATTTTTATTAACAACTCCTCCTTGGAATATACAATTATTACTTGCTATAACCAGGTACATCAAATACATTACCAGCTCTGACAGCACATTACAAATTTTTCTTTCCCTCCCTCTTCCCCTCCCCCCTGCTCCCAACCCATCCCACCTCTTGACCCCCCTCCCTCTCTGTCCTACTCCCCCTATTACCTTCCCCTCCCCCCTTCACTCTGCTAACTACAGTATCTGTCCCCAATCTCTGTATCTATCTGTTTATTAGGCGGCTCCTCGCCGCCGGGGTCAATGTATTCCAGAATGGGTTCCAGCAATTTTGTAATTTTTCTCCAAATTCCGACGAGAGATCTCTCATTCCCATTCTCTCCAGCCACGAGAGTTGGATCATCCTTAGTCTCCAGTTCTGTACTGTAGGGCTATTCCTAGTTGTCCACTCTGCTAGGATCGTTTGCTTCGCCACAATGATCGACTTCCGTACGAAGCTTTTCATGCCTCTTAGTATGGGTGCCAGCAAATTCACCCTCCCAAACAAAACTGCTAAGTCATGGCATCCTCTTGCTTTCCACTAAGTCAAAATCTGTTGCAGCACCTCTTTCCAAAACTTACCAACGCTATAACATGTCCATGTCATATGTCCCATTGTGGCCCCCTCCGACCCGCACTTGAGGCAATCCCCCCACGGCGACGCTCCCATATGGAACGCCCGCCGGGAGCCACATAAGCTCGAAGTGCAAATTTGTACTGTACTTCCCAGTGCACCGCAAATACCGAATGTTTCTGGATTGACAAGATGTGCTCTTTCAGCTGCTCTATTGTTAATGAGAGCTGGATGTCATCTTTCCATGCCTTCCACACCCGCAAATAGTTCAAATCTAGTACCGTATCTTTAATATGCCTGTGATGGAATGTCAATGGCACTTTCTCTTGTGCCTCTAGCGAGTAGGCTGCAGCAAGCTCGATCTGCACATCCTCTGCCAGATCATACCACGGTAGTGAATTAACATAGTGCTTAAGCTGGGCGCAGTGGAAGGAGTCTCTGGGCAAGATACGATATTCAGTTTGCAGTTCTTGGAAAGTTTTAAGTTTTTCTTCTTGTGTCAGTACCTGTAGCAAGTATACTATTCCCTCTCTCCGCCATCTAGAGAAGGCTGAGTATATATTTCCTGGTGGAAACGCTGGATTTCCACAAATTGTCAGGTATGGTGTCACTTTTGCTGAAAATGTATGTAACCGGTATATCCATTTCTATACCACCTTGGCCGTGGTCATGATTCCTGTCGTTTTTAGGATTGTTGGTATGTCGCTTCCTGCTGCATGCAGGCAGTTACTGAAGTGCACCTTTGATAGAAAGTGTAATTCCATCTGTGTGTTGGAAAAGTCTGTTTTCGACCGGAACCAATCATTAATGTGCCTCATGCCACTTGCCACTGTTATATTCCGCATGCTTGTTAATCCTGCTCCACCATATTCTATTGGTGCTTGCAAAACTTGCAGAGACAGTCTTGCTCTCTTTCCCCTCCAGAGAAAAGTCTTTTAACATTTTGTTCAGTTTTTGTTCATCCTTTCTTTTTAGATATAGGGGTAGCAGCTGGAACACATACAGCCACCGTGGCACAATAAACATGTTATACATAGCTATTCTCCCTAATAAAGTTATTGGTAGGGACTCCCACCCGAGTAAACTTTGCTGTGTTTCTCTTAAAAGACGCTGTACATTCCTTGCGTATATCTACATTAGCTCTGAGGTGATCTGCACTCCTAAATATCTTATACTGCCCTCCGCCCACTTCACGGGGAGTACCCCCTGTCCAGACCGCTGGGCATCCGCCACTATTGGCAGGGCCTGTGATTTGCCAAAGTTTAGCTTGAACCCGGAGAAAGATTTATATTTCTCTAAGACCTTCACCAACACTTTCAGAGCGCGAGGAGGATGTGTCACCACTACTGATATATCATCTGCATACGCCCACACTTTTTGTTTTGTTTTCCTGCCATTTCCACTCCTGTCACAACCCTTTCCCCGTTTATACGCTTAAGTAAAGGTTCCGAAGAAAGTATAAATAACAGGGGGGACAGCGGGCACCCCTGCCTCGTTCCTCTCTGAATAGGGAACTCTTGGCCTCTAATTCCATTTATTTATTTATTGCATTTGTATCCCACATTTTCCCACCTCTTTACAGGCTCAATGT
This sequence comes from Microcaecilia unicolor, assembly GCF_901765095.1. NCBI lineage: Eukaryota > Metazoa > Chordata > Amphibia > Gymnophiona > Siphonopidae > Microcaecilia > Microcaecilia unicolor. The sequence continues at coordinate 56,070,764 of NC_044039.1, forward strand.
GGCTTACAATACATCATGAATGGTGGAAATATATAAGAAAATAGACATTTAGTATTAAAGGATCTTGGTTCACATTATAATGATAAAACATGATAGTAGTATGACAAGCACGTATTATAAGGCAATTCTGGATGTATGTGGTGGAGTTCACATTTGTTGATCTTTTTGGTATACCTTGTTAAAGAGATAGGTCTTCAGTAGTTTGCGGAAGTTAGTTAATTCAAGAATCGTTTTTAAGTTGCACGGCAGCGCGTTCCAGAATTGTGTGCTCAGGTATGAAAAGGTTGGCGCATGCGTTAGTTTGTATTTTAGACCTTTACAGTTGGGGAAGTGAAGGTTAGGAATGTGCGGGATGATTTTTTAGCATTCCTGGGTGGTAAGTCTATCAGGTCTGGCATGTAGGCTGGTGCGTCTCCGTGAATGATTTTGTGAACTAGGGAGCATATTTTGAACGTGATGCGTTCTTTAAGTGGGAGCCAGTGTAGCTTTTCTCGTAGCAGCTCAGCACTTTCATATTTTGTTTTACCGAATATGAGTCTAGCTGCAGTGTTCTGGGCTGTCTGAAGTTTCTTGATTATTTGCTCTCTGCAGCCAGCGTAGAGTGCGTTGCAGTAGTCTAGATGACTGAGTACCATTGATTGTACCAGGTTGCAGAAGATGGTCCTTGGGAAGAAAGGTCTTACTGTTTTTAATTTCCACATTGAGTGGAACATCTTCTTGGTTGTGTTTTTTGCATGATTCTAAAGTGTTAGGTGTCGATCAATGGTAACTCCAAGAATTTTTAGGGTGTCCGAGATTGGGAGATTCAGTTTTGGTGTGTTAATGGTGGTGAATTTGTTCATGTTATGTTGAGAGGTGAGTACTAGGCATTGGGTTTTTTCTGCATTGAGTTTTAGCTTAAATGCATCCGCCCATGTATGCATGATCTGTAGACTTTAGTTGATGTCATTAGAAATTTCCGTTAGATCTTGTTTAAATGGGATGTAGGTCATTACGTCATCTGCGTATATGTATGGGTTGAGGTTTTGGTTTGCTAGTAATTTGGCCAAGGGTATCATCATTAAGTTGAATAGAGTCGGTGAGAGGGGGGATCACTGTGGAACTCCGCATTCAGGTATCCATGTGGTTGATGTAGTCGAATTAGATGTCACTTGGTATGATCGTGTGGTTAGGAACCCCTTGAACCAATTGAGAATGTTGCCTCCAATTCCGAAGTACTCGAGGATATGCAGTAGTATTCCATGATCAACCTTGTCAAAGGCGCTAGACATGTCAAATTGTAGAAGTAGTATGTTCTTGCCAGTTGCAATCATTTGTTTGAATTTAGTCATGAGAGTAACTAGTACTGTTTCAGTGCTGTGGTTAGATCGAAATCCTGACTGGGAGTCGTGTAATATTGAGAATTTGTTTAAGTAGTTTGTGAGTTGTTTGGTCACCATCCTTTCCGTTAGTTTGGTTTGCTACTGGCCTGCAGTTGGTTAGTTCACTAGCACTTTTCTTTGCATCTTTGGGTATGGGGGTGAGTAGAATGTTTCCTTTCTCCTTCGGGAAGAGTCCATTTTGTAACATATAGTTCAGGTGACTCGTTAGGTCTGTCATAAATTGCTGAGGGGCAGATATCATAAGGCTGTGTGGGCATATGTCTAGTTTGCAATTAGATTTGGCAAATCTTTTGAGCGTTTGGGAGATGATATCCTCTGATAATGTCTCGAAGTTGGTCCACGTTCTGTCTGCTGCGTGTACACCAGGGTCTGGATCTAGACAATCAAGGAGTTCAGCATAGTCGGTGGTACTACAGGTATTTTAAGTCACAATTGTTCGATTTTCTCTTTGAAGTATCTCACGAGATTGTCTGCTCCTGGTGTATGTGCGCTATCGGTTGTGACTGGTGTAATATCTAGTAGTTTATTCACGAGTTGGAAGAGTTTGTGTGTGTCCTTGTAGTTTGGTCCAATTTCAGTTTTGTAATATAATCTTTTAGTTTGTCTTATGGTATATTTATATAGTCTTCAAAGTTGTTTCCAGGCGTTAAGTGTGGGTTCATCTTTCTTTTTGTTCCACGCTCGTTCTAACCTTCTAACTTGTGTTTTGAGTTTTTTCAATTCTTCATTGAACCATGGTATTGAGTTCTTTCTGTGTGAGGTTCTGGTTTGAGTTGGGGCAATATTGTCTAATATTGTTCTGCATCTATCGTCCCATTCTAGGAGGAATTGGTATGTATCTGCCTTTACTGTCCATCCCTTGTGGTAGATCTGTTGCCAGAAAACTATCGGGTCTATTTTTCCTCTCGTGGTGTAAGTTTTTCGTTCTTGTTTGTTAGGTGAGTCTTTCGTTCGTTATTGGAGGGAGATGTATGCTTTATAGTGGTCTGACCACGGTGCGGGTGTCCATTTTGTATCTGTTAGAATAAGGTTTGAATCAGGGTCGAATTTGTATGTGATAATGTCTAGTGTGTGTCCTTTATTGTGAGTCGGTTGCATGTTTGGTTCGTGAAGATCCCACAGTTGTAGGAACTCTTTGCATTCTTGGGTGCTTGTAGAGGTGAGGTCTTCAAGGTGCAGGTTGATATCTCCTATTATGATAAGATTTCAGGTAGAGACGCAAGTGTTCGAGATAAAGTCCATAAAGTGTGTTTGGGAGTCTTGCCAGTTGCCTGGTGGTCTGTAGAGTAGGACTGCGCTGAGGTGTTCCTGCAAATTTGGGTGATTGATTCTTATCGAGGCAATTTCAAGTTGTGGCAGAATGGATTCTGCTGTGACTGTGATGATGAAATTGGATTTGTATATTATGGCTATTCCTCCGCCTCTTTTTCGGTTTCTTGTCCAGTGAGTGATTTTGTATCCTGGTGGGCAAAAATCTAAGATTATGGGGTCTTTAAGGTCGTGAATCCAGATTTCAGAGATTAATAGGAGGTCCAGGTTGTCTGTGGTGATCCAATCTGTTATGATCTCTGTTTTATTTACTACTGATCTGGCATTTACGTATCCCATTTGGATTGAGTAGTAATGTTCGGTTTGAGCCTTGGATGTGTTAATTTGTATTAATTGCCTGTTTTCTTGATATCTGGTTTTGCTGTGTCCTTTTTTCCATTTCTGTTGGTTATTTCCGTATGTATTTGTTTTTCCTTTTAGATGGTTGTTGTTCTTTTGGTCTAGTGAGTTGTGATTGGGTTGTCTGTAGGGTTTGTGTGCTGTGGGTAGATTGTTGTTTATGTTAGGAGTAGTCCATGCATGGTAGATTAGGGGGAGGAAGTAAATTATCATGAGCAGTTTGTTAGTGTTCATGTTACTATGGTTTGTGGTGTTTGGTTGTGCCTGGGTGTTAGTGGATGAAATTTTGTATGAACATCAATCAGTATCAACACTAGGCAGTGTCAACATCAAGCAATGTGAGCATTAGCAGTAAGTAAGTGCATTTTCAAGTAGTGTCCGCATTAAACAGTCTTAGCATCAAGCGGTATCAACATTAGCAGTGTCAACATCAAGCAGTATCATCATTTACTTGGAGTGCCGCTGTTGGCTTATGATATAATGCTTGTAAGGCCGTATAGTACCAGCCTCGAAATCCTATGTGCTCCAAAATGCGAAACAAATACTCCCAGCCCACCATTTCGAAAGCCTTTTCGGCATCCAGGCTTAATATAAAAGCGGGCTCTTTTCCTTCTTGGCACTGTGCCGTGGCCAGTAGTGATCCCCTAACGTTTGAAGCCGCTTGTCTGCCTCTCACGAAGCCAACCTGCTCTTCCCCAATCAATCTTGGGAGGATTGGTGCCAGGCGCTCCGCCATTATTTTTGCTATCAATTTCGTGTCTACATTAAGAAGGGATATGGGCCTGTATGACTCTGCTTGCTCTTTCGGTTTATCTGACTTGGGTATGAGTGTTATTAGGGCAGTGTTCGTGTAGGCTGGGAAGGAACCTCGTTCTATCGTGTCCTCGTAGTATGCCATCAGGGCTCCCGACGCTATTGGTGGTAACAATTTGTAATATTCTCCAGTGTACCCATCTGGCCCAGGGGCCTTATGGTATTTTAACGACTTTATGGCTGCCTGTAATTCTGTTACCTTCAATGGAGCATTTAAACTATCCAATTCCTGCACAGTCAGCCTGGGGAGCTGTTTGTTTTAAATATTGTGGCAGGTCCCTGTTCCCTGCTACCTCTTCCTTAGTGTATAGAGTAGCAAAATACATTGTGAGGATGTGCGCTATTTCTTTTGGATTATTTGTTAGGGTTCCCTTGGTGTCTTTTATAGCGTCTATTGTTCTGGACCTACTCCAGTTTTTGATTACCCGTGCCAACATTTTCCCCGCCCAATTCCCATATCTATACAGTTTGTATCTGCGATAAAATAGGGAGTGTGTCTCTTTTTCATGAAGTAGTGTATTGAGCGCTACCTGCGTTGCTTTTAAACTCTCATTTGCTGCTCGCGAGGGGCATCTAATATATATCTTTGTTTTGCTTTTTTTAGTTGTGCTTCTAATTGTAAAATACTTGCCGATGTGCGTTTTTTCTTTGCACTAGTATAGGCAATGATGTCTCCTCTCAGCACCGCCTTGGAGGCATCCCAATTTAACACTAACATGGTTCCCTGCCCTTCATTATTCAACCTATAATTCTCCCATTTTTTGTGTATAAATGCTCGGAAAGCAGCATCCCCATGTAGGTATGATAGAAACCTCCAATTTCGGCCCCCTCCCTCGCCCACCCCTGTCTCCAGATCTATCCATATTAGTGTGTGGTCCGACACCTCCTCTAGCCCAATTACTGCCGAACACACATTACTAAATAACGCCCTAGTGATCAATATGTAGTCTAGCCTAGCCTGCGTCCCATGTGCTCTTGATCTGTGCGTGTAATCTTTCTCAGTGGGATGTAGGGCGCGCCAGGTATCTACCAAGTCCAGAGTCTTAGATATCAAGGGGAGTGCTTGAGCTCTGCAGCCTGCATAATGTTGTAAAGTGGGACTTGTACAGTCTGCGCGTCCATCACTAAATTAAAGTCCCCTAACAGTATAAGCAGTTTCCCCTGTCGTTGCATGCATAGTTGTATCAACTACTGGTAATATTTTAAATCTTGCTTATTTGGCCCATAGATCACTAATAAATGAAACTCTAGTCCTTGCAACCAGACCAAGGTATCGGCCTGCTTGTCTGACATTGCTGCATGGATGTCCAACCGCCACCTGAAACTGAACATGTCCAAGACCGAGCTTATAGTCTTTCCACCAAAGCCCACCTCTCCTCTTCCTCCTCTCTCGATCTCAGTTGATAACACCTTCATCCTCCCCGTCTCATCTGCCCGCAACCTTGGAGTCATCTTCGACTCCTCCCTCTCCTTCTCTGCGCATATCTAGCAGACAGCCAAGACCTGTTGCTTCTTCCTCTTTAACATCAGCAAAATTCGCCCTTTCCTCTCTGAACACACCACCCGAACTCTCATCCACGCCCTCATTACCTCTCGCCTTGACTACTGCAACCTTCTCCTCACTGGCCTCCCACTTAGCCATCTATCCCCACTTCAATCCATCCAGAACTCTGCTGCTCGTCTTATATTCCGCCTGAACCAATACACTCATATTACCCCCCCCCTCCTCAGGTTGCTTCACTGGCTTCCGATTAGATACCGCATTCAGTTCAAGCTTCTCCTTCTCACCTACAAATGCACTCAGTCTGCAGCCCCTCATTACCTCTCCACCCTCATCTCCCCTTACGTTCCCGCCCGAAACCTCCGCTCATAGGACAAATCCCTCCTTTCAGCACCCTTCTCCACCACCGCCAACTCCAGGCTCCGCCCATTCTGCCTCACCTCACCCTATGCGTGGAATCAACTTCCTGTGGCCCTACGCCAAGCCCCCTCCCTACCCATCTTCAAATCCTTGCTCAAAGCCCACCTCTTCAATGTTGCCTTCGGCACCTAACCTTAGACTGCCCCAATTTGACTGCCACTACTTGATGTCTGTACATTTGTCCATTAGATTGTAAGCTCTTTGAGCAGGGACTGTCCTTCTATGTTATATTGTACAGCGCTGCGTAACCCTAGTAGCGCTTTAGAAATGTCAAATAGTAGTAGTAGTAATATTTAGAAACATGTAATTTTCTTGATCTCCTTTCGCTACCAAGGAGGCCCTGTATGGTACCCCCCTTCGAAAAAGTACCGCTACCCCTCCCCTTCTCCCTTGCGTTGAGTTTGCAAATACCTCTCCTACCCAGGCCCTTTGTAATTTCTGATGTTCAAGATCGGTCAACCGGGTTTCCTGCAGACAGGCTATGTCTGCTTTATGTCTCTGCAGGGCCGTTAATATCTTTGAACGCTTTATTGGCGATGTGATCCCCCTCCTCCCCCCCCCCCACATTCCAACTTACTATACGTACTGGCATTTCCAATTTTTGTGGGATATCCCTTCTGCTCTCCTGCCCCTCATGTGTGGACACCTTCTTGAATTATGTCTCCTACCCCTCCGCTGTTGGTTACCTCCTTTCTCCGCCCCAGCGGTCTGGACGCTCCTTCTCCCTAGCCTACTACAGTTCCCCAATGTTATCAGACTATTCTTAATCTTTCCCTTCCCCTTCCCTCCCCCCTCCCTTCTCCTCCCCCCTCCTTCCCTCTCCATACCCCAATCTACCTTCACCAGCATCTAGTGCTCGTGAAAATATACGAGACCTGTGCTGATGCTAGGACCCCGACCCCCTATCGCCTATGTCCGTGTACTCTCTTTTTTTATTATTTTTATTTATAGACATTTTAATAAACATAGTATTCAATCAAGAATAATAATACACAATGCGTGAAATATAATTAAGTAAAAAAAAAGAAGTAAGGAAATAAAGAAAACTTCTATTGTCCACAAATTAAAGGAAAATGATCCAAGAATTAGGAAAAATAATCAAACTATAAGTATCAAGCTTATAGACATTCTATTAAATCAAATCAAAGACCGCGCTGTGCCTTGTTGACTTATTCCAAGCTGCTATACAGTGTTACATTCGGGTCTAAATTTTCACAATAATACTCTCTTTGCCTTTTAAGAAAATATCCAACTGTTTGGGTTCAAAAAATTGATATTGCTTAGTGTGGAGTAGAATCCTACACACACAAGGAAATTTCAAAAGAAAGTTTGCTCCCAGGGCAATTACCCTAGGCAAGTCTGGGAAAACCCTTACTTTTGAACCCAGAAATAAAGAATTTAAGTGTCTTAAGGAAAGTCTGAGCACTGCATCTCTATCTAGTTCTAAAGCGAAAGTCACCAGCAAAGTAGTCCTTTGCGTGACCACCTCCAAAGAAGATTCCAGGAAAGCCGTCAAATTCATTGCACTTTGAGAATTTAATTTTTCTGGATCTTGCCCAGCTATCTGAATATAATATGCCCTCGTAATTGGTGGCAATGAATTCTCGGGCATTCCCAAAATATCAACTAGATATTTCTTAACCATTTGCACAGGGGAAAGAATTGGTAATTTTGGAAAGTTTATAATACGCAGGTTAAGTCTCTTACATTGATTTTCCAGATACTCCATGCGTCTAGAAGCAAAGTTCCTTTCTTTAACCAATGTTTGTTCCAAAAGATTCATTTTTAAAACTTTTTCAGAGAGGTTTTTTTACTTCATCCATATGAACCTCATTAATTTGCAATTGCTTAAGTGCAGACTCAGCCAAAACTTTGATAGTTTCAGTATTCTTTGAAATAGTAGATTGCAAGGTTAAGAGAGTTGTGGAATTCAGGCCCCAAAGTGACTAAGGTCACTACAGCAGGTTTTTTAAAATTTCCCTTCATCAAAAACCAGGGGAGACGCTTGAACTACTTGTTCCAGGGTACTCACGATTGTAGAATCCACAACAGGAACTGTTTTCTTCTCTGGGACAATCCTTCGTTCAGCGGTTGTTCCTTCTGCTGCCAGCAAGTTCCCTCCCTGCTTGCTCCCCTCACCACCTTGGGTTGAAGCTGCAGGACTCGCCTGGAGGCTCTCTCTTCCTGGTTGAGGGGGCGCTACACGAAAAACAGGGCTAAAGGAAGCCCCGTCGCCACTGTCGGTCAGTGCCGAGACGCTGACACCAGCTGCAGGAGTAGAAGTCAACGTGGCTCCGGACGCTATTCCAAAGTGTTCGAGCGTCCACTGTGAGAGCAGAGGTTTACCGCCAGGGTCAGAGGGAGTATCCCTGACTTTCCCTCGTCGCTTCCCCATCTCAGCGACGGGTAATGTAGCTCTTTCCAGGTCTGCTAGTCCACAAACTCGGAGCGCGTCCATTGGCGCGAGTCAAACCGTCGCCATCTTGGATCCCCTCTCGTCCGTGTTCTCTCATCTTTCTCCTCCATCACCTCCTTCATCATTATTAAACACACACATTCACGCTCCCTACCATCTTTTATATGCCAGCATTTATGTCCAGGAGACCCCTGTCCACAAGGAAGGCCCACGCTGCTTCCGCTGATTTGAAGTTATGCCAAGTTCCTTGCGTTGAGATTCTCAATATTGCCGGGAAAGAGAGCATAAACGTAACCTTTTTCTGCCCCAACTCCGAGCACACTGAGTGGAATTGCCAGCACTGCTCTTGCACTGCCTGTGAGAAATCCTGAAAAATCAATATTTTCTGGCCCTCGCATTGCAATGTTTCTCGTTTCAATCGAAATTCCTGCAAAATCTCAATCTTATGTTTATAATTGAGGATTTTGGCTACCACCACCCTAGGGCGGCCTCGATTGTCATTCTTCCACCCCTATCGGGCCTGTCGAATCTGTTAGTGCCATCTCCTTAGCCAGCCACTCCTCTAGCCAGTGTGCCAAATTCTGGTCCGGTATTCTCTCTACGAGCCCCACAATTCTTATGTTGTTCCGCCCGCCGCGAGCGGTTTTCAAGGTCTTCCACCTTTGCCATTAGATCCGCGACTTGCAAGTTAAGGCGGGTTATATCTGGGGCCTGTCCCCGTGACATCCTCCAATGCTGAAACTCTCGCTTCTAGGTCTCCTGTGCAGATTCCTAAGCCGTCCACTCCCACCTCAAGAGTGTCCAATTGTGCGGTAAGTGTATCCAAGTGTGGCCCCATCGTTTTTACCACCGCCGCAGTGAGCTGTTCGAGTTGCGAGTCCGTAAACAGCTGTGCCGTTTCAGGAGCGGGCTCCGCCATTTTGGGGTCTCCGCTCGTCAGCTTAGATGCCTCTCTTTGCGTCGTCTTTTGGGCCATCGCTTGGGGCGTTCTCTCTAGGAACTTGTCCATACACTCCTCGATGGCTAGTCTTCTTTTTGTAAGTAGGCGATTGGATTTTCTGCTGTTGTGGTGCCTCAGGGGTCGGGTCGTCCCGGAGCTACGGCTCTATGCTGCCTGACTGCTCACTGCATCACATGATCTCCGTTTGATTAATTTTATAACTCGAAATTATAGAGAAGGATTGAATTAGAGAAAATTGTGGAGGAAGAGAGGTCTCTGGATTAGATATATATAACAATATATCATCTGTATATGCAGATATTTTAAATTGTGTATTCTTGTATAGTATTCCTGTAATGTTAACCTGTGCATTAATAGCTTGGATGAGTGGCTCTAATGCTAAATTAAATAAGTATGGTGATAAAGGGCACCCTTGTCTTGTACCTCTTTTTAAGTTTATTGTTTCTGATAGATGATTATTAGCAATAATTTTGGCTGTAGGCTTTGAATATAATGTCTTAATTTTAGATATAAAGTCTGATGATGCTCCGAACCATTCAAGAACTGTAAATAAATAATGCCATTCTACCCTATCGAAGGCTTTCTCTGCATCTAGTGACATAGCTATAATAGGGCAGTCCTGAGATTTGGCAATATGTGATAGCTGAAAGAATAGTCTTGAATTATCTGATATTAGTCTATTTGGCATAAAACCTATTTGATTGGGAGAAATCACTTTACTAATTACATATTTTAGCCTATTAGCGATAATTTTTGCATAGATTTTATAGTCTGTGTTAAGGAGAGAGATGAATCTAAATTTTGTACCAGATGAGGATCTTTATTAGGCCTAGGAATTACTGTGATGATAGCTTCTGAGAATCTACTGGTTGATACAGTTATGGGATCTAGTGCGTTGTACATTTGTACGAGGGTGTTAGAGATAGAATTTTAAAATACTTTATAAAATTCAGTAGGAATACCGTCAGGTCCAGGTGCTTTTTGGGAGGGAAGATCATTTAGAGCTTGTAAAAGTTCTTCTACATTAAATGGTTTCGAGAAAGTCTTATTGTCTGAGGGAGTCCATTGTGGGCAATCAAGCTGAGACAGAAAGGTGTTTATTCTGTCAGTGTCTCCATCTGTTTCTGATAAGTATAGTTTGCTATAGAATTGATGAAACAGCTTTAAGTTTAATTTCTTTTATTGGTGTTCAGTACAGAAATACATAAGAGCTCACAACATGGCAACAGACAGCAATAAGAAGCAAAACCAGAGCTCAGCCTAATAAGAAGCAACAGCTTTAATATTTTAGAGTTAGAGGTTACATTTTTATTCTTATCATTTCTGATAGCTGGGATTTGTATTTTAGATTTCTTACTTTTGAGATAGTTGGCTAATATTTTGCCACTCTTGTTGTCTCCATCATAGTATTGGGATTTAGTTTGGAATATCTCCTGTTTTGCCATGTCAGTAGCAATTTTATTGTATTCATATTTGAGTTGGTAAAGCTTATTTAAAATTTGTTTATCTTGTGAGATAATGAATTTATTTGATTTTCTACGTTTCTAAGTGCTTTAGTTTGCTCTTTCTTTTTAAAAGCTTCTATAGAGTTGATTTCCCCTCGTAGTGGAGCTTTAAAAGCCTCCCATATAGTTAGCAGTGATATTGTTTCTGTTGAATTGTTTTGAAGAAATTCAGATATAAAATTTGAGATTCGGGATTTAGTTTTTTCTTCTTGCAGGAGATTGGTGTTTAAGCGCCATATGGGCGATTTAGCACATGGTTGTTGTATGGAGGAAATATTTAAAGAAATAGGAGCATGATCAGACAGAACAATCGGGTGTATTATGACCTCCGTGAATGATGTGAGCAGATTGTCAGAGATTAAGAAATAGTCAATTCTAGAAAAACTGTTGTGAGGCGGGGAGAAGTGTGTATAGTCTCTTGTGTCCGGGAAATTTGCTCTCCATGGGTCTATTAGATTACATTGTGTAATTAATGAGTGTAATGTGATAGCGGCATTGGTTGTAGGCTTAACAATACTAGAACTTCTATCTAACCATTTATCAAGAGGGAGGTTAAAGTCTCTGGCAATAAGAAGTGGAAGTGGATCAAATAAAGAGATTGTATGGGATAAATTATAAAAACAATCTGGAGTGTCTGCATTTGGTGCATATACCAAAAGTAGCTGCTGTGTGGAAAATTATGTTTTTACAATTAGCCAGCGCCCCTCTTCATCTGCTAATTGATCAAGTATGTTGACTTGAAGATCTTTATGAAAAAGCATTGAAACTCCATTTCTCCTTCCTATTGAGGGGGCGTCTATAGATTGTGATATCAGCTTATTTAGACTGGGAGTGTGTGCTTCTTGCAGGAAAATTATAGATGGTCTGAATTTTCTTAAACGTGAAAATATTTTCTTGCGTTTAACAGGGTGTTTTAAGCTGTTTACATTCCAGGTGTCAGGTCTCTCGGGGAAATGTGAGCCCTTGGGCCGCTGTCACAGAGGTGGCAGCAGCAGGCAAAACCACCCAACAGGAGACAGGCAACCCTAAGACGGACTGAAGTAGACAGGACTGGAGTGGCTGGGCTGGAGCTGAAGAGGAAAGCAACAAGGAATCCAGGAACAACGTCCTACAGCAGGGTTCAGGCTTGAGAAGCAGGATACAGGATACTCAATACAGGCTTCTCCCACAGGTTCGGGAAACTGGCACAGCTTGACTGGATCCGGGTTCACCCAAACACTAGGCAGGCAGGGTGTCCATGGAAGCTTAGCTTGGCAGGAAAGAGGACACAGGAGCTACAAACAAGCTAAGCTCAAGGGAAGGCAAATGACAGATATGCTTGCCAGAGGAAGGGTTAGACTGGAGCTACAGTAGCTAACAGATAGAAAGGAGAGAAATGGCATCAGCCGCTAACCAACCTCAGACAGGGAGCAGAGCCACTGCACAGGGATAACAGAAAGGCTAGAAGCCCATAGAGAATATACACAGAAAGGCTAAAAGCCTACAGGTCAGAGAGATACTACTACTACTACTAAACATTTCTAGAGCGCTACTAGGGTTACGCAGCGCTGTACAAAATAAACAAAGAAGGATGGTCCCTGCTCAAAGGAGCTTACAATCTAAAGAACGAAATGTCAAGTTGGGCAGTCTAGATTTTCTGGGCAGAGGTGAAGAGGTTAGGTGCCGAAGGCGAAATTGAAGAGGTGGGCTTTAAGCAGAGATTTGAAGATGGGCAGGGAGGGGGCCTGGCGTATGGGCTCGGGGAGTTTGTTCCACGCTTGGGGTGAGGCGAGGCAAAAAGGGCGGAGTCTGGAGTTGGCGGTTGTGGAGAAGGGTACTGAAAGGAGGGATTTGTCTTAAGAGCGGAGGTTACGGGTAGGAACGTAAGGGGAGATGAGGGTAGAGAGGTAAGGAGGGGGTTCAGATCGAGTACATTTGTAGGTTAGTAGCAGAAGCTTGAATTTAATGCGGTACCTGATCGGAAGCCAATGAAGTGACTTGAGGAGAGGGGTGGTATGAGTGTATCGGTTCAGGCGGAAGATAAGACGTGCAGCAGAGTTCTGAACGGACTGAAGGGGGGATAGGTGTCTAAATGGGAGACCAGTGAGGAGTAGGTTGCAGTAGTCAAGGCGGGAGGTAACGAGGGAGTGGATGAGAGTTCGGGTGGTGTGCTCAGAGAGGAAAGGGCGGATTTTGCTAATGTTATAGAGGAAGAAGCGACAGGTCTTGGCTATCTGCTGGATGTGCGCAGAGAAGGAGAGGGAGGAGTCGAAGATGACATCGAGGTTGCGGGCAGATGAGACGGGGACAATGAGGGTGTTATCAACCGAAAGAGAGAGTGGAGGTAGAGGAGAAGTGGGTTTGGGTGGGAAGACAAAAAGTTCGGTCTTGGCCATGTTCAGTTTCAGGTGGCGGTTGGACATTCAGGCAGCAATGTCGGATAAGCAGGCCGCATGGGTTTCCGCAGTGATGTCAGGTGTGGAGAGATAAAGCTGGGTGTCGTCAGCATAAAGATGATACTGGAAGCCATGAGATGAGGTCAGGGAGCCCAGGGAAGAGGTGTAGATAGAGGGATCCAAGGACAGAACCCTGAGGGACTCCAACAGAGAGCAGGATAGGGGTGGAGGAAGAACCATGAGAGTGTACTCTGAAAGTACGATGGGAGAGATAAGAGGAGAACCAGGAGAGGACAGAGCCCTGGAACCCAAAAGAGGACAGTGTGTCCAGAAGTAAGTTGTGATTAACAGTGTCAAAAGCGGCAGATAGGTCGAGGAGAATGAGGATGGAGTAATGACCTTTGGATTTGGCGAGGAACAGGTCATAACAGACTTTGGATAATGCCGTTTCTGTCGAGTGAAGTGGGCGAAAGCCAGATTGAAGCGGATCGAGGATGATACACCCAGAAGGGCTGGAAACCCCCAGGCCGCAGTAATACACCCAGAAAGGCTAGAAGCCCACAGAAGGGCTGGAAACCCCCAGGCCGCAGTAATACACCCAGAAGGCCTAGAAGCCCACAGATAAAAGTGATGTACACAGATAGACTGGAGGCCCTCAGAGCAATGGGCACAGAAGAGCTGGAAGCCCACAGAACAATAAACACAGAAGGGCTGAAAGCCCACAGAGTAATAATACCCTGAGCAGGAAAGCAAGAAGCCCACAGGTAAGTAGTAGACTAGGCAGAAAGCCTATGAACAATAATACCCTGAGCCAGAAGGCAAGGCCCACAGGTGAAAGTAACTAGCAAAGCAGAAGGGCAGGAAGCCCACAAGAAAAGACAAGGAAAGCTAACTGTGCAAACAGCAAACTAACCTCGGGACCTAAGGCACTGCGGAGGCATTGGCAATGCAAAGGCACTGAAGACTAGAACACCAGTTCCTTAAGAAGGCCCTGACAGATGAGGTCACCCCTTCAGGCCACAGGCAGGGAGCATACAGAAGCCCAGAGAGACCTAACCCACACAGGTGTAGTCTAGTGAGGTAATTAGTGTCAGGCTGGAAGCAGCCAGCCCACCCAGCCTGAGACAGAGCTACCTCAGGAACAGCCCACTGAAGTACAGAGAGGCCCAATACACACAAGGGTAGAGTAGTGAAGCAATTAGAGCAGCCAGCCCACAGAGACAGAGCTAACTCAGGAACAGTATACTGAAGCACAGAGATGTTAAACCCACACAGGTGCAGTATACTGAGGCAATCAGCGCCATGCTGGAAGTGGCCAGCACCCAGAGACAGAAACAGAGCCAACTCAGAAGTAGACAGAAACCAGCACAGACACTGATTCCCAGAAATAGGGTAAGTCTGAGGGTGGTCACGACCACAGATGTGACACCAGGATACAGTTTTTAGGGCTGGACTAGAAAGGTTGTCAGCCATTTTGAGTCAAGCACATGTTATTAAGATGATCTGCATATAATGTACCTCTGTTCAGATAATAGTGAAGAATGTAGAAGGAAAACACTTCTCTATGCATAATCAATTGAATTAAAGACTTATAGAACTACTAAAGTGTAGTTCAGTCAAATCAGAAAGGTAAGTAAGTGGGACTAATGTCTCTGACTAAGAAAGACAGGAAAGGGGGAGGCAAAGGGTATAATTCCCACCAACATGAAATAATTTTTCATTTTAAACAGTTAGAACAATGCATTTATAAGCAAACTTTGATCTAAAGAAAATATCTGTATGCAATATTGGGGAATAAAGATCTGTGAAATCCTTAAGATGTATGATCTGATATTTAACACTTTAATCAGATATTCAAATCATGAACTTGCATTGTTGAAATTCAAGTATAGAAAAAAAAGGTAACAGCATTGTATGCAACATTAGAAAATAGACATTTACAAAATCTGTTGAAATGTGCGATCTGATGTTTGGCACTTTAATCAGATATTCAAATCTTGAACTTGTACTATAAAATTCAAGTATAGAGAAAAAGGAGACGGCACTATATGCAACATTAGGAAGTAAACTTCTGCATAAACCTTAAAGATGGGTGTTCTGATATTTAACATTTTGGTCAAATGTTCAAGTCATAAACATATACTTTAGAATTCAAGTATTGAAAAGGAAAGAAAACATTTTACATCTTTTATAACGATGCTATAGATATCATAAATCATTAACACATAATGAAGGAAAAACTTATCAGTTTAGTTGATCTCATACAGACATTCCTTGCGTCTGCAGTTGATCCAAGTGCATCTGTAACAGGTCTGGTGAATCGAAGGACTTAATACTGTTATGAAGCGTTACAGTCATTCGAGCAAGATATTGTAGGCCAAAACGTGCACCAAGCGATTTTAACTTTGGCCTCATATCTAGGAAAGCTTTCCTCTTCCTTGCTGTTGTCTTGGCTAGGTCCGGCACTACGAGAATTGATTTGCCCTCAATTCGAATAGCGGGATAAGATGGCCCCATCTCTCCTACTGTCACCCCCCCCCCCCCCCCAATCTGTCATATCCTCAACCTCTCTCTCTCCACAGCAACTGTCCCTGACACCTTCAAGCATGCTGTAGTCACACCACTCCTCAAAAAACCATCACTAGACCCTACCTGTCATTCCAACTACCGCCCCATCTCCCTCCTACCCTTCCTCTCCAAGATACCTGTTCACAGCTGCTGCCTTGCCATCCTCGATCCGCTTCAATCCGGTTTTCGCCCTCTACACGCGACAGAAACGGCACTCACTAAAGTCTGTAATGACCTGTTCCTTGCTAAATCCAAAGGTCACTACTCCATCCTCATCCTCCTTGACCTGTCCGCCGCTTTTGACACTGTCAATCATAATTTTTTTTTCCAAATTTTTTATTAATCTCAAACACATTTAGACACTGAAATACACATTAAATTTACATAAATCAGTAATAGATAAAAAAGGAAAATAGACAAATATCACCTTCGTCCACCAAAAAAGAAATATGATTCCAAGATTTTTAGAAAACCAAACGAAAAGAAAAGAAAACTTACATCTGCCACCTCTTAGGTCAACCTCCAGCCTGCTATTCAGGAAGGACATACAACATTCACTTCCATTCTTGCATCAAGAAAATCAATAAGCTGTTTAGACTCCATGAATTGATATTGTTTATCCTCTAGCACTATATTACAAATACAAGGAAAATGCAATACAAAATTTGCTCCCGTGGCCTCGACTCTGGGGTGCAGGGTTAAAAAGGCCCTGCGCCTCACCTGTGTCTGCCTAGAGAGATCAGGAAAGACTGACTTTTGAACCCATAAACAGTTTATCTAAGTGTCTTAGTGAAAGTCTTAAAACAACATTCTGGTCTGGCTCCAAGACAAAGGTGACCAGCATAGTTGTCCTATGGGTAATAAGTTCCAGTGAGTTTTCCAGGAAAAAAGTCAGGTTCATAACTTCTCCCACTACTGGTAAGGGGGGCTCTCCATTCCTCCCCTTAAGGCTCCAGATGTATTGAGCACGTGTAATAGGAGGTAATGATTCCTTATCCATCCCCAGAATCTCACTCATATTTTTTCACCATATCCAAAGGAGAAATTAGTGGAGACTTGGGGAAATTGAGAAACCTTAGATTAAGTCTTCTAACCTGGTTTTCCAGGTGCTTGTGAAGGAAATTATTATCTTTAACTAAGGCTGCTTCCAAAGTCCCCATTTCTTGAGTCCATATTTCCTATCTTAGAGGACTGTTGTGCAGTCTCCTGTGCTTGAATCAGAACAGCTTGGGAAATAACTTTAATATCATTAGCATTTTCATGAATCATAGCCTGCATGGAAGAATGAGTGCTGTAGACCATGTCCCACAGTGACTCTAATGTCACAACAGCAGGTTTAGTTATACCACTTGCTAATGGAGGTGACTGAGATAAGATCTCCCGGCGGGATAACTTGGAAACAATATCTTGGGGTAATACCTTTAAGGCCTGCGAGGCCATTGAAAATTGTTCCTGAGTCCCATTCAGATTCGCAGAAGACCTCCCCTCAAGCAGCGCTGGTTGCACTACTCTGGTGTCCGTTGCTGATTGGGCTGCTGCGAAAATCTCACTCCCCGGCTGGCGTGGTGCTGTGCATTCCACAGGGCTCAGAGAAGCCCCGTCTCCGCTCTCTATCGACGTCAACACATCGAGAGTTGCAGAAGGAGATGAAGAACTTAGAGGTCCCGGTTGTTTCGTCGGAAACTGTAAAGTTGTTTGCTTCATCGCTGGAAGGGTTCCAGGAGTTGAGGGGAAATCCTTCACCTTTCCCCTCCGCTTTCCCATCGCATTTGATGGGTCCGAGGACGCGAATGAATCAAAAAAACTCAGAGCCTCCTCAGGAGCAAAACCGGGTGCGTCTGATCACAGCGCCATCTTGGAAAACTCCGTCAATCATAATTTACTTCTTGCCACACTGTCCTCATTTGGGTTCCAGGGCTTTGTTCTCTCCTGGTTCTCCTCTTATCTCTCCCACCGTACCTTCAGAGTACATTCGCATGGATCTTCCTCCACCCCCATCCCGCTCTCTGTTGGAGTTCCTCAGGGATCTGTCCTTGGACCCCCTTCTTTTTTCAATCTACACCTCTTCCCTGGGCTCGTTGATCTCATCTCATGGTATCCAATATCATCTTTATGCTGACGACACCCAGCTTTATCTCTCCACACCAGACATCACTGCGGAAACCCAGGCCAAAGTATCGGCCTTCTTATCCAACATTGCTGCCTGGATGTCCAACCGACACCTGAAACTGAACATGGCCAAAACCGAGCTTATTGTCTTTCCACCCAAACCCACTTCTGTTTACGCTTTCCAAAAATACTAGTATATTTAAAACGAATTGAAGAAAATGTTTCTTCACTCAACATGTAAATAAACTCTGGAATTCGTTACCAGAGAATGTGGTAAAGGCAGTTAGCTTAGCAGAGTTTTACAAAGGTTCGGACGGCTTCCTAAAGAAAAAGTCCATAGACCATTGTTAAATGGACTTGGAGAAAATCCACTAATTTCTGGGATAAGCAGTTTAGAATGTTTTCTACTTTTTGGGGATCTTGCCAGGTATTTGTGACCTGGATTAGCCACTGTTGGAAACAGGATGCTGGGCATGATGGACCTTTGGTCTTTCCCAGTATGGCAATACTTATGTACTTATCTACTATAATAAAACTCACCCTCAACGTTCTGAGGACACTGACGTCAGTGAAGCCAAGCCCTGACTTCCTTCAAAAAGGTTCAAAGGTTCGTGGTGGTGAAGCCACCAAAATCGCTCCGGGCCCTGCCCTAGAGGGCGAAGCAATAGCAGAACAACGAAGGGGTTGGCAGGGAGGGAGGCAGGGAGGCGGGGAAATCGCTCCGGGCCCCGCCCTCGCATCAATGTCATGACATTGGGGGCGGAGCAATGGCAGAACAACGAAGGGGTTGGCAAGGGAGGGGGGTGGTGTTGGCGACAAAAACCTTGCTAGCGCCAGTTTCATTTGCTCTGAAACGGGCCTCTTTTACTAGTGTAAATATAATACATGTCTTATTCAGAAAAATTGTCTACATATATCCTTTGTGAGAATATATATCTTATTAATCACCATTATTTACTGTGTCAAAAACCAATACCATAATTCACCCAAAACATCATTATCATTTTTACTTGTATTATTTCTATGTTACTTATTGTTTTTATATGTTGTTTTGTAAATAGACTCCTGATGCAGGCATTATAGACCGAAACACAGCTGTGTTGAGTCTTCTTCAATCAATAAATAGTGATTTTTATCTGGAGCGTCGTTCATTTTTTAAGTCATCTTCGCTGTTTGTTTGGCATTCTGTATTCCTGCGGAGAATTGTTTCTTCTGTTTTTGCATCGACTAGTATCTCTCCCACATTTTCCTCAGTGAAGACCGAAGCAGAGAATGCATTTAATCTCTCTGCTATTGCTTTGGACTTCCCCAAGTGCCCCCTTTACTCCTCAGTCATCTAGTGATCCAACTGATTTTTTTACCAGCTTCTTGCTTCTAATATACCTAAAAAAGGTTTTACTATGTGTTTTTTGTCTTCAATGCAATCTTCCTTTCAAAGTCTTTCTTTGCCTTCCTTATTAGCGATTTGCATTTGACTTGCTATTCCTTATGTTGTTTCCTATTATTTTCAGTTGGATCCTTCTTCCATTTTATGAAGGATTTTCTTTTAGCTCTAATAGCGTCCTTCACCTCACTTTTTAGCCATGCTGGTTGTCATTTGGCTTTCCTTGCTCCTTTTTTAATATATGGAATATATCTGGTCTGAGCTTCCAGAATAGTATTTTTGAATAGCACCCACAACTGATATCCTGATGTAAATTTTTGACCTTTGCAGCTGCTTCTTCAAGTTTTGTTTTGTTTTGGATTTTTTACCCTTCGACTCATTTTATCATAGTCTCCTTTATGAAAGTTAAATGCCAACGTATTGGATTTCCTTTGTGTGCTTACTCCAAAGATTATATCAAATCTGATCATGTTATCACTGTTATCAAGTGGCCCCAACATCAGATCATGCGATCCACTAAAGACTAGGTCTAGAACTGTTCCCCCTCTTGTTGGTTCCTGAACCAGCTGCTCCATAAAGTAGTCTATTTCATCAAGGAATATTACCTCCCTAACACGCCTTGATGTTTCATTTACCCAGTCAATATCGGGCTAATTGAAATCACCCATTATTATTGTTTTACCCAGTTTGTTAGCCTCCCTAATTTCCGATTACATTTCTGCATCTGTCTGTTCATCCTAACCAGGTGGATGATAGCACATTCCTATCGTTCTCCTTTTCCCCTTTACACATGGAATTTCTATCCATTGGGATTCCAAGATGCGCTTTGTGTCCTACAGAGTTTTTAGTCTAGTTAATTCAAGACCCTCCCCTTAATATATAATGCTACCCCTCCACCAATTCAATCCACTCTATCACTACAATATAATTTGTACCCCGGTATGACAGTGTCCCTATGGTTATCTTCCTTCCACCAGGTCTCAGAGATGCCTATCTATCTTTGTATTTAGTACAATATATTCTAATTCTCCCATCTTTTTTCTTAGGCTTCTGGTATTTGCATACAGACATTTCAAACAATGTTTGTTGTTCCTATTTACAACTTGCTTAGCAGTTGACAGTGATAATCTGCAATCTTTAAAATATGCCTGCTATGTACTTAAAGATACTTGGTCTACTATGGTCTCTATTGCAGCCTCGCAATTGGGATGCCCTATCTTCCGTGTTGGTGATATCCTTCAAAGATACCTTGTTTCAAACCATGCGCTTTTGAGCAACTGTCAGCCTTCCCCCTATTTCTAGTTTAAAAGCTGCTCTATCATCTTTTAAAATGTTGATGCCAGCAGCCTGGCCCCTCCCTGGTTAAGGTGGAGCCCATCTTTCCGAAACAGGCTCCCCCTTCCCAAGAACGTTGCCCAGTTCCTAATAAATCTAAAACCCTCCTCCCTGCACCATCACCTCATTCATGTACCGAGACTCTAGAACTCTGCCTGTATCTTAGGTCCTGCGCGTGGAACGGGAAGCAATTCTGAAAATGCTACCCTGGAGGTTCTGGATTTCACATTCCAGAACTTCCCTCCCATATTTTCCTTTGTCATTGGTAGCCATAACAGCAGGCTCCTCCCCAGAACTAGGAGTAATACAAAAAAAAGCCCATCTTGTATCCTTCACTCAGTCTTTGTGCCTTTTCAGCGCAGATCAGTGATATAGCTATGGGGGGCCTGGGCCCCAACAAATTGGATTTGGGGCCTCTGGTTTGGCTGGCAGGGGTTCCCAGATCAGCAGTAGCTCTTTTAGAAATTGACTTACTAAGGTTTTACCCTTCCCGTTATTTTGTGTCTGTGGGCAACAAAAGTTTAGTAAATCAGTTCCTTAAGGTGCCTCTACTAATCTCTGCAGAAGTCAATAGTCCCCCTTCACAAAGCATGTTGTCAGCTGTGTGAACACAGCACCCTCTAGATAGGTGACGCAAAGAGGCAACTGCCTCTTTCTGTCACCTGTCACCATAGGCTGGGTCCCCATCAGCTTCTCTCCCATAGCCTTCACCCAGTGTGTCTGTCTCCCTCTTTCGTGGCCCCCCCCTTCCCAGCATCCCTCATGGCCCCTCCTCCCCAACCTTCCCCCAGTCTCTCTCTTGTGCCTCCCTCCAGCCTCTCTCTTGTGCCCTCATCCAGCCTTTCCCCAGTTTTTCTCTTGTGTCCCCCCTCCAGCCACTACTCATTGCGCTGCCTCAAACTCCTTCTCCTTGCATGGCGATCGGGCTCTACAGACACTTGAGCTGCATGGTGCAGCAAGTTAGGGAAGTCTCTCAGTATCAAGTCCTGCAAGACTTCCTGAACCCCCTGCACCATGTGGCTCATGTACATGTAGAGCCCTATCATCGTGTAGAGAAAGAGAAGGAGTTTGAGGCAGCGCTGAGGAACGAAAAAAAAAACCTCAGGGGAATGAAACTCCGGGCACCAGGATGAAATTTCTTGGTGCCATTGTGACCTGGTGCCCCGGATTTGTCAAGCCCTGTGTTAGGCTACCTACCTAAGTAATGAAATGCAAAACACGCATTTGCATGTGTTTTGCATCTCATTACTATGTAACCCATAACAACTTAAATATCATTAAGTAGGGCCACGTTAGGGCCGTTTAAGTTGACTTGACGCCTTAACACGGTTTGATAACATCTCCCCTTAAGATACTTCTGCTTACCTTTCATCAGGTCAAAGCAAATAGGCAAAAAACTGCTCAATACTGTACAAATGTGTTTATTTGCAAAAAATAAAAGCTGCAGGCTCATAATTCACAGGGAGATAACTACTAACATGAAATAAAATTGTCTCAATATGAAATACTTACATTGACATTTCATAGCAACTGTGATATCTATATTCATTCTTAATTTACTGAAAAACAAAACAAAAAAGCACATAAATACAACAGGTTTGTTTACCCCAACCAATAAAAATGCCTATTTATAAACGTCACTTTTCAGCTTTTAGTGATTCCACAAAGATACCGGTGTGAGCCAACATATTGATTCTAAGTATTTGCGAATGAAGGCTCATGGTGCAGGGATCCCAAGCCCTACTTCTGGCTAAGCAGGCAGAAAGTTCCAAGTCACACAAAAGAAACAAAAGAAAGCCCACCAAAAACAAAAGCCACTATTTTCGTGAAACCACAGCTCACCAAAGCCAATTTTTTTGTGTTACTAATGGTTTATCAGCACACTTCTCTTGAAAGTGAGCCACAACAAAATGGGGGCACTCTGGTAAACAAAAGAAATGATGTAAAAATAAATATTAATTAAAAAAAGCAGCGAAGATGATACCTTTATTGGACTAACAATGCATTTTGAAGGTATTTTATAAGAAACCATCTAGTTTTAGGTAGCAAGGGAACACATACAAATGGTGGTATTCTATTCATTTATATTTAAGTGGCAACTTACATGTGTAAATGATCTCTTTATGTTTATGTTAATTAAAAACTTAATACACCACTTAACTTAGGAGAACAAAGCGGCTTACAATCACATACAATAAAATTAGAGATAAAAAGAAATAAAGGAATTCCTTAATGTTGATAGGGAAGACCTGCACAAACATACACAACAGACATCCAAATTTCTCATTCTCCTTGCAAGGAATCACCATTCTCAGAGACCTTAATGCAATACAAGAGTCCAAATTAAAAGTCTCTTTAAACAGAAGAATCTTCAGTAAAGCTTTAAATTTCTTAAAATTTTCTTCCAAGCGAATACAGTTAGGAAGATGATCCACAAAAAAGGAGCAAGATAGAAAAATGCTCGAATTTTAGTTGAATTTAGCCTAGCCCTCTGTAGCGAGGGGACTACTAATCTATGATCGCATAGAGGCCTTAGAACCTTCGGGCTTCTTTTACAAAGCCGCGCTACTGACTTTCGGTTTGGCAAATGAGAGGAAGCCTATTCAATTCCTATGGGCTTCTTCTCACTTGCCGTGTGAGAATTGCTAGCACAGCTTTGTAAAAGAAGCCCTTAGCTGGGGTTTAAGGAAGGGTCAGAGAAAATGAAGTTGCATACCTGTAGCAGGTATTCTCCGAGGACAGAAGGCTGATTGTTCTCACGATTGGGTGACGTCCAAGGCAGCCCTGACGATCGGAAATCTTTCTAGCAACCAAAGTTTGCTAGAGCCTTCAAGCGCGAACGAGCGCGCACACCGCGCATGCATGGCCATCAGCTTCCCGCCCATCGCGCAAGAGTCCCGTTAGTTCAATAACAAAGTAAAGAAGGAAAAGACAACTCCAAAGGGGAGGCAGGCGGGTATGTGAGAACAATCAGCCTGCTGTCCTCGGAGAATATCTGCTACAGGTATGTAACTTCATTTTCTCCGAGGACAAGCAGGCTGCTTGTTCTCACAACTGGGGTATCCCTAGCCCACAGGCTCACTCAAAACAACAAAGAAAGGTCAATTAGGCCTCGCAACAGCGAGGACATAACAAGGATTGACCTACGAAGAAACATCTGAGAGTGCAGCCTGGAACAGAACAAAAATGGGCCTAGGGGGGTGGAGTTGGATTCTAAACCCCGAACAGATTCTGCAGCACCGACTGCCCAAACCCACTGTCACGTCGGGTATCCTGCTGAAGGCAGTAGTGAGATGTGAATGTGTGGACTGAAGACCACGTTGCAGCCTTGCAAATCTCTTCTATAGTGGCTGACTTCAAGTGGGCCACTGACACTACCATGGCTCTAACACTATGAGCCCTGACATGACCCTCAAGAGTCAGCCCAGCTTGGGCGTAAGTGAAGGAAATGCAATCTACGAGCCAATTTGAAATGGTGCATTTCCCGACAGCAACTCTCCTTCTGTTGGGGTCGAAAGAAACAAACATTTGGACGGACTGTCTAAAGGGGCTTGTCCACTCCACATAGAAGGCCAATGCTCTCTTGCAGTCCAATGTATGCAACTGATGTTCAGCAGAGCAGGTATGAGGACAGGGAAAAAATGTTGGCAAGACAACTGACTGGTTCAGATGGAACTCCCGACACCACCTTCGGCAGGAACTTAGGGTGAGTGCGGAGGACTACTCTGTTATGATGAAATTTAGTATAGGGAGCATGGGGTAACAAGGCTTGAAGCTCACTGACTGTACAAGCTGAAATAACAGCCACCAAGAAAATGACCTTCCAGGTCAAGTACTTCAGATGGCAGGAATGCAGTGGCTCAAAAGGAGGCTTCATCAGCTGGGTGAGAACGACGTTGAGATCCCATGACACTAGCGGATGATTGACAGGGGGCTTTGACAAAAGCAAACCTCTCATGAAGCGAACAACTAAAGGCTGTCCAGAGATAGGCTTACCCTCTACACGTTGATGATAAGCACTAATTGCACTAAGATGAACTCTTACGGAGTTGATCTTGAGACCAGACTATGATAAATGTAGAAGGTATTCAAGCAGGGTCTGTGTAGGACAAGAGCGAGGATCTAGGGCCTTGCTGTCACACCAGATGGCAAACCTCCTCCATTTGAAAGAGTAACTCTTTTTAGTGGAATCTTTCCTGGAAGCAAGCAAGACTCTGGAGAAACCCTGAGAAAGACCCAAGGAAGCAAACTCTACGCCCTCAACATCCAGGCCGTGAGAGCCAGAGACTGGAGGTTGGGATGCAGAAGCGCCCCCTCGTTCTAAGTAATGAGGGTTGGAAAACACTCCAATCTCCACGGTTCTTCAGAGGACAACTCCAGAATAAGAGGGAACCAGATCTGACGCGGCTAAAAAGGAGCTATCAGAATCATGGTTCCGCAGAGTCTTGCTTGAGTTTCAACAAAGTCTTCCCCACCAGAGGTATGGGAGGATATGCATACAGGAGGCCCTTCCCCCAATGAAGGAGAAAAGCATCCGACTCTAGTCTGTCATGGGCCTGAAATCTGGAACATAACTGAGGGACCTTGTGACTGGTCTGAGTGGCAAAAAGATCCACCGAGGGGTTGCCCCACGCTCGGAAGATCTTGCGCACCACGCCCGAGCTGAGCGACCACTCATGAGGTTGCAATATCCTGCTGAACCTGTCGGCCAGACTGTTGTTTACGCCTGCCAGATACGTGACTTGGAGAAGCATGCTGTGAGCGCGAGCCCATAGCCACATCTGGACGGCTTCCCAACATAGGGGGTGAAATCCAGTGCCACCCTGCTTGTTGACGTAGTACATGACAACCTGATTGTCTGTCTGAATTTGAATAACTTGATTGGACAGCCGATCTCTGAAAGCCTTTAGAGTGTTCCAGATCGCTCGCAACTCCAGGAGATTGATCTGAAGACCTGATTCCTGGAGGGACCAAGCTCCTTGAATGTGAAGGCCATCTACATGGGCTCCCCACCCCAGGAGAGATGCATCAGTTGTCAGCACTTTTTGTGGCTGAGGAATTTGGAAGGGACGTCCTAAGGTCAAATTGGATCGAATTGTCCACCACTGAAGGTAATTGTGAAAATCGGTGGATAGCTGGATTGCATCCTCTAGATCCCCTGCAGCCTGAAACCACTGGGAAGCTAGGGTCCATTGAGCTGATCGCATGTGAAGACGGGCCATGGGAGTCACATGGACAGTGGAGGCTATATGGCCTAGCAGCCTCAACATCTGCTGAGCTCTGATCTGCTGAGACGCTCTGGCCAAGGAAACAAGAGACAGAAGGTTGTCCGCCCTCACCTCTGGAAGATAGGCATGAGCCGTCTGTGAATCCAGCAGAGCTCCTATGAATTCTAGTTTCTGAACTGGAAGAAGATGGGTAATTTATGACAAACCCCAGTAGCTCCAGGAGTTGAATAGTCATCTGTATGGACTGTAGAGCTCCTGCCGCTGAAGTGTTCTTCACCAGCCAATTGTCGAGATAAAGAACACATACACTCCCAGTCTGCGTAGCGACGCTGCAACTACCGCCAGGCATTTGGTAAACACCCTGGGCGCAGACGCGAGACCAAAGGGCAGCACACAATACCGAAGATACTGCCTGAGAGCTGGCAATATCAGGATGTGTGTATAAGCATCCTTTAAGTCCAGAGAGCATAGCCAGTCGTTTTTCTGAATCATTGGAAGAAGGGTGCCCAGAGAAAGCATCCTGAACTTCTCTCGGACCAGGTATAGGCCCCTTAGGTCTAGGATGGGACGCATCCCCCCTGTTTTCTTTTGCACAAGGTTATCAATATTGGATGCTATATTGGAGAAACAGGCCAGATGCTTAAGACAAGATTCAATCTACACAGACATCACATGAAAATAGCCGGTGCCAGTCAGGCCCCCACCCCTGTGGGCCAACACTTCACAAGACCAGAACACTGCACCAGTGATTTCACAGTAAGAATACTGAAAGGTAATTTTAAAACAATACAGGAACGTAAGACCTTTGAAATAAGAATGATTGAATATTTTGACACCCAACAAACAGGACTTAATAAGGATCTGGGTTTTCTAACTCATTATAAAACATAAAGCTGTATTTCTCTGTTTATTACCCTCCTCTCACCTACCAACACCCATTCTGTTAGAATATCAATGAAATGCTTTGATGTCCCCATGCATACCCCCACCCTCCCACTCTGTCAGACAGTCAAAGTAATGCTTTAATGTTTCTCTCATATATACTATCTCATTTGCTTATTTCCGATCTGAGAAAGAAAGGCAACCTTCGAAAGCTAATCAAGAAATGTATTAAGTTATGGCCAATAAAAAAGGTATCTTATTTTCTTTTCCATGTTTTATTTTGTTTGATTTCTATTGATAACCTTTAAGAGTGGACTAACACGGCTACCACACCTCTCTACTTTTGCACAAGGAAGTACCTGGAATAGAATCCAAGCCCTTCTTGCCCTGGTGGAACGGGCTCGACCGCATTGGCGCTGAGAAGGGCGGAGAGTTATTGGTCCTGTCTATCTGTCCTGATTTAGATTGTAAGCTCTTTTGAGCAGGGACTGTCTTTTCTTCATGTCCAATTGTGAAGCACTGCGTACGACTGGTAGCGCTATAGAAATGATTTATAGTAGTAGTAGTAGAGTTCCTCTGCAAATACCTGCCTGTGCTGGAACTGAGCTCCAGGTGGGCAATTTGGAGGTTTTGACATCAAATTGAGGGAGTATCCTAGCCGAACTATTTGGAGAAAGGGTATGATACATACCTGTAGCAGTTGTTCTCCGAGGACAGCAGGCTGATTGTTCTCACGACTGGGTGACGTCCGCGGCAGCCCCCACCAACCGGAAAGAAGCTTCGTGGGACGGTCGGCACGCAGGGCACGCCCACCGCGCATGCGCGGCCGTCTTCCCGCCCGTGCGCGACCGCTCCCGCCAGTTGAATGACTAGCAAAAGACGAAACACACAACTCCAAAGGGGAGGAGGGAGGGTAGGTGAGAACAATCAGCCTGCTGTCCTCGGAGAACAACTGCTACAGGTATGTATCATACCCTTTCTCCGAGGACAAGCAGGCTGCTTGTTCTCACGACTGGGGTATCCCTAGCTCTCAGGCTCACTCAAAACAAGAACCCAGGTCAATTGAACCTCGCAACGGCGAGGGAACAACAGAAATTGACCTACGAAGAACAACTAACTGAGAGTGCAGCCTGACCAGAATAAATTCGGGTCCTGGAGGGTGGAGTTGGATTTACACCCCAAACAGATTCTGCAGCACCGACTGCCCGAACCGACTGTCGCGTCGGGTATCCTGCTGGAGGCAGTAATGTGATGTGAATGTGTGGACAGATGACCACGTCGCAGCCTTGCAGATCTCTTCAATAGTGGCTGACTTCAAGTGGGCCACCGACGCTGACATGGCTCTGACACTATGAGCCATGACATGACCCTCAAGAGTCAGCCCAGCCTGGGCGTAAGTGAAGGAAATGCAATCTGCTAGCCAATTGGAGATGGTGCGTTTCCCGACAGCGACCCCTAGCCTGTTAGGGTCGAAAGAAATAAACAATTGGGCGGACTGTCTGTTGGGCTGTGTCCGCTCCAAGTAGAAGGCCAATGCTCTCTTGCAGTCCAATGTGTGCAACTGACGTTCAGCAGGGCGGGTATGCGGCCTGGGGAAGAATGTTGGCAAGACAATTGACTGGTTAAGATGGAACTCCGACACCACCTTCGGCAGGAACTTTGGGTGGGTGCGGAGCACTACTCTGTTGTGATGAAATTTGGTATATGGAGCATGAGCTACCAGGGCTTGAAGCTCACTGACCCTACGAGCTGAAGTCACTGCCACCAAGAAAATGACCTTCCAGGTCAAGTACTTCAGATGGCAGGTATTCAGTGGCTCAAAAGGAGGTTTCATCAGCTGGGTGAGGACGACGTTGAGATCCCATGACACAGTAGGAGGCTTGATAGGGGGCTTTGACAAAAGCAAGCCTCTCATGAATCGAACGACTAAAGGCTCTCCAGAGATGGCTTTACCTTCCACACGATAATGGTAAGCACTAATCGCACTAAGGTGATTCCTTACTGAGTTGGTCTTGAGGCCAGACTCTGATAAGTGCAGAAGGTATTCAAGCAGGTTCTGTGTAGGGCAAGAACGAGGTTCTAGGGCCTTGCTCTCACACCACACGACAAACCTCCTCCACTTGAAAAAGTAACTCTTTTTAGTGGAATCCTTCCTAGAGGCAAGCAAGACCCGGGAGACACCCTCAGACAGACCCAACGCAGTGAAGTCTACGCCCTCAACATCCAGGCCGTGAGAGCCAGGGACTGAAGGTTGGGATGTAGCAACGCTCCGTCGTTCTGCGAAATGAGAGTCGGAAAACACTCCAATCTCCACGGTTCTTCTGAGGACAACTCCAGAAGAAGAGGGAACCAGATCTGACGGGGCCAAAAGGGCGCTATCAGAATCATGGTGCCGCGGTCTTGTTTGAGCTTCAGTAAGGTCTTCCCCACCAAAGGTATGGGAGGATAAGCATACAGAAGGCCAGTCCCCCAATGGAGGAGAAAGGCATCCGACGCTAGCCTGCCGTGTGTCTGAAGTCTGGAACAGAACAGAGGCAGCTTGTGGTTGGTCTGAGAGGCGAAAAGGTCCACCGAGGGGGTGCCCCACGCTCGGAAGATCTTGCGTACCACTCTGGCATGGAGCGACCACTCGTGCGGTTGCATGACTCTGCTCAGTCTGTCGGCCAGACTGTTGTTTACGCCTACCAGGTACGTGGCTTGGAGGAGCATGCCGAACCGACACGCCCAACGCCACATCCCGACGGCCTCCTGACACAGGGGGCGAGATCCGGTGCCCCCCTGCTTGTTGACGTAATACATTGCAACCTGATTGTCTGTCCGAATTTGGATAATTTGGCAGGACAGCCGATCTCTGAAAGCCTTCAGTGCGTTCCAGATCGCTCGGAGCTCCAGGAGGTTGATCTGCAGATCCTTTTCCTGGAGAGACCACAGACCCTGGGTGTGAAGCCCATCGACATGGGCTCCCCACCCCAGGCGAGATGCATCCGTTGTCAGCACTTTCGTGGGATGCGGAATTTGGAATGGACGTCCCAGGGTCAAATTGGTCCGGATGGTCCACCAGAGCAGTGAAGTGCGGCAACTGGTGGAGAGGCGGATGACATCGTCTAGATTCCCGGTGGCTTGGAACCACTGGGAAGCTAGGGTCCATTGAGCAGATCTCATGTGAAGACGAGCCATGGGAGTCACATGAACTGTGGAGGCCATATGACCCAGAAGTCTCAACATCTGCCGAGCTGTGATCTGCTGAGACGCTCTGGTCTGCGAAGCGAGGGCCAAGAGATTGGTGGCCCTCGCTTCGGGAAGGTAGGCCTGAGCCGTCTGGGAATTCAGCAGCGCTCCTATGAATTCCAGAGACTGAGTTGGCTGGAGATGGGACTTTGGGTAATTTATCACAAACCCCAGCAGCTCCAGAAGTTGAATAGTGCACTGCATGGACCGGAGGGCTCCTGCCTCCGAGGTGTTCTTGACCAGCCAATCGTCAAGATATGGGAACACGTGCACTCCCAGCTTGCGTAGGTAGGCCGCTACCACCACGAGGCACTTGGTAAACACTCGTGGGGCAGAGGCGAGCCCAAAGGGCAGCACACAATACTGAAAGTGCCGTGCGCCCAGGCGGAATCTGAGATACTGTCTGTGAGCTGGCAGTATCGGTATGTGAGTATATGCGTCCTTTAAATCCAGGGAACATAGCCAATCGTTTTTCTGAATCATTGGCAGAAGGGTGCCCAAGGAAAGCATCCTGAACTTTTCTTTGACCAGGAATTTGTTCAGGCCTCTCAGGTCTAGGATGGGACGCATCCCCCCTGTTTTCTTTTCCACAAGGAAGTACCTGGAATAGAATCCCTGCCCTTCCTGCCCGGGTGGTACGGGCTCGACCGCATTGGCGCTGAGAAGGGCGGAGAGTTCCTCTGCAAGTACCTGCTTGTGGTGGGAGCTGAAAGACTGAGCTCCCGGGGGACAATTTGGAGGCAGGGAGGCCAAATTCAGGGCGTATCCGCACCGCACTATTTGGAGAACCCACTGGTCGGAGGTTATGAGAGGCCACCTTTGGTGAAAAAATTTTAACCTCCCTCCGACCGGCAGATCGTCCGGTACGGACACTTGTAGGGCGGCTATGTTCCCGTGGATCCAGTCAAAAGCCCGTCCCCGGCTTTTGCTGTGGAGGCGCAGGGGGCTGCTTAGGCGCACGCTGTTGACGAGAACGAGCGCGCTGGGGCTGTCCCTGTGCCTGACGAGGCCTTCGGGCCGGCTGGTTGTACCTACGCTTGGCAAAAGCATAGGGTGCAGCCTGCCGGGCCCGGGAAAAACGTCCACCTGTGGAGGTGGATGCTGAAGGCGCCCGGTGGGAGAGCTTGTCGAGAGCGGTTTCCCGCTGATGCAGTTGGTCCACCATCTGCTCGACCTTCTCACCGAAAATGTTATCCCCCCGGCAAGGGACGTCAGCCAGTCTCTGCTGGGTGCGGTTGTCCAGGTCAGAGGCATGCAGCCATGAGAGCCTGCGCATCACTATACCTTGGGCCGCAGCACGAGATGCCACGTCACAGGTGTCAAAAATACCCCTGGACAGGAACTTTCTGCACGCCTTCAGCTGCCTGACCACCTCCTGATAAGGCCTGGACTGCTCCGGCGGGAGCTTCTCGACCAGGTCCGCCAGCTGTTGCACATTGGTCCGCATGTGGATGCTCATATAGAGCAGGTATGACTGGATGCGGGTCACGAGCATGGAGGATTGGTAGGCCTTCCTCCCAAACGAGTCCAGAGTGCGAGACTCCCGCCCCGGGGGCGCCGAGGCGGTATCCCTCGAACTCCGTGCCCTCTTGAGAGCAGAATCCACGACCGCTGAGTCATGGGGCAATTGGGGCCGCATGAGCTCTGGGTCAGAGTGGATCCTGTACTGGGACTCTGCTTTCTTGGGAATGGTGGGGTTAGTTAGTGGTCGCACCCAGTTCCGGAGCAGCGTCTCCTTCAGGACATTGTGCAGCGGCACCGTGGAGGACTCTCTAGGTGGTGATGGATAGTCGAGGACCTCGAGCATCTCGGCCCTCGGCTCTTCCACAGAGACCACGGGGAAGGGAATGCTGATAGACATATCCCGCACAAAGGAGGCAAAGGAGAGACTCTCAGGAGGTGAGAGCTTCCTCTCCGGTGAAGGCGTGGGGTCCGAGGGAAGGCCCGTAGACTCCTCTGAGGAGAAATATCTAGGGTCCTCCTCTTCCCCCCACGAGTCCTCATCCTCGGTATCGGACATTAGCTCATGTAGCTGAGTCCTGTACCGGGCCCGGCTCGACGTCGAGGCACCGAGGTCTCGGTGTCGTCGAGCGGTGGACTCCCGCGCCGGCGGGGACGGAGCTCCCTCCATCGACGTCGACGGGGACTCCACCTGCGTGGCGGTCGAGACCGGCACCGCAAGCGGCGGCGGTGTCGACAGCCCCGGCGCCGGGCTAGAGCTCGCCGGCGCCACAGTCATCGACGCCGAGGGCGCAAGCACCCCCGGCGTCAGCACAGCCTGGCGCATCAGCCCTTCCAGGATCCCCGGAAGGATGGCTCTGAGGCACTCGTCCAGGCCCGCTGCCGGGAAAGGCGGTGGGGCCGGTAAGGGTGTCGGTGCCGGAAGCTGCTGGGGGCCAGGAGACGGCACCTCGGTGCCGGAACCCCGACGCGTCGGTACCTCTACAACCGACGGAGACCTCTCCTCTCGATGATGACGCTTCGGCGTCGCCTCCTCTCCGACATCGGGATGCACCGAAGGCGACCGGTGACGGCGCTTCTTGTCTTTCTTCCGATGCACGTCACCGGCGCCGGAGGGCATGGAGGAGGAGGAGGTCGATCCCCCTCGGTCTCGAGATACCGGGTCAGACAGGGTTCGGTCCCGTGGGCCACGAGCTGAGGGCGTGACCGGGGCCGACTGCCCACGCGGCCTCTCACCCCCACTCTCACCGGAGGACCGGCGGGCCGACGGGACCTGTTCTCCTGGGTCGCTGCCATCGGTGCCGATGTCTCGGCATCGATACCGGTACCGAAGGGCCGGGCGTCGATACCGATGCCTTCGAGGTCGACGTCGAGGGGCCGGCGCAAGTTCCAAAAAGACGGTCCCGCAGAACTTGCCTCGCAACCTGAGTCCGTTTCCGGAGACCGAGACACAAAGAACACGACTTGAGATTGTGCTCCGGCCCGAGGCACTGGAGGCACCAAGCGTGGGTGTCGGTCTGCGAGATCGGCCGGCCGCAGCGACCACACTTTTTAAATCCACTCGGGACCTTCGAGGACATCGACGGAAAAATCGCGTCGGCGAAGTCAAAGTCGTCAATGGTGGCTAAAATCACACCACGAAAACAAACGACCGAGCGGCCACTAGGCTGCAACGTGGCGTCCCCGCTGGAAGCGAGGGAAAAAAGGGAGCGCGTGTCCCACACGCGCAGGGTTTCTTTTTTTTTTTTTTTTAAAGGAAACCGGGCGGTTACGAAAACCGAAAACAGTAGAAAAAAAGCACGATCCGCGTAAACGCGATCGCAAAATCCGGCGGCTGAAGTAGAGAGAGCGGCAAGGCACGACTCTCTCCAGGCGCGGAAAAAAAGGAACTGGCGGGAGCGGTCGCGCACGGGCGGGAAGACGGCCGCGCATGCGCGGTGGGCGTGCCCTGCGTGCCGACCGTCCCGCGAAGCTTCTTTCCGGTTGGTGGGGGCTGCCGCGGACGTCACCCAGTCGTGAGAACAAGCAGCCTGCTTGTCCTCGGAGAACCCACCGATCAGAGGTTAGGAGAGGTCACCTTTGGTGAAAAACTTTTAACCTCCGTCCAACCGGCAGATCGTCCGGCACAGACACTTTTATAGCAGCTATGCTCAACTGGAGCCAGTCAAAAGCCTGTCCCTTGCTTTTGCTGGGGAGCTGCAGGGGCCTGCCTAGGCGCACGCTGTTGACGTGAACGAGCGCGCTGGGGCTGATCCTGAGAAGGCTGTCGGGGAAGGTGGATTGTACCTATGCTTATAGTAAGCATAGGGAGCAGTCCTCCTTCCCCGGAACAAACGTCTACCTGATGAGGTAGATGTTGAAGGCGCCCGGTGAGAGAGTTTGTCGAGGGCGTTCTCACGCTGGTGGAGCTGCTCTACCACCTGCTCGACATTCTCGCCCCGGCAAGGGACATCCGCAAGCCGCTGCTGGACACGATTATCCAGGTCAGAGGCACGCAGCCATGACAGTCTGCGCATCATTATACCTTGAGCAGCGGATCTGGATGCAACATCAAAAGAGTCGTAAGCACCCCTGGACAGGAATTTACGACATGTCTTCAGCTGCCTGACCACCTCCTGAAAAAGGCCTGGCCTGCTCCGAAGGGAGCTTATCGACCAAGTCCGCCAGTTGCTTCACATTGTTCCGCAAGTGGATGCTCGTGTAAAGCTGGTATGACTGAATTTAGGACACGAGCATAGAGGACTGGTAGGCCTTTCTCCCAAAAGAGTCCAGAGTTCTAGATTCTCGTCCCGGGGGCGCCGAGGCAAAATCTCTAGAACTTTTGGCTCTCTTGAGAGCAGAATCCACAACCATAGAGTCGTGAGGTAACTGCGACTTCATCAACTCAGGCTCTCCGTGGATTCGATATTGGGACTCAACCTTCTTGGGGATGGTGGGATTAGAGAGTGGTTTCGTCCAGTTCTTCAGCAATGTCTGCTTAAGGACATTATGCAGAGGAACAGTGGTCGACTCCTTAGGTGGTGAAGGATAGTCAAGGACCTCGAACATCTCAGCCCTGGGCTCATCCTCAGATACACACTCAAAAGAAAATGCGCAGTATAACCAGTGTCAACAATAAGGTAAACTAATACAAAAATGAACAGAATGACACTGTATATGTGGCTATATGGCTATTACACAAAATTGTTTTGTGAAGAGAATCCCTCAGAAGCCTATCGGACCTTACGTCCTAGGTTTACAACAGATACAATGAGAGCCGTTGATATGTTTCTATCATAGGGATTTGTTGATGACTTCTTATTTTACATTTTTCTACGTGCTCAATGCTATATTTATAATATGCGATTCTGACTAGAACCGGTTTTAAACTCAGGAAAGCGCCAAACAGATATAATGCAACAGTTAGCTTTGGTCCTACGGTGCCACCGTTTCGCCGTTCTGTGGCTTCATCAGGGACTGGCGTTGCAACTGCTTTTCAATCTGCTTTCAATGATTTTTTAGTGAACTTTCCATTTTATTTGAGGAAAGTTCACTAAAAAAATCATTAAAAGCAGATTAAAAAGCAGTTGAAACGCCTGTCCCTGATGAAGCCACAGAACTGTGAAACGGTGGCACCGTCGGACCAAAGCTAAGTGTTGCATTATATCTGTTTGGAGCTTTCCTGGATTTAAAACCGGTTCTGGTCAGAATCGCATATTATAAATACAGCATTGAGCACATAGAAAAATGTAAAATAAGAAGAGTCATCAACAAATCCCTATCACAGAAACATATCAATGGCTCTCATTGTATCCATTGTAAACCTCGGTCTGCAACAAACCTTCACCCACGATCTCTTCATCTCTCGTTCCCTTCAACTGCTCGCCCTGAGACCTGGCTCACCCCTGATGACTCTGCCTCAGTCGCGGCCCTATGCCATGGAGGTTATCTTTTCTCCCACACTCCCCGCCCAGTTGGCCGCGGAGGCGGCGTTGGGTTACTTCTCTCGCCCTCCTGTAGTTTCCAACCCCTCCTCCTACCGCAGTCTCACTGCTTCTCATCCTTTGAAGTCCACTCCATCCGTCTATTCTACCCGCTGCCACTCAGAGTTGCAGTCATTTACCGACCCCCTGATAAATCCCTCTCTTCCTTCCTCACCGACTTCGATGCCTGGCTTTCCGTTTTTCTTGAACCCTCATCTCCGTCCCTCATTCTCGGAGACTTTAATATACATGCTGATGACCCATCCGACTCACACACTTCTCAGTTCCTCACTCTGACATCCTCCTTCAACCTCTAGCTGTGCTCCACCACTCCTACTCACCAAAATGGCCATTGTCTTGACCTCGTCCTCTCCTCTACCTGCTCACCCTCCAATTTCTACGCCTCAGCTCTTCCTCTCTCTGATCATCAACTGATCACCTTCACACGTCATCACCCCCCCTCAGCCCCGCCCAACATTAACCACTACTTCCAGGAACCTCCAGGTTATTGACCCTCCCACCTTATCCTCCAGTATTTCTAATCTCCTCCCCTCCATCATGTCCTCCGAGTCTGTCGACAAAGCTGTCTCCGCTTACAATGCCACTCTCTCCTCTGCTCTGGACACCCTCGCACCATCAATCCCCCGTCCCACAAGGCGTACTAATCCCCAGCCCTGGCTGACCCCTTGCATCCGATACCTTCGCTCCTGCGCCCGATCTGCTGAACGCCTCTGGAGGAAATCTCGCACCCACACCGATTTCCTTCATTACAAATTCATGCTATCCTCCTTCCAGTTCTCCCTATTCCATGCCAAACAGGACTATTGCACCCAATTGACTAATTCTCTCAGCTCCAATCCTCGTCGTCTCTTCGCCACCCTTAACTCCCTCCTTAAAGTGCCCTCTGCTCCCATCCACCCCCCTCACTCTCTCCTCAATCACTGGCTGACTACTTCCGCGACAAGGTGCAAAAGATCAACCTCGAATTCACTACCAAGCCACCTCCTCCTCTTCACCCCTCTCCCTCAACCAACCAACCCAGGCCTCCTTCTCCTCTTTTCCTGATATCACTGAAGAGGAAACCGTCCACCTTCTTTCCTCCTCGAAATGCACCACTTGTTCCTCTGTTCCCATCCCCACCAACTTACTTAACACCATCTCTCCTACTGTCACCCCCCCCCCCCCATCTGTCATGTCCTCAACCTCTTTCTCTCCACTGCAACTGTCCCTGACACCTTCAAGCATGCCGTAGTCACACCACTCCTCAAAAAACCATCACTAGACCCTACCTGTCCCTCCAACTACCGCCCCATCTCCCTCTTACCCTTCCTCTCCAAGATACTTGAGCGTACCGTTCACAGCCACTGCCCTGATTTTCTCTCCTCTCATGCCATCCTCGATCCGCTTCAATCCGGTTTACGCCCTCTACACTCGACAGAAATGGCGCTCTCTAAAGTCTGTAATGACCTGTTCCTTGCCAAATCCAAAGGTCATTACTCCATCCTCATCCTTCTCGACCTATCCGCCGCTTTTGACACCGTTAATCATGATTTACTTCTTGCCACGCTGTCCTCTTTTAGGTTCTAGGGCTCTGTTCTCTCCTGGTTCTCCTCTTATCTCTCCCACCGTATCTTCAGAGTACATTCTCATGGACCTTCCTCCACCCCCATCCCGCTCTCTGTTGGAGTTCCCCAGGGATCTGTCCTAGGACCCCTTCTTTTTTCAATCTACACCTCTTCCCTGGGCTCACTGATCTCATCTCATGGTTTCCAATATCATCTTTATGCTGACGACACCCAGCTTTATCTCTCCACACCAGACATCACAGCGGAAACCCAAGCCAAAGTATCGGCCTGCTTATCTGACATTGCTGCATGGATGTCCAACCGCTACCTAAAACTGAACATGGCCAATACCAAGCTTATCGTCTTTCTACCTAAACCCACTTCTCCTCTTCCCCCACTCTCTATCTCAGTCGATAACACCCTCATCCTCCCCGTCTCATCTGCCCGCAACCTCGGTGTCATCTTCGACTCCTCCCTCTCCTTCTCTGCGCATATCCAGCAGATAGCCAAGACCTGTCGCTTCTTCCTCTTTAACATCAGCAAAATTCACCCTTTCCTCTCTGAGCACACCACCCGAACTCTCATCCACGCTCTCATTACCTCTCGCCTTGACTACTGCAACCTACTCCTCACTGGCCTCCCACTTAACCATCTATCCCCCCTTCAATCCGTTCAGAACTCTGCTGCACGTCTTATATTCCGCCTAGACAGATATGCTCATATCACCCCTCTCCTCAAGTCACTTCACTGGCTTCCAATCAGATACCACATACAGTTCAAGCTTCTCCTTCTTACCTACAAATGCACTCAGTCTGCAGCCCCTCATTACCTCTCTACCCTCATCTCCCCTTACATTCCCACCCAAAACCTCCGCTCACAGGACAAATCCCTCCTCTCAGTACCCTTCTCCACCACCGCCAACTCCAGGCTCCGCCCTTTCTGCCTCGCCTCACCCTATGCTTGGAATAAATTTCCTAAGCCCTTGCGCCAAGCCACCTCCCTACCCATCTTCAAATCCTTGCTCAAAGCCCACCTCTTCAATGTTGCCTTCGGCACCTAACCTTTATACCCATTGATGAAATCTAGACTGCCCCAATTTGACTACCCTTATTTGACTGACTGCACATTTGTCCTTTAGATTGTAAGCTCCTTGAGCAGGGACTGTCCTTCTATGTTAAACTGTACAGCGCTGCGTAACCCTAGTAGCGCTTTAGAAATGTTAAGAAGCAGTAGTAGTAGTAAACCTAGGACGTAAGGTCCGATAGGTTTCTGAGGATTCTCTTCACAAAAGAACTTTTGTGTAATAGCCATATAGCCACATATACAGTGTGATTCTCCTCATCCTCAGATACCACAGGGAAAGGAATAGCCACAGACATTTCCCGCACAAAGGAGGAGAAAGAAAGACACTCCGGGGGAGAAAGCTTCCTTTCAGGTGAAGGAGTGGGATCAGAAGGAAGACCACAAGACTCCTCAGATGAGAAATATCTGGGATCCTCCTCTTCATCCCACGAGGCATCCTCCTCTGTGTCGGACAAGAGTTCTCTGACTGCAGTCCGAAACTGGGCTAGTCTCGACTCCGAGGAACTACGTCCTCGATGACGACGTCGAGAAGCAGACTCCCGTGCCGGTGAAGCTCTCTCCAGCGATGTCGACGGGGAGTCGACCTGGGTAACAGCAGAGGCCGATGCCACAAGCGGCACTGGCATCGGGGTCCTCACCACAGGCTAAGAGCCAGATGCTGCTTCCATCAACGGTACAGAGGGCGCAAGCACCGGAACAGACTGACGCAGCAGCCCCTCCAGGAGACCTGGGAGAATGGCTCGGAAGCGCTCGTCTAAAGTGTCTGCCGGGAAAGGCTGTGGGGCCGGTGCAGGAGCCAGAGGCAAAACCTGTGCAGAGCAGGGAGGTGGTACTGGACTGTCCGAAGACCGATGCACCGACACCTCTTGGATGGAGGGTGAGTGGTTCTCCCGGCGTCGACGCTTCACAGGTGCCGAATCGTTCAACACCCTGAAGCTCCCGGTACCGTGTGTGGAAGGAAACCGATGCTGATGCTTCTTAGCCTTCGCTCAATGCACGGCATCGATACTCCTCGGTACCGAGGAGGACGTGGAATCCACACGCCTCCTCGGGATCGGGTCCAAAAGTGGCCAGTCCTGATGGGCCTGCACAGCAGGAGCCTTCGAGACAGGTGGCGACCCACTCGATGGCTCACTGCTCCTAGCGTGTGGTGGTCTCCAGACAGCTATTACCTGCTCTCCTGATGTCGATGTCGACATCGCCATCGCTGACCTCGGTACCGCTGTCGACGCCGAAGTGCCGGGCAAAGCTTCAAACGTTCCCGCTGAGCTTTTCTCGATGCCTGTGTCCGCTTTTTAAGACTAAGACACCACTTACACACGTCTGGGCGATGGTCGGGCCCAAGGCACTGGATACATCACGAATGGGGATCGGTACCTGAGATTGCCTGGCGAAGTCAAAGTTCTCGATGGTGCCAAGAAAAAAGGGCACAAAAGGGAGAAACGTGGACGCGCGGCCCAAAAGGGGCTGCGATGGCAATGAAACAAAACTTAAGCAGGGACCAACATTAAAACCTTAAGGGAACTTTTTTTTTTTTTTTTTTAATTAAGAGCTCAACAGAGCACAAAAAAAAAGATAATGAAGAAAAAACAGCGAAAAAACTCGCAAAAAGCCGAAGGCTCTTTCTCAGGGGCACAGAGAGAGACGGAAAACCGCTCCCTACCGCGGAAAGAGAAAAAACTAATGGGACTCCTGCGCAACGGGCAGGAAGCTGATGGCTGTGCCCGTGCGCACTTGAAGGCTCTAGCAAACCTTTGTTGCTAGGAAGATTTCCGATCATCGGGGCTGCCGTGGACGTCACCCAGTAGTGAGAACAAGCAGCCTGCTTGTCCTCGGAAAATGTAAGTAACCTGGTTGTAAGGAATAGTACACATTATGAATTAGGGTCAGCACTTGAAACCACACGCTAAACGATACTGGTTACCAATAATATTTTTTTTTTAAAAAGTATGTTTTGTTCATACTTTCTACAATTACTCAGTATTCTGAGTGCGCGGTATTTTGTAATGTTTGAAGACACCTAATGTTAGTGTTAGATATCACTGCATAAACTACGCTACAATAATCTAATTTTGAGACAAATAGTGCATGGATCAATGTGTGAAGGGATTTTTCATTAAAAAGATGACTCACTGATCTCAATAATCTCAAGTACAGAACCCTTTTTTTTTTTTTTTTTTTATAACTTCCTTGCCTTGTCAAAAGTTAAACGGGAATCAACCAATATCCCTAAATATTTAAAGGTATCCACTGGGGGGAAAAGATATTCTTGTAGAATACCAGCTAGCGAAAAAGTATGCACCATGTTTTTGATGGTGTGTTCTTTACAAGTGTGCACATGGACAGAGTTTGGACAGAGAATGTAAATGCACAGGCAATTTATAATCTACTATAATAATTTCCACCTCCAACGTTCTGAAGCTGACTCCGTGGTTTCACTGAAGTGAAGGGTTCACATAAGGTTTGTTAGGTTCGTCAATCTGTCACCATCTCTCTCTGTCCCGCCCTCATGTCAAAACATGATGACGTCGAGGGCGGAATAGTGAGAGGCAGGGCAACCATCAAAGAAAATAGTTGTAAGCGCGCCTGCGCACCGCCTACCCTCTCTATGTCTCACGGTAGTCATTCGTTGGTTTTTGGCGGGCGAGCGAGTGAAGAACTTGGCAAACAAGAAAGGCGGTGTGGCGATGAAAGCCGCACGGAAATATCTGACAGCTTTAGCTGAAAGACAGCCACATACGCAGAGACAAGACCGGGAGCCGAAGTTTATCCTAGTGAGTGCCGGTGGCTGCGTCAGCCCCGCCGTTGCCTGTCAATGTGTGTGAGTGAGAGAGTATGAGGGAGCTCCTGCTGGCTGTGAGTCAGGCCAGGAAGCTGGTGGACGGGAGAAGCACTGTAGTAGGGTGGGAGGGAGGGAGGGGACCCTGGAACTGGGAGGGAGCGAGGGGAGGGACCCTGAAACTCAGAGGGAGGGAGGGAAGGAGGGGGGGACCTGAAACTCGGAGGGAGGGGGACGGACGGACCCTGAAACTCAGAGGGAGGGGGGGATGGACCCTGAAACTCGGAGCGGGGAGGGAGGGGGCGGACCCTGCAACTCAGAGGGGGGGAGGAGGGGGTGGACCCTGCAACTCGGAGGGGGGGAGGGAGGACAGACCCTGAAATTCGGAGGGAGGGAGGGGGGCGTGGGGACCCCTAGCACACACTCTCATTCTCTCACACACACACACACACACACACACACACACTCACTCACACCCAGTCTCACTCTCTCTCTTTCACACACACACTCGCACATTCACTCTCTCACACAGTCACTCTCACACACACTCTCTCAAACATACACACTCCGAAGGAAACCTTGCCAGCGCCCGTTTCATTCATGTCAGAAATGGGCCTTTTTTACTAGTATTCTTTAATTTATATGAATTTGGGCTATTATCTAGGAACGAGCATTTACACCAGCCTTAGCTGTGGTGTAAGTCATTGCACTTAAATGCTGATGGACTTTCTGTCATTTGCACTAGTATTTTATAAAGGAAAGTAGGTGCCTACTTTTCTTGAAAGAATAGGTCTGAAGTAGGTGTATGCTTACTCTTTTTCCTAGTCATCCTGTTATCTTCTTTTTGAGGAGGTTTTCAGTGTTAAAACCAACTTCCTCAGGTCAGGGTAGACTTTCAAGTGGACTAAAATAGCAAATACATTACTTGATACAAGAAACGTTGTAGAACAGTATTTTTAAAAATCAGTAGCACTGAAGTTAACCAAAAGAAGAAACTTTTTATGATTTACAATCAACTGTTCCACGAATGTTAAGACTGGCATCGTTTTGAGGGATTCTGTGATAGTATTTTAAATACATTAAAAAAGTTATATAGTTGATCAATTTCAAAACAATAACATTTCAGAAGATCACTCAATTTTCAAAGTTTAATTATGTCCTGTACTCTGAAGCTTCCCTGGCAACTCTTCCTACCAAATAATCAATTATCTTAATAATGTAATTTTGAGGTGTATTGTGATTTTTTTTTTTTTTTTTTTTTTAACTTTTATTAAAATTTGTACTCTATTCCTTACAGTCCAGAGAATGGAATATCCAAAAGTATCTTAAATTAAATTAAAATAAGTGTCTTATGCAGGGAAAATTCAACAGCTAGTTAAACACCTTGTATATATTAAAAGGAGAAGCTATGTCTTACCTGATAATTTAGGGACCTGATTACTAAATTGCGCTACCATTTTTAGAGCATGCTAAAAACGTTAACGTGCCTACAGCGCAGCTTAGTAAACAAGACCCTTAATTTTTTTTCTTTAGTCAGCATCACTGTTCTGAACCAGTAGGTGTTATCCATTCTCACCAGTAGATGGAGGTAGAGAAAATTGAATTCTACCAGTGACATCACTGGTTGTAATCTGTAATCCAGTATATATCTGCCAACGCAGCAGAAGAACCCTTTTTTAACACACCCAGCCCTGTCAATCACTGCAGCGGCTATAAGCTAGTGAGCAAAACAGCAGAGAGTGGCACTTGCTACCCTGCATATACCAAGGAATAGCCATGTCACAAGAACCCCATTTGGCTGCCAATTAGAAACAGATCTTTTTTTTCTTCTTCAATGTCTTCTAACAGGAAAGAGAACATAACCAGAACCCCAAGTGCGGGATTTCAGAACAGTGATGCTGACTAAAGAAAAGAAAATTATCAGGCTAGACATAATTTATCCTTTCTTAGCATCAGCTTACACTGTTCTGAACCAGCAGGATGTACCGAATCAGACCTAATGGGCGGGGGAAGACAAAACCTCCTGAATGAGCGCTCTGCTAAAGTCCAAACATCCAACTGGTAATTGCTTAGTAAAGGAATGGCCTAGTGGTTAGGGTGGTGGACTTTGGTCCTGGGGAACTGAGGAACTGAGTTTGATTCCCACTTCAGGCACAGGCAGCTCCTTGTGACTCTGAGCAAGTCACTTAACCCTCCATTGCCCCATGTAAGTCACACTGAGCCTGCCATGAGTAGGAAAGCACGGGGTACAAATGTAACAAAAAAAAAAAAAAAAAGACCACGCTGCCGCCCTGCCAATCTCCTCAGGTGAAAAAGGCCAGGCCTCCACCCAGAATGCCAAATGAGCCCTGGTCAAGTGGGCCTTCAGTCCTTGAGGCACCAGACGACCCATACCGATATAGGTGGACTCAATAGCCACCTAAATTTATCTCGCAATAGATGCCTTAGAGGCTGCCTAACCCTTCTATGGGCCAGGAAAGAACTCGTTCATCTCCTTCAGGTATCGGAGAAACACCCTCCGGACATCTAGTTTGTGGAGCCTCTGGTCCACAAGAGAAGACCCCACAAAGGCGGGCAAACACACCTCCTGATTCACACAGAATGGAGATATCACCTTCAGCAGAAAGGATGAAACCATATGCAAGGACATTGAATCCTCCGTGAAGAATAGATTCGGTTCCCGGCACAATAGGACCTGAATTTTCGAGACCCTCTGAACAGAGATGATCGCTACCAGAAAAACTGTCTTAAGAGTGAGGTCCTTCATTGAAGCTGAGTGCAAGGGCTCGAATGGAGCCCTAAACAAGGTCCAGAGAACCAAACTGAGGTCCCAAGAAAGAAAGGAAGGACAAAACAGAGGGTGTGAATGTGCAGCTCCCTCCAAGAACTGAGCCACCTCCCTGTGCAGAGCCAAAAGCTGAAAAGTGCTGCAACCTGGACCCTCAAGGAGCTCAAGGCGAGCCACTACTTCAGGCCCTGCTGCAGGAATCTGAAAATGTCAGGGAAGCCCTCCAGGGAGACAGGACCCATTCCATGCACCAGGATTCAAAAACCCACCAGACGCATGCCTCTCAAAGTGCCGCCTTTCAATGGCCACAATGTAAGCCAAAAGGGATCCAGATCCTTCATATCTACCGGCCCCTGCCGAAGGAGCCCCCAACCCCTGGGCACAGGAAGAGGGTCACCTACCAGCAGGTGCTGGAAATATGCACAGCAAGGTCTGTGGGGCCAATCCAGTGCCACCAACAAGACTATATGACAGTGACA
This sequence comes from Microcaecilia unicolor, assembly GCF_901765095.1. Lineage (NCBI taxonomy): Eukaryota > Metazoa > Chordata > Amphibia > Gymnophiona > Siphonopidae > Microcaecilia > Microcaecilia unicolor. The sequence continues at coordinate 56,114,656 of NC_044039.1, forward strand.
TGTAATCCTGCATAACACTCGGCCCACCAGAGACCACAGAGAGGACAGACAGCAGCTTTCCTACCAGCCAAGGCTGATCCAGGGCATTTATCCCCTAAGAAGCTGGGTCCCTCCGTCGACTTAAGTAGTGCTTCGCCTTTGCATTGGCTCGAGAAACATCGTCAAACTGAGGAGGCTCCCAGCGCTCCAATATGAGCTGAAAGACCTGCTGCCCCAGCTCCCATTCTCCTGGATCCAGAAGAAATCGTTTGAGAACGTCCGTTTGCACACTGTACTTGCCCACAATATGCACCACTGAAAGAGCATGCAGATGCACTTCCACCAAGTGGCAGAGGATCACTGCCTCCAGGGTCACCACCTGACTCTGGGTCCCGCCTAGCCTGTTGATATACTCCACCACCATCGTATTGTCCAACATCATTCTGACTGTATTCCCTTCCAGGAATGGCTGAAACTGCAGCAGAGCCAACTGGACTGCCCGAGTCTCCAAATGGTTGGTGGACCAGAAGCTTCCTGGCTGTTCCTCCCCCATATCCTTAAACAGCTTCTACAGGTCCTCTCCAAAGAGCAAATGCCCCCTAAAGAGCAGCTGACAACAGCTTTTTGGAAGCTGCATCGTCACCCAGTGGTGAAGTTATAACCACCGGTGTCCAACCACTAAAGTGGCTACTGAGCAAGAAGTTAAGCAGACCAAATCATATAGAACATCTGCCAAATAGGCTGTCCAAGACTTTAGGCAAATCACCTCCGGGCCCTGCTGCAATTGCCACAGCATGGCCCTTGCCACATAACAGCTACCCGGTACAAGTGGCAGACTAAATACTGGACATCACCACAGAAAAGGCCAGGTGGAGTGCCGCTCGAACTTCTCGTCATGCAACTCCTTCAGAGCCGAGCCCCTCATAGACCAGCACAGCAGTAGCCATAGTGACCACCGTGACCAGAGCATCCACCTTAGGAAACAACCAATACCTTTCAACCTCCTCTGGAGCAAAGGATAAAGGTGATCCAGAGCCCTGGCACCTCTAAGGGGACCGTGAGGTTTTTCCCACTCCGCCATCACCATGCCGATAACAGCCTTGTGAAGAGGAAAATGCTTAGGTGGCCCAGCAAGCCCTTCCAGCCATGGATCTCCTTCAACGGGGTTCGCAGCCAGAGTCCAAAGCATAGAAAGGGCCTTAGTAACCTCATCAGTAAGACAAGAGAGCTCTTCTTGCTGAAAGAGACAGATCACATAAGACTGCTTTACCTCAGCTTCTAACATAGTAACATAGTAGATGACGGCAGAAAAAGACCTGCACGGTCCATCCAGTCTGCCCAACAAGATAACTCATATTTGCTACTTTTTGTGTATACCCTACTTTGATTTCTACCTGTGCTCTTCAGGGCACAGACCGTGTAAGTCTGCCCAGCACCAGCCCCGCCTCCCAACCACCAGCTCTGGCACAGACCGTATAAGTCTGCCCAGCACTATCCTCGCCTCCCAACCACCGGCTCTGGCACAGACCGTACAAGTCTGCCCAGCACTATCCCCGCCTCCCAACCACCAGTCCCGCTTCCCACCACCGGCTCTGGCACAGACCGTATAAGTCTTCCCAGCACTATCCCCGCCTCCCACCCACCAGCCCCGTCTCCCACCACCAGCGCTGGCACAGACCGTATAAGTCTGCCCAGCACTATTCCCGCCTCCCACCCACCAGCCCCGTCTCCCACCACCAGCGCTGGCACAGACCGTATAAGTCTGCCCAGCACTATTCCCGCCTCCCAACCACCAGTCCCGCCTCCCACCACCGGCTCTGGCACAGACCGTATAAGTCTTCCCAGCACTATCCCCGCCTCCAAACCACAAGCCCCGCCTCCCAACCACCAGTCCCGCCTCCCGATCTTGACTAAGCTCCTGAGGATCCATTCCTTCGGCACAGGATTCCTTTATGCTTATCCCACGCATGTTTGAATTCTGTTACCATTTTCATTTCCACCACCTCCCGCGGGAGGGCATTCCAAGCATCCACTACTCTCTCCGTAAAAAAACACCTCCCGACATTTTTCTTGAGTCTGCCCCCCTTCAATCTCATTTCATGTCCTCTCGTTCTACCATCAACCCATCTCCGGAAAAGGTTCGTTTGCGGATTAATACCTTTCAAATATTTGAACGTCTGTATCATATCACCCATGTTTCTCCTTTCCTCCAGAGTATACATGTTTAGTTCAGCAAGTCTCTCCTCATACGTCTTGTAACGCAAATCCCATACCATTCTCGTAGCTTTTCTTTGCACCGCTCAATTCTTTTTACATCCTTAACAAGGTACGGCCTCCAAAACTGAACACAATACTCCAGGTGGGGCCTCACCAACGACTTATACAGGGGCATCAACACCCCCTTTCTTCTGCTGGTCACACCTCTCTCTATACAGCCTAACAACCTTCTAGCTACGGCCACCGCCTTGTCACACTGTTTCGTCGCCTTCAAATCCTCAGATACTATCACCCCAAGATCCCTCTCTCCGCCCGTACCTATCAGACTCTCCCCGCCTAACACATAAGTCTCCCGTGGATTTCTATTCCCTAAGTGCATCACTTTGCATTTCTTCGCATTGAATTTTAATTGCCAAACCTTAGACCATTCTTCTAGCTTCCTCAGATCCTTTTTCATGTTTTCCACTCCCTCCCGGGTGTCCACTCTGTTACAGATCTTAGTATCATCCGCAAATAGGCAAAAACTTTACCTTCTAACCCTTCGGCAATGTCACTCACAAACATATTGAACAGAATCTGCCCAAGCACCGATCCCTGAGGCACTCCACTACTCACCTTTCCCTCCTCTGAGCGAATTCCATTCACCACCACCCTCTGGCATCTGTCCGTCAACCAGTTCCTAATCCAGTTCACCACTTCAGGTCCTATCTTCAGCCCATCCAGTTTATTTAAGAGCCTCCTGTGGGGAACCGTGTCAAAAGCTTTGCTGAAATCTAAGTAGATTACGTCCATAGTTCGTCCCTGATTCAATTCTCCTGTCACCCAATCAAAGAACTCAATGAGATTAGTTTGGCACGATTTCCCTTTGGTAAAACCATGTTGTCTTGGATCTTGCAACTTATTGGCTTCCAGGAAATTCACTATCCTTTCCTTCAGCATAGCTTCCATTACTTTTCCAATAACCGAAGTGAGGCTTACCAGCCTGTAGTTTCCAGCTTCTTCCCTATCACCACTTTTGTGAAGAGGGACCACCTCTGCCGTTCAACAATCCCTCGGAACCTTTCCCGTCTGCAAGGATATATTAAACAAATCTTTAAGAGGACCCGTCAAAACCTCTCTGAGCTTCCTCAATATCCTGGGGTGGATCCCGTCCGGTCCCATGGCTTTGTCCACCTTTAGCTTTTCAAGTTGTTGATACACACTTTCTTCCATGAACGGTGCTCTATCCACTTCATCCTCATTTGTACTATTTCCAGTCCATCGCGGTCCTTCTCGAGATGAGGAGCCTCAGACTCAGAGTTCCCCATGCACTGAAAGTCCGGGAAAGCCTCGGAGTCCTCCTTCACTTCCTCCGAGGAAATTGACACCTCTGGTATCCTCCCCTCAGATCAACACCGCTCAAAACCCAAACTGGGGCTTCCCAGGATCCCCACCAGACTGCAACTGATGTCAGATCAACTGTGCTAAGCTCTGGAGCCAAAATTTTCTAGGGGCAATATCGGGGACCCCCACGGATACAAGAGGATAGGGAAGGCAGGCCCCATCCCCCCGATCCCTGATGTGGGACTGAGAAGCAGCAGTAGATGACATCCCCAAAGGAGACAAAATAGCCAACAGTCCCGATGCTTCGAGGGAGGGGGAATGACCACATCAACTTTAGAGGACCACCCCATCAATTTTAGAGGACCACTCCTGACTCCCTGGACTGTTTCTAACTACTGTGTGCACAAAAATACAGCAGGTGTACCAAGCTGCCGATTCCTGCACACAAAACAGTGCTTCCCAGAGTGCCGCCCATGTGTCCAGCAGGCATGGGCCAGACACGCTGCACGAACCTGCCTCAGCCTAGGGATCCAGCTCCTATGCTGCCCCAGGCTCTCTGTGGGTTCAAATTAAAGGAAATCCCCTTAATTACAGTGAAATCCCTCAAATGACAGAGAGGGAATTTCCCTGTTCAGGACTGCTCTGCTCCCCCCCCCCCCCTTAAAGTGACAGGAGCAGCAAAAAGCCTTATTCTCTAAAACAAGGAAAAAAGGCTGCCCAGGGCAATATGGGGGGGGGGGGGGGGGGGATAATTTAGCCACAGATTGAGCGGGCAAGAGGGGTGGGGGAATGGAGACCTGCACCCCTCAAGTGAAATTCCTCAGGACCAAGCCAAAGCCTCGCCCAGAACGGCCACTAGGCTTAACTACACTGCTGCAGCCAGCAGAGTGGGGAGTTACGCCAGGGACAGCGCACCACAACCTGTTCGAAGATACTGGATTGTTCTAAACAGCACCACAGATTATAACCTGTGATGTCACTGGTGGAATTCAATTTTCTCAACCTCCATCTGCTGGTGGGAAGTGATAACACCCGCAGGTTCAGAACAGTGTAAGCTGATGCAAAGAAATGTATAATTTATGACTATAAAACATCAGAAAAGCACTACTTAAAAAATATTAAAACAACAACAATGGAGGGCTGCCTGGCAGGCCTTTCTTCAATATTGGCATAGGACACCCAATAACACCAATTTTCTACCCTTAGAAGAGAATTTGGACTTCACTCAGGGAATTTATTATTCAGTTTTTCAGGGCTGGGGCAGACAGGTGTATTTATGCACTGCAGATATGCTGGGTGAAACAAGCACCCTCAAACCATATGATAGTATTGTTGGTACATTGTCACCACACCCAGGAAACTTTTATTCATAATTACAAATCACTATCAGGCTTATTTTCGAAAGAAAAGGGCGCCCATCTCTCGACACAAATCACAAGATGGGCGTCCTTCTCACATGGTTGCCCAAATCGGCATAATCGAACATGAGGAACACTTGGACGACTTTACCTGGTCCTTTTTTTCTTACGACCAAGCCACAAAAATGTGCCCTAAATGACCAGATGACCACCGGAGGGAATTGGGATGACCTCCCCTTACTCCCCCAGTGGTCACTAACCTTCCCCCCCCCCCCCCCCCCCCAAAAAAAAAAAAAACATTTAAAAAAATATATTTTTCCAGCCTCTATGCCAGCCTCAAATATCATACCCAGCTCCATGACAGCAGTATGCAGGTCCCTGGAGCAGTTTTAGTGGGTGCACTGCAATTCAGGCAGGCGGACCCAGGCCCATCCCCCCCTACCTGTTACACTTGTGGTCGTAAATGTGAGCCCTTCAAAACCCACCAGAAACCCACTGCACCCACATGTAGGTGCTCCCCTTCACCCATAAGAGCTATGGTAGTGGTGTACAGTGTTGGGTAGTGGGTTTTGGAGGGCTCAGCAAACAAGGTAAGGGAGCTAAGCACCTAGGAGCAATTTCTGAAGTCCACTGCAGTGCCCCCTAGGGTGCCCGGTTGGTGTTCTGGCATGTCAGGGGGACCAGTATACTATGAATGCTGGCTCCTCCCACGACCCAAGGGTTTGAATTTGGTCGTTTGGTTTCCATTATCACCGAAAATCGGGGACAACCATCTCTAAGGTCGACCTAAATTTCGTGATTTGGGCGTCCCCGACCATATTATCGAAATGAAAGCTAGAAGCCCATCTTGTTTTGATAATTCGGGTTTCCCCCGCCCCTTCGCCGGGACGTCCTGCGAGGACGTCCTCAGGAAAACTTGGGCACCCCTTTCGATTATGCCCCTCCACATGTCTCAACTTCTATGTACAGGGTGCGCTTTGAATATGGTCGCTCAATTGCAGGACCGGTGCTATGGTTTCAGGCACCCTCCTGCAGCCTATTAGTCGGCGCCCCTACCCATCCAGGGGCGGGGTTTACTATGGTTCCACCCCTACAGTAGCCACACCCCTTTTGCCGGCCATTGCGCATATAAACAGGCATCACTGAAAATATTACACCAGTACAGGAGAAGAAAACTTGTTTTTTTTCATTATAAATTATTCCTGTAAGCTGTTACAGCTCCAATATACCCAAATGACACAAACCAAATTAGCACACAGACCAGGAATTAGGAGAACAGTCTTACAAATCTGAAATGCAATGTTATCAAAATCTCAGAACCTAACAAACAGATCCCTATTCAGACACTTGGCCTTGCAGTCACACATGCAGAACAGAGATAGCCCCTCTTCAAATTCTTCAAAAATTAACCTGAAATAATAAGAAGCTAGACTCTACATGCAACACAATACCAGACAAACAGAAAGCAGCACACTGCTATACATTGCAAAATAAGACAGCAGATGTAAATTCTGAAACTGGACATATTCAAAACGCTAAAATGAATATAAAATGATTTCTTCTACCTTTGTTGTCTGGCGACTTTGTTTTTCTGACCATGTTGGTCCCAGTCTCTGATTCTGCTGCTATCTGTTCTCTTAAGTCTGTTTCCAGGGCTTCTTTTCCATTTATTTCTTTACTTTCCTCCTTTCTTCTTCATTTCTTGCCCTCCATCCGTAGATAAAAGCTGGGTCCTCTGCGGACTTGACTACAGGAGGTATAGAGTGGATCCAGCTTTTGCCTATTTTGTCGATCCATATGTAGTTTTCCTCCTCTTTTCCCATTCCTTCATCTCTATCAGTATGCATCTCCTTCCTCTCTCTTCCCTCTCCTCCATCCATGGCCAGCATTTTTCCTCTCCCTCCTCCATCCATGTCCAGCATTTCTCCTCTCTCCCCTCCATCCATGTGTATCTCCTTCCATGTCCAGAACTTCTCCTCTATCCCCTCGATCCATGTGCAGTTTTTCTCCTCTTTTCCCTTTCCCTCATCTCCATCGGTATGCATCTCCTTCCTCTTTCTTCCTTCTCCTCCATCCATATGCATCTCCTTCCTCTCTCTTCCCTCCCCTTCATCCATGTCCAGCATTTCTCCTTTCTCCCCTCCCCTCCATCCATGTGCATCTCCTTCCTGTCTTCCCTCTCTCCTCCATCCATGTCCAGCATATCTCCTGCCCTCCCCTCCATCCATGTTCAGCAACTCTCCTCTCTCCGCTGCCCTTCCCTCCATCTAAGTCCAGCAACTCTCCTCTCTTCCCTGCCCTCTCCACCATCCATATCCAGCAATTCTCCTCTCTCCCCTGCCCTACCCTCGCATCCATGTCCAGCAATTCTCCTCTGCCCTCGTCTCCCATCCATGTTCAGTGACTCGCCCCAGCCCCCACCTACCCCCTTTTCAGTCCCCGAGTTCCAGTTCCAAACCCAGCCAACTGCTTGCCCTCAGCTTCCCACAACAGCCCTCCTATCCTTCCTGCCGCCTGTGTTTAAAACTTTTATTTTACCTCAAGTTGCAGTGGTGGCAGCAGTGAAAGCAGCTGGCTTGCCTCCAGCCTTCCCTTCCCTCTCAGTGTCCTGCCCTCCTCTGATGTCAGTCCCTGTTTCCGCGAGGGCGGGACACTAAGAGGGAAGGGAAGGCTGGAGGCAAGCCAGCTGCTTTCACTGCTGCCACTGCGACTTGAGGTAAAATAAAAGTTTTAAATGCAGGGCAGCTTGAAGGACAGGAGGGCTGTTGTGGGAAGCTGAGGGCGGGCAGGTGAGGACTGTGAGCTGCCTGCAGCTGGGGTTGGAACTGTGAGCCTCCCGGCAGCAGTAAGCATGGCTTGTGGCGCCTTCCAGAGGTCGGCACCCCCCTGCCATGCTTAACACACTTACTGGGTTGCGCCTGCCCTGCTCAATTGCTATCCTTTTTTACATCCTCTCAGGTGGCCTGCATGTCAGTGTCTTACTTTTATAAATCCCTCACTGTGCTGATGCCTAAAAAATCTTCTGCTCCCATTGTGGCAAGATTTAACTTGGAATTGGGTCAACATTTGGCGGGGGGGAGGCTATTTAAAGTGATACACCTTATTCCACAGATAGTTTATAACGCTCGGTATAGGGAATGCCTGTTTTGGATTTTAACGAGAGCCTATTCTTCCCCATGGCAGGCATTCCATGTCGGACATATCCCGTCTCCAGTGTAATGCCTGTGGAGCGATGGAAAACACATTATCCCATGTGCTTTGGACATGCCCAACCATTCAAGGATATTGGAATCCTTATAAATTCTTCCCCCTGCCCCCTAATTTTGCTCCTTCCAGTTTTTAATTAAGGTCGGTAACATATAATGGCTCCCTTTCGAAGGGGCACAAACACTTTGTCTATAAGGCATGTGTAGTGGGTGTGAAGTGTGTCTTGCAAACCTGGTGTTTAAGGGATGCTCCCAATTGGGGCACTGGCATAATGCTGTCCAGTTATTATTAACTTGGGAGGCCCGTTCTGCCTGTCTCACAGCGAAAGGTAGAAAATGGTTTTGGCTAGTTTTGGAGCCTTTTGTACAGCACCGCTCTCCCTGAATGCAAAGCCTGCTCCATAATGTCTTACCTTTGTGACACTTGAAGTGGAGCTCTTGTTTTTCCCAAGTTAGGTGGGATGTTACTCGGAATGCTCCCCTTTTTTCAGTGGGAAGGGGAGGGTCGGAAGAGATATAACTCTCTATTTCCCTTCACAGCTGTTATGTCTTAATCAATAGAGATTCCCAGGGTGGAGGGGTTGGAGGATGGGATCTTTTGGGGGATTGGATGGGGGTTTCGTACTTAGCTTGCTGATGATACCTATTTAGCTGTGTGCCTTTCTCTTGTTTCTTTGATGTTAGGGTTGATATTGCTAAAAGATGCTTCAAGCTGGAATAGTGGGTTGGAGGAGTGAATAAAAAGTTTAATGACGGTTTGTATGGTATTATCCTTTTTCGGCCCAGGAAACAGCAAATTTTTCAAGCAAAAAATATAAAAGTTTTGCCAGAGTCTTCTGGCGCGCAAGCAATGCGCATATGTGGACAACTTCCGGCCCATTGCGCGAGCATGCCCCTTCAGTTAAATCAAAAAGCATACAAATAAATCAATAACTCCAAAGGAGAGGTGGGTGGGTTTGTGAGAACAATCAGCCTGCTGTCCTCAGAGAATACCTGCTACAGGTAAGTACCTTCACTTTCTCCGAGGACAAGCAGGCTGCTTGTTCTCACATGTGGGGTATCCCTAGCATTCAGGCTCACCCAAAACAATGAACATAGATGGGCCTTGCAACAGCGAGGACATAACATAGATTAACAAGAAAACTATATACAGCTAGCTGAGAGTGTCGCCTGGAACAGAACAAAAATGGGTCTAGGGGGGTGGAGTTGGATTCTGAACCCCAAGCAGATTCTGCAGTACTGACTGCCCAAACAGACTGTCGTGTTGGGTATCCTGCTCAAGCAAGTAGTGAGATATGAATGTGTGGACTGATGACCACGTCGCAGCCTTGCAAATCTCTTCAATGGAGGCTGACTTTAAATGAGCCACCGACGCATGGCTTTAACATTATGAGCCGTGACATGGCCCTCTAGAGTCAGCCCAGCTTGGGCATAAGTGAAGGAAACGCAATCTGCTAGCCAATTGGAGACTGTGCGTTTTACGATGGCAACTCCCCTCCTGTTGGGATTGAAAGTAACAAACAACTGAGCGGACTGTCTGAAGGGCTTCATCCGCTCCATGTAAAAGGCCAATGCTCTCTTGCAGTCCAAGGTGTGTAAACTGCTTTCATCAAGGTGGGCACGAGGAAGGGGAAAAAATGTTGGCAAGACAATTGACTGGTTCAGATGGAACTCAGACACCACCTTCGGCAGGAACTTAGGGTGCATGCAGAGGACTACTCTGTTATGATGAAACTTAATATAAGGTGCAACTACTACTACTACTAATAATAATAGCATTTGTATAACGCTACCAGACGCACGCAGCGCTGAACATTTGACATAAAGAGACAGTCCCTGCTCAAAGAGCTTACAATCTAGGTAGAACAGACAGACAAGACATTAACGGGCAAGGGAATTAATGGGTAGAGAGGAGGAGGGCGAATGAGTAGTGGTTAGGAGTCAAAGGCAGAAGTCAAAAGGTGGGATTTCAGCATAGATTTAAAAACAGGTAGAGAAGAAACTAGACGTATGGGTTCAGGAAGACGGTTCCAGGCAAAAGGTGCTGAAAGATAACAGGAACGAAGTCTGGAGTTAGCGGTGGAGGAGAAGGGGGACGATAAGAGATTTGTTCAGAGAGTGGAGTTCACGGGAAGGAATGTGGGGAGAAATGAGAGAGGAGAAGTAATGAGGGGTCATGGAGTGGATGCATTTAAAGGTCAGTAAGAGGAGTTTGAACTGTATACGGAAGAGGACAGAGAGCCAGTGAAGTGATTTGAGGAGTGGGCTAGTGTGGGCATAACGATTTTGGCGGAAAATAAGTCGTGCTGCAGAATTCTGGACAGATTGGAGAGGAGAGAGATGGCTGAGTGGAAGACCAGTGAGAAGTAGATTACAATAGTCTAAGCAAGAAGTAACAAGGGTGTGGACAAGGGTTCTGGTGGCGTGTTCAGAAAGGAAGGGGCGAATTTTGCTAATGTTGAAGATAAAGAAGCGACAGGTTTTGGCAATTTGTTGAATATGGTCAGAGGAGGAGAGAGAGGAATCGAAGATGACTCCAAGGTTGCGAGCCGAGGAGACAGGGAGGATATGAGACCCATTAACAGAGATAGAGAAAGGGGGAATAGGGGAGGTGGGTTTGGGGGGAAAAATGAGAAGTTCGGTTTTAGCCATGTTTAATTTGAGATGGTGCTGAGACATCCAGACAGCAATGTCAGACAAGCAGGCAGAGATTTTTTCTTGGATTAAGGTTGAGATTTCAGGGGTGGAAATGTAGATCTGAGAGTAATCAGTGTAAAGATGGTAGTGAAAGCCATGGAAAGAGATTAGGGCACCGAGAGAGGAGGTACAGATGGAGAAAAAGAGTGGGCCAAGGACAGAACCCTGAGGCACACCAACTGAAAGCGGGAGGGAAGTTGAAGAGGATCCACCATAGTAAACAATGAAAGTATGGAGTGAGAGGTAGGAAGAGAACCAGGAAAGAACAGGGCCCTGGAATCCAAGCGAGGACAGTGTATCAAGGAGTAAGGTGTGGTCAACAGTGTCGAAAGCAGCGGATAAGATGGATGAGGATGGAATAGAAACCTCTGGATTTAGCTACAAGCAGATCATTAGAGACTTTAGTAAGTGCAGTTTCAGTAGAGTGAAGAGGGCGAAAACCAGATTGAAGTGGGTCAAGAATAGGTTGAGAAGAGAGAAAGTCAAGACAACGGTGGTGAACGACGCACTCAAGTAATTTGGAGAGGAAAGGGAGAAGGGAGATGGGGCGATAATTGGAGGGACACGCAGGGTCACGTGAGGGTTTTTTAAGGAGTGGAGTGACAATAGAATGTTTGAAGGCCGTAGGAACAGTTGCAGTGGAGAGTGAAATATTTAGGATGTGACAGATGACAGGGATGATAGTAGGAGAGATAGTGGTAAATAGGTAAGTAGGGATGGGATCAGAGGAACAGGTAGTACATTTAGAGGAGGAAAGAAGGGCAGTTTCTTCAGTAGAAATTTCTGATAAGGAAGAGAAAGAAGGAGAGGAAGGTGAATAGGGGGTGAGGACTAAGGGAGAGAGAGGTGGGGAGGGTTTAGATGAAAATTCAAGGTTAATCTTACGGATTTTATCATGGAAGTAATCAGTTAGGGTCTGAGGAGAAAGAGAAGGGGGAATAGGGGACGGAGGTACTTTGAGAAGAGAGTTCAGTGTGGCGAAGAGAAGCCGAGGGTTAGAACTGAGGGAATTAGTCAAATGGGTGAAGTAATCTTGTTTGGCAAATGAAAGGGCAGATTGGAAGGAGTTTAGCATGAATTTGAAATGAGTGAAGTCAGCAAGGGTGCGGGATTTAAGCCAAGAACGTTCTGCTGAGCAGGTGCAGGAGCGAAAATAGCGGATTCTAGAGGTTAGCACGCCTAGTAGGACGTGACATGGGAGGGGCAAGAGTGTCGAGAGCAGAGGAGAGAATAGTATCATAGGAGGAAACAGCTTCATTCACAGACTTAGATAGAGTGGTGGTAGAAAGAAGGTTAGAGACACAAGGGCCTGAAGCTCACTAACCCTATGAGCTGAAGTAACAGCCACCAAGAAAATGACCTTCCAGATCAAGTACTTTAGATGGCAAGAATTCAGTGGCTCAAAAGGAGCTTTCATCAGCTGGGTGAGAACGACGTTGAGATCCCATGACACTGGTGGAGGTTTGACAGGGGGCTTTGACAAAAGCAAACCTCTCATGAAGTGAACAACTAAAGGCTGTCCAGAGATAGATTTACCCTCTACACGACGATGATAAGCACTAATTGCAGTAAGGTGAACTCTTACGGAGTTGGTCTTTAGACCAGACTCTGACAAATGTAGAAGGTATTCAAGCAGGGTCTATGTAAGACAAGAAAGAGGATCTAGGGTCTTGCTGTCACACCAGACGGCAAACCTCCTCCATTTGAAAGAATAACACTTCTTCGTGGAATCTTTCATGGAAGCAAGACATGGGAGATACCCTCTGAAAGACCCAAGGAGGTGAATTCTAAGCTCTCAATATCCAGGCCATGAGAGCCAGAGACTGGAGGTTGGGAAGTAGAAGCGACCCCTCGTTCTGGGTGATGAGGGTTGGAAAACACTCCAATCTCCACGGTTCTTCGAAGGATAACTCCAGAAGAAGAGGGAACCAAATCTGGTGAGGCCAGAAGGGAGCAATCAGAATCATGGTTCCGTTGTCTTGCTTGAGTTTCAGCAAAGTCTTCCCTACTAGAGGTATGGGATCATACGCATACAGAAGGCCTGTTCCCCAATGAAAGAGAAAGGCATCTGACGCTAGTCTGTCGTGAGCCTAAAGCCTGGAACAGAACTGAGGGACCTTGTGATTGATCTAAGTGGCAAAAGATCCACCGAGGGGGTGCCCCACGCTCGGAAGATCCTGCAGGCAACGCCCATGGTTCAGTGACCACTCATGAGGTTGCATTATCCTGCTCAGTCTGCTGGCCAGACTGTTGTTTACGCCTGCCAGATAAGTGGCTTGGAGAAACATGCCGTGACGGCGCGACAAAAGCCACATCTGGACGGCTTCCTGACACAGAGGGTGAGATCCGGTGCCCCCTGCTTGTTGGTGTAGTACATCGCAACCTGATTATCTGTCTGAATCAAGATGATTTGATTGGACAGCCAATCTCTGAAAGCCTTCAGAGCATTCCAGATCGCTCGCAATTCCAGGAGATTGATCTGAAGACCTTTTTCCTGAAAGGACCAGGCTCCTTGAGTGTGAAGCCCATCTACATGAGCTCCCCACCACAGGAGGGATGCATCCGTCGTCAGCACTTTCTGTGGCTGAGGAATTTGGAATGATCGTGCCATGGTCAAATTGGATCGGATCGTCCACCACTGAAGAGAATTCCGAAAGTCGGTGGACAGTTGGATTACATCCTCTAGATCCCCCGCAGCTTGATACCACTGGGAAGCTATGGTCCATTGAGCTGATCTCATATGTAGGTGTGCCATGGGCGTTACATGAACTGTGGAGGCCATGTGCCCAAGAAGTCTCAACATCTGCCGAGCCGTAACCTGCTGAGACGCTCGAACCATGGACACCAGGGACAGAAGGTTGTCTGCCCTTGCCTCTGGGAGATAAGCTCGAGCCACCTGAGTGTTCAGCAGAGCCCCAATGAATTCCAGTTTTGGGACATGGGATAATTTACTACGAACCCCAGTAGCTCCAGCACCCGAATAGTCATTCGCATGGACTCCAGAGCACCTTCCTTCGAGGTGCTCTTCACCAACCAATCATCGAGATAAGGAAACACATGCACTCCCAGTCTGCGTAGCGATGTTGCGACTACCGCAAGACACTTTGTGAACACTCTGGGCGCAGACGCCAGGCCAAAGGGCAATACATGGTACTGGAAATGCTGCGTTCCCAGCCGAAATCGAAGATACTTCCTGTGAGCTGGAAGTATCGAAATGTGGGTGTAAGCATTCTTTAAGTCCAGAGAGCATAGCCAATCGTCCTCTAGAATCATGGGAAGAAGGGTGCCCAGGGAAACCATTCTGAACTTTTCTTGGACTAGGAATTTGTTCAGGGCCCTTAGGTCTAGGATGGGACGCATCCCCCCCTGTTTTCTTCTGCACAAGGAAGTACCTGGAATAGAATCCCAGCCCTTCTTCCTCTGGTGGAACAGATTCAACCACATTGGCCTTTAGAAGGGTGGAGAGTTCCTCTGCAAGTATCTGCTTGTGCTGGGAGCTGAAGGATTGAGCTCCCGGTGGGCAATATGGAGGTCTGGATTCCAGATTGAGGGTGTATCCTAACCAGACTATCTGAAAAAATATTAACCTCCCCCCAACAGGCAAGTCGTCAAGTACAAACACTTTTACAGTGGCTATGCATAACTGGAGTCAGTCAAAAGCCCGTCCCTTGCTTTTGCTGGGGCCTTAGGCGCACACTGTTGACGAGAATAAGCGCACTGGACTTAGCCTGCATAGGCTGCCGAGAAGCTGGAACGTACCTACGCCTAGCATAGGAATAGGGTGCACTCATCTTCCCTCCAAAAAACCTCCTAGTTGAGGTTGTAGCAGAAGACGTCCGACGGGAGAGAAAATCCATAGCATCATTGTGCTTCTTGATCTGATCAACAAGATCCTCTATTTTCTCACCAAAAAGGTTATCCCTCAGCAAGGAACATCCGCCATTCGCTGTTGGACCGAGTGATCCAAGTCAGAGACACACAGCCATGAGAGTCTGCGCATCACTATACCTTGAGCAGCGATTCTGGATGCTACATCGAAAGTGTCATATGTAACCCTGGCCAGGAATTTTTGACACGCCTTCTGCTGCCTGACCACCTGGCGAAAAGGCTCGGCCTGCTCCGGTGGGAGGACATCAACCAAGCTGGACAGTTGTCTCACCGAGTTCTGCAAGTGGATGCTCGTGAAGAGCTGGTAAGACTGAATTCGGGCAGCGAGCATAGCGGCCTGGTACGTCTTCCTCCCAAAAGAGTCCCAAGTCCTAGCTTCTCTGCCTGGGGGCACCGAAGCATAGTCTCTAGTACTTTTGGCTCTTTTGAGGGCGGAGTCCACACCATGGAATTGTGGGGTAACTGAGACCTCATCAACCCAGGTTCACCGTGGATCTGATACTGGGAATCAGCTTTCTCAGACAGAGGAAACGACCAGTTCCGCATAAGGACTTCCTTCAGTACCTTATGCAAATGAGCCATCACAGTCTCTCTAGGTGGAGAAGGATAGTCCAGGACTTCGAGCATCTCAGCCCTGGGTTCATCCTCAACCTCTATAGGGAAGGGAATAGCCGAAGCCATTTCCCGGACAAAAGGACAGACTCTCCGGTGGACAAGGTCTCCTTTCAGGTGGAGGGGAATGTTCAGAGGGAATCCCATAGGACTCATCAGATGAAAAGTACCTAGGATCTTCCTCTGACTCCCACGAATGCTCCTCTTCAGTATCGGATAAGATCTCTCTCAGGGCACTCCGAAACTGCTCCTGCCTCGAATCCGAGGAACGACGTCCTTGATGGTGATGTCGAGAACTCGACGCCCGCCTGGACTGCGGCGAAGCTTCCTCCACTGACGTCGAAGGGGAGTTGACCTGGGTGGTAGCCGACACCGATGCTGCAAGCGGCACCGAGGACGGGGGTCTCACAGCAGGTGAAGGGCCAGACACCGCTGCCACAGACAGTACAGAAGGCGCAAGCACCTCCGACACCAAAGCAGACTGGCGCAGCAGTCCTTCCAAAAGCTCTGGAAGCAGGGCCCGGATGCACTCGTTGAGAGCTGCCATTGGAGAAGGCTGCAGGATTGGTGAAACAGCCAGTGCCAGAATCTGTCGAGGTTCGGGAGCAGGTACCGGGCTGCCAGGAGACCGACGCATCGGCACCTCTTGTATAGAGGAGGAGTGGTCCTCGCTGCGTCAACGCTTCTCGGGTGCCGAGTCCTTCGACGCCCCGAAGCTTCCGGCACCGTGTGTCGAAGGAGAACGACAGTGCTTATTCGCCTTCGCTCGACGCCCGTCATCGAGAAGGACGTGGAATCCTCACGTCTCCTCGGGGCCAGGTCCGATAAAGGTCGGTCTCGGGGGGGGGGGGGGGCCTGCATAACAGGAAGCCTCGAGGCAGGTGGAGACCCACTCAACGCCTCACTGTTCCCAGTGTGAGCTGGTCTCTCAGCCATTACCTCTGCTCGGGACGTCGATGCTTCCCTCAATGTTGACGACAACAACCTCGGTACCGTTGTCGATGTCGAAGGACCGGGCCGAGCCCCAAAAAGCTTTTCTCGTTGGACTTCTCAAGATGCTTGAGTCCGTTTCTTCATACGAAGACACAGACTACAAGCGGCTACGCTATGGTCGGGCCCAAGGCACTGGATACACCACGCATGAGTATCGGTACCACCGAGTACACTGCTTGAAGCCGCTGAGTGTCTTCGATGACATGGAAGGAAAAACAGCTTTGGCTAAATCAAAAAAAGAAAAAGGCAGAAAAGAAAAAAAATGGAAGAACCCGACCGCATGGCTTAAAGGCCGGCCGCATTGAAAAAGAAAGAAAACTTGAAAAAACGGAAACAATCTAAAAGTAAAGCTACGGGTCCTTTTTTTTTTTTTTTTTTTTTTTAAGAAAACTAAGAAAATGAAACAAAAATATGAGGAAAAAACTCGTCAAAGACTCTTTCCTGGGCCTGAAGAGTAGCACAGACGAAAACTGCTGCACCTCAACGCAGAGAAAAGAAAACTGAAGGGGCACGCTCGCGCGACGGGCCAGTTGTCCACGCATGCATGCCAGAAGACTGGCAAAACTTTTATATTTTTTGCTTGAAAAATTTGTCGTTTCCTGGGCCAACGCGGACGTCGACCCAAATGTGAGAACAAGCAGCCTGCTTGTCTTCAGAGAATGTTGGACTGGTCATCAATAAAAATTGTTAAAAATAAAAAATATCAATACTACGTAGCACTTCATAAATGAATTAGTGCTTACCTGACATCAAAGACTCAGAATTCAATGACTTTATAAGCATAAAAGCTCAAATATAATTTTCATTTGATTGTTTATACTAAGTACTTTTTAAATTTCCATGCAAACAAAAAATACAACCCAAAATTGATGCCTCTGAGAAGCCACAAGAAGCTCATGAACAACAGCTGAGTACCACTTGTTTAACCCATTAAAAAACTAACCACTTCAGCTTCACATATAGATGATTGAGGTTGACTATCCAACAGATTTATTTTTAACCCAAATTAAGCCCCAATATGCAAGCACAAAATTTCTATTTCCACAACAATGTCCTCCTGCTTCTTTGGACTTACAGTTCAATCATAATCAGCCCCATCTGGTCTATAATAAGATGAGGTTTTATTTGCAAGATTTCCCCCCCCCCCCCCCCAATCTGTTTTTTTTTACTACCCTTTTCCCCAACTCATTTTAACCCAGTCATTAGAGCAACAATCCTCATGCCCACAGAAAGTCTTTACTGTACCTGAACTTAACTTGCTCAAAGCTACTATTGAAAAAGGCCTCAGTTAAATTCAAAATCTCTTCCTTCCAAAACCTTGCAATCTTGGACCCAAAATCTAACCAATAGGTGCAATTACTGCAAGATTAGAAGTTCCTCTTGCTCTCACAGAAACTGTGAACACTACCTCCAAAGCATTCCTAGCTTCTGACAGCTGAGGGAACATAAGACCTGATCCAGAAACTAAATCCGGGTCTCTCATAGAGCAGACCCTACAAACTAACACAACAAAGATTTAAAAATGTGCCTGTTTTATTAATTTTTGTTGCTAAGAAATTCATCCTTACTAAAGAACCATGTATGTTAGACACAAGAAACAAAATAGCAATGTGAGGGAGTGTATAAGAAAATCCCTGTGAGGGAGTGTATAAGAAAATCCCAGTTTTTTAGTGTCCAATGTTCCTGTAATAAGCCATATGGGAACACCCACAGAAGGTGATCTCTCCACAGGAGAACCAAAGACAAATGAACAAACAGTGGATCCAATAAAAGTCCTCTCACAATGAGTGTCTTCCTGAACAAGGTCTTTATTCAAATCTGCAAGGTTATCAATAGAAATCAAAGTAAAACATGGAAAAGAAAATAAGATACCACCTTTTTTATTGGACATAACTTAATACATTTCTTGATTAGCTTTCGAAGGTTGCCCTTCTTCCTCAGATCGGAAAAAGATCGGAAGGGCAACCTTCAAAAGCTAATCAAGAAATGTATTAAGTTATGTCCAATAAAAAAGATATCATATTTTCTTTTCCATGTTTTATTTTGTTTGATTTCTATTGATAACCTTTAAGAGTGGACTAACACGGCTACCACACCTCTCTACTTCAAATCTGCAAAAACGACCCGACACGTGACGTGTTTCGGCCGTTAAGGCCTGCGTCAGGGGTCTATAAAATAAACATAAAATATGCAAAGAATATATAAACACTTAAAAAACAACATGTACGTATAACCCTTGAGCAAAATATGTTAAAATATAAAACAAGTATATGTATAAAGCATTATAAAGAAATAATATGATTCACATAGAAATGATGAAGCAATAAAACAGTAAAATGGACGTGATTATGTATAAAAAATGCAAATAAATTTGTGTACATAAAAACATTTACAACAGAGCTACCCCAAATACCTTGTCACATATGGGACCCAAAACGTGGATAGGGCTCTCAGGGAAACATTACATAAGTTTTTGATAGATGTGTGTAAAAATGTAATAAAAATAAAAAACAAAAAGACGTCAGAAATTAAAACTATATCAATTTGATAATCATCAAAATTAAAATTGTATACCACTATTCAGAGAAACAGAAAAGATGGAAAAACAAAAATAAAAAATGAGTGAAAAAATATATATATATGTATGAAAAGAAACACAAAAAAATAAAAATAAAAAAATATATTAATGGTTAAACACCGAAAATACATGGTGCACTGCCTTTGCAATGGATTGTTTGACATAAAGTACCAATGACCCACGTGATCAAAAACTTATGTAAAGTTTCCCTGAGATCCCTATCCACGTTTTGGGTCCCATATGTGACAAGTTATTTTGGGTAGCTCTATTGTAAATGTTTTTATGTACGCAAATTTATTTGTATCATGGAGTTTTCATATATTTGAAACTTATATGTGTCATCTATATGTATGTGGCATCCTAGACTTATTGAATCTGTTTTATATGACATACCTTGCTCTTTGTATGTGACCCCTTTTTATGTGTGTCATTTTTCACATAATTATTATATTGTTTCCTCAATTTATGTATAGGATGGATTTGTTCAAAGATATATTTACTATATTGAGATTTTATTTATAATTTTATGTACAGGATGGATGTATTCATACATTTGTTCTAGATATCTCTGTTAGCAGTTTGTGTGCTGTTATTCACCTGACATTTTTGCATCATTTTTGCATCAAATACTACTAGGTATGTTTCTCATTTATCTTATTTTTTTCTTGCATTTTTTATACATAATCATGTCCATTTTACTGTTTTATTGCTTCATCATTTCCATGTGAATCATATTATTTCTTTATAATGCTTTATACATATACTTGTTTTATATTTTAACATATTTTGCTCAAGGGTTATATGTACATGTTTTTAAGTGTTTATGTATATATTCTTTGCCTATTTTCCCCTTTATGAATATTTTATGTTTATTTATAGACCCCTAACGCAGGCCTTAATGGCCGAAACACGTCGGGTGTCGGGTCGTTTTTGCAGATTTGAAATGTAGCACTCTAGAAATGTTAAGTAGTAGTAGTATTTGAATAAAGACCTTGTTCAGGAAGACACTCATTGTGAGAGTACTTTTATTGGATCCACTGTTTGTTCGTTTGTCAACAGATTGATGGATACATTGGACACTAAAGGGTTAAGGAGTCAAAGAGAGAGAGCCTAGAAAGAGGAGTGGGATACTGACTAGAAACTATAAAAAGCCTAGAATTACAGAAAGTCAGAGAGGCCCAGAGGGAAGAGGAAGGATCCAAAAAGAAGAAGTTTGAACAAGGTAGGACAGACTTCTTTATATGGTGCCAGAGAATTGGCATGTTTCATATGATGTCTATCCACAACTCCAGCTTCCATCCCTTACATACAAAAAAATCCATTATACACAGCCAAGCTACAAGATACCACCATTATCTACTTTGACCCAGAGGACAGATAAACACCTCAAAATCCTGACTGAATCTTTCAAACAAAAAGGCTACAATCCCTAAATAATCTCCAAGAATGTTGCCTCCTCCTTTAAAACACCCATGGAAAACCTATTAGAGTACAAGGAAAAGAAAGCCACAGACATTTCACAGGATCCCACAGTCATTCACAAAGGAAAAATATTCAACATAAAGGAATCCTTCACATGCTTATCTTCCAATGTTGTATATATCATTCAACGTAAAAAGTGTGAAGGGTGATATATTAGAGAAACAAGCCAGATGCGAAAGAAGAGATTTAATTTACATACACATCATATGAAAAACCCCAGTGCCAACCAGGATGTCACTTCTGTGGGACAGCACTTTACAAAACCAGAACACGATCAATAATTTTATGGCAAGAATATCAAAAGGAAACTTTAAGACAATCCAGGAACGTAAGACCTTTGAAGTCAGAATGATTAAATATTTTTGACACCCACCAGACAGGACTTAGAGATCTGGGTTTTCTAGCCCATTATAAACCATACAATTCATCTTCTTATCACCATGCATCTCTCCCTGTCTCTCATCCACCCAGCTCCCATGTTTCTCACCTTACCCACATCACCCTCTTCCTGTCATTGGAATGCTTTGATGTTTCACTTTTATATACTGTTATTTATCAATATTTGCTTATTTATGATCTGAAGAAGGGTCACCTTCAAAAGCAATCAAAAAATGTATTAAGTTAGTCCAATAAAAGAAGTATCATCTTATTTTCTTTTCTATGTTTTATTTTATTTGTATTGATTATGTAAATTGAATAAAGAAAGAGTAACTATTCTGACCTGTAACAATGCAACTGGTAAACATAAATTACCACTGACGTTGGAAAGTCAAAAAATTCTAGGGCCTTTAAAAACATGTCTCCCGCTACACTTCCAGTGTCCTATAGGAATCAGAGGAATGCCTGGATGGAGAAAGACATTTTCCGTAACTGGTTTTTCAAGGAATTCATTCCATCAATAGAAAACTTCTTGAAAATGATAAACCAGTCTAGGAAAGTAATCCTTTTCTTGGGTAATGCACCATCTCATCCTGACAAGGAGGAACTGAGAATTGTTGACATACTGCGTTTTTTTACCTCCCAATGTCATATCATTGTGTCAGCCAATAGACCAGGGTGTACTGGAAACCTTAAAGAAAAAATATTGCTGTAAGCTTCATACAACGCTTGTTTGTGTGCTGAATGAAAGGAAAGGAATGATTAAGTTTTAAAGAAACTGAACATCAAAGGTGTTATCTACTGGATTTCTTAGTCATGGGATGAAATTGAACCTCCAACCCTAGAAAAATCATGCAGAAAGTTAATTCCTGAGAATGAAAATGAACAAGGACATGACACTGATCACAATCTCCTTCCTTTGTTACAGGAAATAC
Organism: Microcaecilia unicolor; assembly: GCF_901765095.1. Taxonomy (NCBI): domain Eukaryota; kingdom Metazoa; phylum Chordata; class Amphibia; order Gymnophiona; family Siphonopidae; genus Microcaecilia; species Microcaecilia unicolor. The sequence continues at coordinate 56,136,302 of NC_044039.1, forward strand.
AGAGCTGTGAGAATGATATACAAGAATGGCGGCAGGCAGACGACGAGCAAGAAGAGATAACTGACAATGTTGTGATTGCTATGGTGAATGGAAATGGAGATGATGCTGATAAAGACATCTCAAGTGAGGCTGAACATTCAATTGTAAAAGTGAGTCATGGTGAAGGCATCAAGACAACTGAGGTTCCATTGACATATGTAGAACAAGAGGAAGTGACAGCTACTGATGTAATGTTATTGAGAGACGCTGTCAAGCTAGATGCAAAGCACTAATAAAGAAGGCTAAGAGAATATGAAGAAAAACTTGCCAGGGAAACAAAAACTCATAGTAACACCCTTTTCAGGTACATCAGAAGCAGAAAGACCGTAAGGGAATCCGTGGGACTGTTAGATCATGAAGGAGGAAAAGGAGCACATAGGGAGAACAAGGCCATAGTGGAGAAAGTGAATGAATTCTTTGCTTCGGGAGAAGATGTGAGAGATCTATAAGTACCAAAAATGGTTTTCAAAGGTGACAACGCAGATCTAATAAAATCTCAGTGAGCATGGAAGACATACTGAGCCAAATCAACAAATTAAAGAGTGATCAATCATCTGGACTGGAATACCCCAGGGTATTGAAATGACTGAAACATGAAAATGCTTATCTGCTGTTAGTGATCTGTAACCTGTCATTAAAATCGTCCGTAGCACCTGAAGAACGGAGAGTTGCCAACGTAACGATGATTTTTAAAAAGGGTTCCGGGGAGGATCTGGGAAATTACAGACCAGTAAGCCTGACTTCTGTGCCAGTCAAAATAGTGGAAACTATTATAAAGAATAAAATTACGGAACACATAGACAAACATAGTTTAATGAGACAGAGTCAGCATGGGTTCAACCAAAGGAAGTCTTGCCTTATCAATTTGCATTATTGTTTTTAAAAGCGTGAATAAACATGTGGATAAAGGCAAGCCGGTTAATGTAGTGTATCTAGATTTTCAGAACACTTTTGACAAAGTTCCTCATGAGAGACTCCTGAGAAAAGTAAAAAGTCATGAGACAGGAAGCAATATACTTCTGTGGATTAGGAATTGCTTACTGGACAGAAAACAGAGGATAGGGGTAAACGGCTATTTTTCTCAATAAAGGAGGGTGAATAATGGAGTGCCGCAGGGATCTGTACTCTGATTGGTGCAATTTAACATATTTATAAATGATTTGGAAATTGGAATGAGTGTGGTGATTAAATCTAAGTACATCAGTAATGCCACACTGGGAAAAGACCAAGGGTCCATCGAACCCAGCAGCCTGTCCACGACAGCGGCCAATCCAGGCCAAGGGCACCTAGCAAGCTTCCCAAACGTACAAACATTCTATACATGTTATTCCTGGAATTGTGGATTTTTCCCAAGTCCATTTAGTAGCGGTTTATGGACTTGTCCTTTAGGAAACCGTCTAACCCCTTTTAAAACTCTGCCAAGCTAACCGCCTTCACCACGTTCTCTGGCATAGAATTCCAGAGTTTAATTACGCGTTGGGTGAAGAAAATTTTTCTCAGATTTGTTTTAAATTTACTACACTGTAGTTTCATCGCATGCCCCCTAGTCCTAGTATTTTTGGAAAGCGTAAACAGACGCTTCACATCCACCTGTTCCACTCCACTCATTATTTTATATGCCTCTATCATGTCTCCCCTCAGCCGTCTTCTCCAAGCTGAAAAGCCCTAGCCTCCTTAGTCTCTCTTCATAGGGAAGTCGTCCCATCCCTGCTATCATTTTAGTCGCCCTTCGCTGTACCTTTTCCAATTCCACTATCTTTCTTGAGATGAGGCGACCAGAATTGAACACAATACTCAAGGTGCGGTCGCACTATGGAGCGATATAACGGCATTATAACATCCTCACACCTGTTTTCCATACCTTTCCTAATAATAGCCAACATTCTATTCGCTTTCCGAGCCGCAGCAGCACACTGAGCAGAAGGTTTCAGCGTATTATCGACGACGACACCCAGATCCCTTTCTTGGTCCGTAACTCCTAACGTGGAACCTTGCATGACGTAGCTATAATTCGGGTTCTTTTTTTCCCCACATGCATCACCTTGCATTTGCTCACATTAAACGTCATCTGCCATTTAGCCGCCCAGTCTCCCAGTCTCATAAGGTCCTTCTGTAATTGTTCACAATCCTGTCGCGAGTTGACGACTTTGAATAACTTTGTGTCATCAGCAGATTTAATTACCTCGCTAGTTATTCCCATCTCTAAATCATTTATAAATATATTAAAAAGCAGCGGTCCTAGCACAGACCCCTGAGGAACCCCACTAACTACCCTTCTCTATTGTGAATACTGTCCATTTAACCCCACTCTCTATCCATCAACCAGTTATTAATCCACAAAAGGACTTTTCCTCCTATCCCATGACCCTCCAATTTCCTCTGTAGCCTTTTCATGAGGTACCTTGTCAAACGCCTTTTGAAAATCCAGATACACAATATCAACCGGCTCCCCTTTGTCCACATGTTTGTTTACTCCTTCAAAGAATTGAAGTAATTTGGTCAGGCAAGATTTCCCCACACAAAAGCCGTGCTGACTCGGTCTCAGTAATCCATGTCCCTGGATGTGCTCTGTAATTTTGTTTTTAATAATAGCCTCTACCACTTTCCCTGGCACCGACGTCAGACTCATCGGTCTATAATTTCCCGGATCTCCCCTGGAACCTTTTTTAAAAATGGGCGTTACATTGGCCACCCTCCAATCTTCCGGTACCACGCTCGATTTTAAAGATAAATTGCATATCACTAGCAGTAGCCCCGCAAGCTCATTTTCCAGTTCTATCAATACTCTAGGAAGAATACCATCCGGTCCAGGAGATTTGCTACTCTTCAGTTTGCTGAACTGCCCCATTACATCCTCCAGGTTTACCGTGAAGTCAGTAAGTTTCTCCGACTCGTCCGCTTGAAATATCATTTCCGACACTGGTATCCCACCCAAATCTTCCTCGGTGAAGACCGAAGCAAAGAATTTATTCAATCTCTCCGCTACGTCTTTGTCTTCCTTGATCGCCCCTTTTACCCCTCTGTCCTCCAGCGGCCCAACCAATTCTTTTGCCGGCTTCCTGCTTTTAATATACCAAAAAAAATTTTTTACTATGCTTTTTTGCCTCTAATGCTATCTTTTTTTGTAATCCCTCTTGGCCTTCTTTATCTGCGCCTTGCATTTGCTTTGACACTCCTTATGCTGCTTCTTGTTATTTTCAGATGGTTCCTTCTTCCATTTTTTGAAGGCATTTCTCTTAGCCCTAATAGCTTCCTTCACCTCACTTTTCAACCAGGCCGGCTGTCTTTTGGAGTTCCGTCTTTCTTTTCTAATTTGTGGAATATGTTTGGCCTGGGCCTCCAAGATGGTATTTTTGAACAGCGTCCATGCCTGTTGTACAGTTTTTACCCTCTCAGTTGTCCCCCTAAGTTTTTTTTCCCACCTCATTTTATCATAGTCTCCTTTTTTAAAGTTAAACGCTAACGTATTTGACTTCCTGTGTATAGTTACTTCAAGGTTGATATCAAAACTGATCATATTATGATCACTGTTATCAAGCGGCCCCAGTACCATAACGTCCTTCACTACATGCGCTCCACTAAGGACCAAGTCTAGAATTTTTCCTTCTCTCGTCGGCTCCTGCACCAGCTGCTCCATAAAGCTGTCCTTGATTTCATCAAGGAATTGTACCTCTCTAGCATGTCCCAATGTTACATTTACCCAGTCTATATTTGGATAATTGAAGTCACCCATTATTATCACATTGCCCATTTTGTTTGCATCTCTGATTTCTTTTATCATTTCTGCATCTACCTACTCATCCTGGCGAGGCGGACGGTAGTACACTCCTATCACCGTCCTTTTCCTTTTTATACATGGAATTTCAACCCACAATGATTCAAAGGTGTGATTTGTGTCCTGCGGAATTTGTAATCTATCTGAGTCAAGGCTCTCGTTAATATGCAATGCTACCCTTCCACCAGTCCGGTCCACCCTATCACTACGATATATTTTGTACCCCGGTATGACAGTGTCCCACTGGTTCTACTCCTTCCACCAAATCTCAGTAATGCCTATTATATCCAATTTTTCATTTAGTGCAATATAGTCCAACTCTCCCATCTTATTTCTTCGACTCCTAGCATTTACATATAGACATTTCAGAGTATGTTTGTTGTTCCTATCTGCATGATGCTTAGTACTGGACACTACTGATTTGGCATCTTTTGTCTGATCTTTAGTTGCAGACGACATAAAATATGCAGATTGTGAAGAACGGCAGGAAGACTGGGCATCCAAATAGCAGATGAAATTTAATGTGGACAAATGCAAAGTGCTGCACAATGGGAAGAATAATCTGAATCATAGTTACCTGATGCTGGGGTCCACCTTAAGAGTCCGCACTCAAGAAAAGGATCTAGATGAAATTGCAGACAATACGCTGAAATCTTCTGCCCACTGTGCAGCAGCAGCCAAAAAAAGCAAACAGGATGCTATGAATTATTAGGAAAGGGATGCAAAATAAGACCAAGATTATTATAATGCCTCTGTATCAATCCATGGTGCAACCTCACCTGGAGTACTGCGTTCAACTCTGGTTGTCATATCTCAAAAAAGAGATATAGCGGAATTAGAAAAGGTTCAAAGAAGAGCAACCAAAATAATAAAGGGAATGGAACTCCTTCTCTATAAGGCAAGGCTAAAGAGGTTAGGGCTCATCAGCTTGGAAAAGTGACGGCTTAGGGGGAATATAATTGAAGTCTGCAAAATCCTGAAGGGAGTAGAACGGGAAACTAACGAAGCCTCCCTAAACACAGCCCCCTCTGCCAGTGGTGTTTAGTATAGTGCTTTCTGGTGTCTTTTTGCAGAGATCAGCCAGCTTTGTGTATGAAACTTATTCCCTTATCTATGATCCAGCAGGGCAAACAGCTAGCCTTTGTCTTCTTCGCCTTTTCAGGGACAAGTTAGCAGGCAGGCTTTGACCAAGTCATGAGCTATAAAATTTGGAAATGATAACAAGCGTCTGCTTGTTCTCAAACAAGATCTGGACGTAATAAACAGAAACTCTATTAGTGAAGGACAAATATGAGTGGTAAATATTCAGGAGTCTTTGAGGTTACAAAAGGCAAATGATGAAAAATGGAAAAAATACACACAAAAAAAAAAGTAGAGGTATAATAAGATGACCTTAGAGGTCAGGGTTGAAGAATACCAGATAAGAAAGAGAAAAAATATAAAAGACATTAACAGACTAGACAAAGGGAAGCTTCAGTATCTGACTAAGCACGTCTTGTAGCAGTCAGACCTGATAGCTTCCAGGGAAACACATAAAGAAGCCACCAGAGAGACATTTTATTTTGCTTTTGCTGAAATTTAGATTTATATAAATAAGAATTCAATTTTCTGTAACACTGGGATAAAAGAATTTTATTGTAATCATGTGTTTACGTTAATAAATTTTAGCACTATTATAAAAGAGAACAAAATATACTCTCTGGAGTGTGTTTCCTTTGCCAGAAGGGATTCCTGACCCCTCTGAAGTGTTCAGCTCCCCTCAGAGGCAAAGAGGTGCTTTAAAGAGGAGAGCCTGAACTGCCACCCGAACACTGCCCCGATGTCGCTCTCAACTTCCACAGCGGGAGCAGCTTTTAACAACTTCGACATCTATTACAAAGAAAATTAAATTAAAACAGCAACTGACATAAAGTTGAAAGAAAATTTAAAGATACACTCACCCCGGGAGAGCCAGCCGTCAGGAATCCCACCTGTCAAACTCAGTGCTGCTGGAAGCACACTCACACCCGCTCCACTACTAAGCCCTATATAATGGTCCAAACTAGTATTGCTTCTACTACTACTTAACATTTCTAGAGCGCTACTAGGGTTACGCAGCGCTGTACAAATTAACAAATAAGGACGGTCCCTGCTCAGAAGAGCTCACAATCTAAAGGACGAAATGTCAAGTTGGGATAGTTCTGTAAAAGTTGGCATCTTTTACAGAATCTAGTCCATTTTGTCTTTCCTATCACTAGGCACTAGGCCACATTATTTTTTTTTCTCTATAGAAAGGATTTCTGTAAAAGTTTCGAAAAAGCAGCCTTTACTTCCTTGTTTCTTACACTGTAGATCAGAGGGTTCAACATGGGAGTGATAAAAGTGTAAGTTACAGCCACCACTTTGTCCTGTTCCTCTGAATAACTTGAGCTAGGTTGCAGGTACATGAAAGAAATTGCCCCATAGAATAAGGTGACGGCAGTGACATGGGAAGCACAGGTAGAGAATGCTTCTGCAGCCAAGGTTGAGGGCTTTAAAAAATTATGCCCCATTTTTCTTTCTTCAGTGAGGAAGGATAATGGAGGAAGGGCTGGAGAGGGGTGAAGGGTGGGGGAGGAACCTGGTAATCACCAGGTGTACATCCAGAAGCCGGCACCACTCAGTCGTGCACCCCAAAGCTCCACTGAATTGACACACTCAGAACAGAAGCCACCATCAGATGAGACCAGAAGCTTGTGAGAGACCATCTATCCACCTGCTGGAGTTAAAGAATACTGACTGACCAAGAAGCATTCCATCCTATAAGGCAGTTCAGTCCAGCACTCTATCTGCACCTGCTGGTAAATGATCACAACCCATAGATCTCTGGATTCATCTGCTACTGACGCTAAGGAATCAATTTTTCACTCTTTCAAAAAGTGCAAAGACCAGGGGACACTCAATGAAACAACACGGAAATACTTATTTTTTCACTCAAAGAATAGTTAAGCTCTGGAACTCATTGCCAGAAGAAGTGGTAACAGCAGTTAGCATATTTGGGTTTAAAAAAAGGTTTGAACAAATTCCTGGAGGAAAAGCCCATAGTCTGTTATTGAGATAGACATGAGGAAGCCACTGCTTGCCATCGGGATAGGTAGCATGGAACGTTGCTACTAATTGGGTCTCTGCTACTAACTGGATTGGCCACTGTTGGAAGCAGGATACTGGGCTAGATGGACAATTGGTCTGACCTAGTATGGCTATTCTTATGTCCTTGAAGCGAGAAAGAGAAAATAGGAAAACAAACAATCACAAAATTTTACAAAACAGTTTAATAATTTATGTTTAGCAGTTGCATTGCTACTACAATTTAAAAGGATCCCACGTGGGTAGATGATTGTTACAGCACCCAAGTTATATACTGAAAAGTACTTTTTATATAAGTGGGTAGCAATATTAAACACTAGTAAAAAAAAGGCCCGTTTCTGACACAAATGAAACGGGCACTAGCAAGGTTTTCCTCGGAGTGTGTGTGTTTGTGTGAGAGACAGAGACAGAGTGTGTGTGTGTTTGTGTGACAGACAGAGTGTCTGTGTGTGTCAGACTGTGTGTGTGTGACAGAGATAGAGTGTGATAGAGTGTGTCAGAGTGTGTGAGAGACAGTGAGTGAGTGTGTGCCCCCACCCCCCCTCGCAGGGCCTCCCTCCCCACCCCTCAGGTCTCAAGACCCCTCCCCACCTCCCTCTCTCCTGCCCTCCCTCTCCAGCCATCCATGTCCAGTGACCCTCCTCTCCCCCTGCCCCCCCTCCAGCCACCCACGTCCAGCGACCCTCCCCTCCTCCTGCCCCCCCTCCAGCCCCCCATGTCCAGTGACCCTCCCCTCCCCGCATCAAACCCCCTCGCCACCCGCAGCTGCCACTGGTAACGCTGTCCGGCCGCTGCTGCTTCTCCTGTTGAGCAGCAGCGGCTGCTACAAAAAGGAAAAAAGTAATAAATGTTTTTAAACATCAAGCGCGGCACCGCAGACAGCCATCAGAGGCATTGGCTGTCGGCTCTGCAGCCGCTCCTCCTCTCGCCTCTCATGTCGCTGCGCTCCTCCAGGGTCTTTAGTCCAGGGGCAGTGACGTGGAGGCGAGAGGAGGAGCGGCTGCAGATCCAACAGCCAATGCCTGATGGCTGTCTGCGGTGCCACGCTTGATGTTTAAAAACATTTATTACTTTTTTCCTTTTTGTAGCAGCCGCTGCTGCTCAACAGGAGAAGCAGCAGCGGCCGGACAGCGTTACCAGTAGCAGCTGCGGGTGGCGAGGGGGTTTGCTCGGAGCAAGTGGCAGTGAGCAGCACACTCAAAGCTGATTCCCAGGCAGAGGGAGGAGTAGGGAAACACGCGGTGCAAGTTGCTCCGCGTGTTTCCCTACTCCTCCCCCTGCCTGGGAATCAGCTATGCGTGACGTCAGCCTGGCTACGGAACCTAGCTCAGCAACTCCAGGAGCCATGGACCCAGGGAGTCACACATTAGAACATTGGTGGTGAGAATTATTATATAGGAAGTGTTCACTTGATCTAATGATCCTCATAATACCAACCTCTAATAAAAAATTAGAGGATACTAAAGAAAAATTGGATAAAGAATTAGTATTCTTGAAAGAGCATGATGTTTGTTTTGACTTGTTACATGAGGATTATAAGTTGCAATTGGAAAAGTTTAGGAAGGAATTAAGACAAGTGAAATTTGACAAGTTTAAAGAGAGACAATTTAGATTACAGGTTTGGTAATGTATACCAGTGGCGCAAAAAATAATAGGCCTACATACCAAAAAAGGCCTATAGAAGTTGAAAAGAAAAAAAAAACATACTTATGAGAAGGGATGAGAACAGACTGTATGAATAAGATATACAACGTAGGATATGAAGAAGCTAGGCAAGAAAAATTTGAAAATACAAGAACAAGAGGTTGTTTTTTTAAAATAAAGTATTATTGCTCCTTTGCAAATCTGTTCTGCTTTTTCTGTTACCCTATCTGCAGATCTGTACTGCCTCTCCTTCTGATTGTGTTTTTACAGTTCTGTATTGGTCTTATTTTATGGTGTAGTACAGTGATTACAGTATGTTTTAGCATTCCAGTCATGCTGCAGAATGTGCTATAGTGCTGCTAATAAAGAATTTTTGAAAATTGAGAATTCTATGCCTTTATTTATGCATTGTTTGAGGAGTTACCATAGTTTCTTGTATTATCCAACTTTTCACTTAACCGACAACGGGTTGGGTCTCAGCTAGGTCAGATAATTGAAACTGTACAATACTAGCATTTTACAGATGCTATTCCTAAAGCTTTTAGAGAAATGGGGACAAAGTGTGTCCCCCCTCCCCATGGGCTCTGTCCTCATACCTGTGTTATTTCTTATCTTGTGGTAAATGTCAGGGACAAGGCCAGCATCTGCATCTGCCCCGCATCTACTGAACAGGGCAGACACTTGTACCTATGGGACCATGGCAAAAGCATTGGTAGGTAACACAGGTGTATCGCTGCTATCTGCTGATAGATTAATTGTGATCCCATAGGTATAAAAGAATACCCACTCAATTTCCTTCCCCTCCCAAATCACATCATCAAGCTCATATCCTATCCCCAAACAAGTCACTTCGTCAAGCCCCCTCTGCCACCTGAAGAGAAAGCTGATCCATCCCCATCCAGAAGGTTCCCTGATGTCTAGGGGCTAAGGGCAGGAGTTGACCCCACTCAATCATGCCCTCTCCAGTGCTGGGTTCAAAATGGGACCAGTTTATCCCTAGTAGCAGTCTTACAGTACTACTGTCAAGGGTCAAGCAGCCAAGTACGGACTATTATGTCGGGTCCTCGAGGGCCTCTGCATTCTGTCAGGTCCTCGAGGCAGAATCGGAATACGTGAGCCCTTGGACCACTGCTGAGGAGCAGCAGGCAAGACCACCCAGGAACTGAATACATGGAAGGACAGGGCTGGACCTCTGGACTGGAGTCGGGACTGAGGAGGCAACTGGAACTGGCAGAACAGGAACAGCTTCACCTGCACTTCACCACCGTTCCCCTGGAGTTGAGCTCCAGCGTGCAGGTGGCCGGCAGGACTTGAAGGACGAGGCCGGAACTGGAGATCCAGAGGACCCACCCAGGGGCAGGGAACACGAGGAAGCTAGACTAACTACTAGACTCAGACTGAAAGCTGCTGTGCTGCCACTAGCAAGAAACACAAGACAGACCAGGGAGACAAGACGAACAAAAGCGTAACAGGAGCAAGGACTAGGGCACGCAGCAAGCTAGGCAGAACGGGGTACAGGGAATACCCACAGGGTAAACCCACTAGCTAGGTAGAGGCAGGATACAGGATAAACACCCAGGAAATACACACTAGCTAGACAGAGACAGGATTCAGGATGTACACTCAGGATATACAAGCAGGGTTCAGGATATACACTCAGGGTAAACGCCCTAGCTAGGCAGAGGCAGGGTTCAGGATAACCTTCAGGGTACACGCCCTAGCTAGGCAGAAGCAGGTTTCAGGATATACCCTCAGGATACACAAGCAGAGTTCAGGATAGGCACTCAGGGTAAACGCCCTAGCTAGGCAGAGGCAGGGTTCAGGATAAACCCGCAGGCTAAACGCCCTAGCTAGGTAGAAGCAGGGTTCGACAGGAACCAGCAGAGGTCAAGGCTGGCAGCAAGAGAGGAAAGTCAGGAACAAGCAGGAGTCAAACTCGTCAGGCAAACAGAAGGAGAAACCAGGAACTAACCGAGTCTTAGGGCTGGCAGCAGGCAGAAGAGTATATCTGAGTTCAGGCAATAGTCAGAGGCAGGCAGCAAGCAGAGCATATCGGGGTTCAGGCAATAGTCAGAGGCAGGCAGCAAGCAGAGCATATCGGGGTTCAGGCAATAGTCAGAGGCAGGCAGCAAGCAGAGCATATCGGGGTTCAGGCAATAGTCAGAGGCAGGCAGCAAGCAGAGCATATCGGGGTTCAGGCAATAGTCAGAGGCAGGCAGCAAGCAGAGAATATCAGGGTTCAGGCAATAGTCAGAGACAGGCAGCAGACAACAGAATACACCAGGAACTAGCAGAGTCAGGCTGAAGCTACAGACTCCCACCACAAACTGAGGGAGAGTGGCTGAAGGCTTCAGACTCCAAACACAGAGCAAGGGAGTAGAAGGACAAGCAGTCCACAGACACAGAGTAGCAGGGCAAAGCCCCCCACATTAATTGATTTGTTTGCTTACTTTATCTTTTGTCTATTAGATTGTAAGCTCTTTGAGCAGGGACTATCTTTCTTCTATGTTTGTGCAGCGCTGCGTACGCCTTGTAGCGCTATAGAAATGTTAAATAGTAGTAGTAAGGTAAGGCTGAGGGTGGTCACGGCCACAGACGTGACATATTGCTCCTTATTTGGTAGCTTGATCTAACAGAAGTACTGCAAGACTACCATCAGGGGGTCAACCAGCACCATTTTGAATTAAGCACCAGAGGGGACAGATTGATCAGGAATTGCTCCTGCCCTTACCTCCTAGACACAAGGGAACCCCCAGATAGAACTAAGGGTGTAACTGGAAGGGTTGGGGGGATGTTCTGTTGTATCTACGGAGCTGTTGTTATTTGCTACCAATATTGTGGTGGCATTTAAATGCTGGCTTTTGAGGTGGTATTATGTGCAATCACAGTACTGGCAGCCATGACGGTTAGTGTGCAGTAAGTTACTGTGTGCTAACTGAAATCACTATCCACTCCTATCTGTTAATCCTTTCATGAGCCCTTGAGCCTAGGCTGAGGCTTAAGAAGGATCTTGGCCAAGGCCTAGGGTGGACCAAACAGGCGCTACACAAACCAACAGCCACAAAGCCCCGCACACTCAGGACACTCGACCAGCACCAGCAGAAAAGGGAGATAGACCACTCAGGCGGGCCTCATGGCCGGAGAACCCACTCATACAGAGTCTATGCGTACAGGCCTCACGGCCGATCTGGAACCCAATCACACACTAGGGATGGGAAAAAGAACAACGAGGGGTCCCAGGAGGGACGAGCACGTACAACGCACACAGCGCTTGCTAGACACAAGGGAAGGGCAGCAGACAAGAAGCTGGCAGGTACAGGCTACGATCTTTACATACACCCGACAGATAAGGAGCAATGCTTACTTACTGGATTCAGGAGACAACCACAGCAGACAAAGAGTTAAAGCAGGCTAAAGGGAAGGGCTCACGTCAGGAAGAAGCAGGGCTTACACTGTAGTCAAAGGTTTAAAGCTAACAAAGGAAGCACACAAACAATGTTTCTACCAGAACTCAGCAGCACACAGAGACAGAGCAGACCGAGCCCCAACAGGTGCAGGGAAGCAAGGTAATCAAGGAAAGCAGCATAGCTAGGCAAACAAACAAGCATACACTGGGAACAACCAGCACACAGAGAAGCTACGAGCAATGAGAGGAGTAAACAACTCCCAAGAAAGAACAGTGTGCTACTAGCACAGACAGAGAGAAGGTAACAGACTTCAGCTGACCAGGATCAAACGCTAAAGCACAGACTGAAGGGAGAGGTAGGCTTAAATAGATCTGGCCTTTGACATCAGCTCAATCCCTAACAGGCCAATCAGAAGCGAGTCCCAGTCATTCCCCTGCCTGTCTTAGCAGAATCATAACACTATCTCACCCACAGCCTGCTCTATTCTTGCCCCAAACTGTGCTAAGCAGTTGGCATGAGATTTTTACTACACTGTCCATTTTATCACAGTTCTATACTAACTACTCAGCACACCTCAGTAAACAAGCCACAGACTTTGTTCTGTTTTTTTTTTTTGAGAGTCTATATCTGAAACATTCTGAAAAATCTTACCTAGTAAAATCTTTGTCTACTTCATATTCATATTTCATCCAGGTGTTTTGATATACAAAGAATTCCATTATTGTAAGTAATGCCATAGTTGTAAAAACAATGATGGAAACTGAAAAGTCAGAAAAAAAGAGCATCGACTTAAAGAATGACAAAAATACATTTTAAGAAATAAAGATCAAATATTTTGAGAAAGAAAAATAAACAGGCCCAGTTACAGGAATCCTGTCTGAAGGATGCTATCCAAAAACACACTGGTCCACAACATACTTGACACTCACTTTTGCTGTGCAGCACCCATGGTTAAGATTTTCCAAATATATATTCTTACCTCTTAGAATTTGAGAAATGATATTTTTTGTTTACATAAGCAGGGAGTAAATTTTTATAAAACTGCACCTATAGTTGCAAAAAGGTGCTTATTATATGTTGTGTGTTATCTTTCAGTTTGCCTGCTTTTGTTACCCCTATGCAATTACATGTAGAAAATGTTCTAAATCATTATCCATTAAAGGGATAATGTTATGAAATATTTTTGCTCTTACAAAATTAGGTCACACCTACAATTAAGCTCAGTGCAATCCAGCACACAACTGTATAGTAGCTATGCACAGCAGTAGAGTTTGAGTAAAGCTGCAATTTTACAAATGAACACAAATACAGTACACGCAAACATTTACACCTACTCCCAATGCAGGCATAAAATCACCTCAGTACCTATGTACCTTTATACATAAAAGCAGATTGCAAAACATTTACCATTTTCTGAAAAGCTTAGCTATACCCCAAGGAATAATTCAATTATACTTGTGAACAATTTCCCATATAATTAATAACCATTTCTTATAAACTGGCTGTTATCCAGCAGGGCCATATAAAAGACAGCCTCATAGAGTAGGCAGGGCAGGACCAGAGAAGTGTAACTGATAATCATCAAGAGCCTGCCACATGCTCCCACTGAGGTCAGCAAAGGAGAAGAGTAGACATACTCAATGAAGACTGCCCATCTGAAATGAGAAAAGATGGGGGAAAGCAGTTGCTTTCCTGTAACAGGTGCTCTCCACGGACATCAGGAAAATGCAAACACACTTGGGTAGTCTCCTCCAGAAGCTGCCTGTACAGAAGTGTCCTCTCTAACTTGATAAAGTTTCAGCCAATGGTTTGTGCTGCTGCTCTTCTCACCTTGCTGACATCAGGAATCCCTTCAGCTAGCAAGGAGTATTATTCATGATGTGGCAGATAAATAGAGGAAAAGCCTGGGGAGGAGAGGTGCTCACAGCTGTAGCCATGGGACAAATGTGGCAGAGAACCTTGGGGCATGGACCCCCTAAGCAAGAGACAAAGTTTGGACAAAGGACAAGGACTTACCCTGAGGCAGAATTCAAAATATAGCCCATGTTGGCAGTTGGTCCAATTGAGAAAGATAAGTATACGGAGGAAGTGACGTCACCACCACACAACATGGCAGCATGAGAAATTCGCTCCGAGAGTTAACCCCCATAAATCAGCTTTTTGCAGTTTCTTAAGAGCACTGCCATTACTAGACATGGTGCGAAGACTTCTGGATGTCATCCGGCTGGAGACAGGATGAATAAACTCAATGGAAAAATAGTTCTTTCCGGTTAAGCTTACCCAAGAGTGCAGGGGCCTGCAGCCACGAGGCCCACACTACAATTGATCGACATGGTGCACGAGGCAGACCCAGCCCAACTGGAACACTTTCAAGATCTATTTATAGCAAGAGAGGACTCAAAGGACAACTCGAGGAAGCCTTGGCAGGAGATTAAAAGCTTGGCTACGTGAAATCAAGACTGATCTAAAAGCAGTCCGGGAAGAAAAAATGACTCTGACAGCGGACTTACACCATAAGATAGCGGACTTGGGACACAGAGTAGAAGACACAGAACAAAGAGTGGATGAACACACTGACATTTTGGAAACATTGTCATCACAGCTCCAGGATCTGCGGGCGCTTAACCTCAACTTACCAGATAAGCTCGAAGACCTTAGAAGCAGGAGCAGACGTCACAACTTGAGATTCCGTGGGATACTGGAAACTCTGGCATACACTAACTGTGAGAAGTACAATCTATTGCAAAGATACTGTTGGGTCCGGAGGAGGCCATTATACAATTGGTCAGAGCACACAGGGCCCTTGGACTGCCCCACAACAACAAACCGAAGGATATCATTGCGTGCTTTACACATTTTAAGGTGAAGGAAAAATGTCTGCAAGCCGCAAGGAAAGCTGAGCGTTTACAATGGGATTCTTACCCAATTGAGATATATCAGGATTTAGTGGGTGAAACACTCAAGCGCCGGATGGAGCTGAGGCCGATTACACAATGGATGACAGAACTGAAAATTCCTTACAAATGGCACTACCCATTCGCCCTGCAGTTCTACAAAAATGGCAAACACTACCAAATTCACACATTAGAGCAAGCGAAAGAGTTCTTCCTGGAATCACTAGAAAAAGATAGAGATCCACTCTTGAAAGTGCTTAAACAGGCAACCGCCATGAAGCCAAAATGGCAGCATGTCTCCAAAGGTGGCGGACGGCTGAAGCGGCAAGCTTCCAATAAAGATATGTACATAGGCAACAAACTTATGATAATGTTAGGCGGGTGCTGCACCTTGTCCAACAGGTACATGGCACTGGCCCACCACTGTTATCACTAGATGACGAAAAAGTATTTGCTAGGGTGCACTGGCCCTTATTCGCTCTGCTGCAACAGCTGGGCTTCTCTGGCAGATTTATGACATGGCTAGCTCAAATCTATCATTGTCCGGAGGGAGTAGAAAACATGAAAAAAGATCTGCGGAAGCTAGAAGAATGGTCTAACGTTTGGCAATTAAAATTCAATGCGAAGAAATGCAAAGTGATGCACTTAGGGAGTAGAAATCCAAGGGAAACGTATGTGTTAGGCGGGGAGAGTCTGATAGGTACGGACTGGGAGAGGGATCTTGGGGTGATAGTATCTGAGGACCTGAAGGCGACGAAACAGTGTGACAAGGCGGTGGCCGTAGCTAGAAGATTGCTAGGCTATATAGAGAGAGGTGTGACCAGCAGATGAAAAGAGGTTTTAATACCCCTGTATAAGACGTTGGTGAGGCCCCACCTGGAGTATTGTGTTAAGTTTTGGAGGACGTATCTTGCGAAGGATGTTAAAAACATGGAAGCAGTGCAAAGAAAAGCCACGAGAATGGTATGGGATTTGCGTTACAAGACGTATGAGGAGAGACTTGTTGATCTGAACATGTATACCCTGGAGGAAAGGAGAAACAGGGGTGATGATACAGACGTTCAAACATTTGAAAGGTATTAATCCGCAAACGATCCTTTTCCGGAGATGGGAAGGCGGTAGAACTAGAGGGCATGAAATGAGATTGAAGGGGGGCAGACTCAAGAAAAATGTCAGGAAGTATTTTTTCACGGAGAGAGTAGTGGATGCTTGGAATGCCCTCCCGCGGGAGGTGGTGGAAAAGAAAACGGTAACGGAATTCAAACATGCGGGATAAACATAAAGGAATCCTGTTCAGAAGGAATGGATCCTCAGGAGCTTAGCCGAGATTGGGTGGCAGAGCCGGTGGTGGGAGGCGGGGCTGGTGGTTTGGAGGCGGGGATAGTGCTGGGAAGACTTATACGGTCTGTGCCAGAGCCGGTGGTGGGAGGCGGGACTGGTGGTTGGGAGGCGGGAATAGTGCTGGGCAGACTTATACGGTCTGTGCCAGCGCTGGTGGTGGGAGACGGGGCTGGTGGGTGGGAGGCGGGGATAGTGCTGGGCAGACTTATACGGTCTGTGCCCTGAAGAGGACAGGTACAAATCAAGATAGGGTATACACAAAAAGTAGCACCTATGAGTTTATCTTGTTGGGCAGACTGGATGGACCATGCAGGTCTTTTTCTGCCGTCATCTACTATGTTACTATGTTATATACTCCCACATTTAGACTGAAAAAGGGAACGTGGCAGGGATGTGCTCTGTCCCCATTGCTGTTCACTTTGGTGACTGAACCCTTGGCATGTGCCATACGACAGCACCCTAAAATTAGTGGCCTATGTTGGGAGGGGGATGAATATAAAGTACAGCTCTTTGCAGATGATATCTTGTTAACCCTATCTAACCCAGAATGATCGTTGGAACATCTGGCAGTGGAGCTATCACTTTCTGGGTTTAAGATAAATATGTTCAAATCCGAGAACATAAATATCACCCTGGAGGACAGGGTAGTCTCCAAGTTAAAAAAAGAAGTACTCATATAGATGGGCCTCTCAGAGCATTACTTATCTGGGGGTGGGATTGACCCCTGGAGTGTCAGGCCTCTATAAAGCAAATCTTCCAGGGAAACTACAGGAATTATTTCAAGAACTAGATAGATGGGCAGGTCCTAATGTCTCATGGCTTTGGCATATTAATGGCATTAAAATGATGATCTTACCTAAATTGTTTTACTTGTTCATGGCCCTGCCTCTCCAAATACTGAAAACATTTTTCAAAAGACTTAAAAGGAGGGTTTTTCACTATATTTGGAATAAATGCCCACCAAGAGTCCAAGCTCGGGCGATGTGCTATCCTAGAAATTTAGGAGGTATGGCAGTACCAGATTTCATGCTATACTATCAAGCTTCACAACTTCGGATTTTGGCAGAATGGGTAACTAGTCAGAGAAGGTGTGGGTCCGGATGGAACAGAAATGGCTAAACCCAATACCATTGAAAGCGATACCTTAGCTCCCACGGGCTCAGCTTTTGAGCTATATGAAGTGGGACGGGAGGCAAACATTTATAAGAAATGGGAGACACAAGGCTTAGCTAACTTGGGACAAATTTGGGAGAGGGGTGTGCTCCATACATATGCTGAACTACAAGAATAATATGACATTCCACCATACCATAATTTTCATTATAAACGACTCAGTGATTATATACTACGTAAAGCCAAAGAGGAACTTAACTTAGCCGAGACACTCTTAGAAAGAGGAATTGGGGGAGGTGGGGGTAGGGGATGTGTCTCACAAATATATCAAGCACTGCTCTTGTTCTCCACACCTATAGTTCCATATATGCAGCGATGGGAAAAAGATATGGGGAAGGTAATTGAGGGTAAGAAGTGGGATCTCAGCTTAAATGTTTGTTTAAATCATTTATTAGTAGTATCTTAATGGAAAATGGACATAAAATTTTGTATAGATGGTATTATACTCCACAGAGATTGTTTCATATGTATTGTGCAGGTACAGGCTTATGTTGGAGACGGTGTGGGAAGCTAGGAGATATGTATCACATAGGGTGGTCGTGTCCTGCGGTGCAGAAATATTGGCAGGACATTGTCTCCATGACACAGCAGGTACTGGGGGTGCCATATCCTATGCAGGCAGAACATTGCTTACTGCACCATAGACCCCTTGGCATAAAAATCGAACATCACATTTGGGCTATTCAGTTATTTACAGCAGCCCGCTTGGCTTTGGCTTTTGCGTGGAAAAAAGCAGCGCTTCTATCCACCTCTATCTACCTTGATAATATTTAAATATTATAGTGAGGCCCTAAAATACAAATACATTTATCATGAAAGTTGAACATGTCAAATTACTACAGAATGCTACATAGAAACTTCATGCTAACAAAATACCTCAGTCACACACACAGAACACAAATGCCAAATACAGAATAAGTGACCACAAACTCTAGAAACATAAATTAAACAGGAACCCCAAGAAAAAAGACCTTGCATGTAGTGCAACACCAGAGAAACAAGAAAGAAAGGCTTTTCCTCCTGTGCAAAATATAAAGATTGTTACATGCCAGGGATGGTGTTAGGGGTTGCAACTAGGCAACTGTGCTTGGTTCCCTAGACAAGGAAAGCCCCAAGCCTGCTGGAAGCTGAAGGCGCTGCCTGGTAATGGATTTTGGGGTCCATTCCTAAACTTCTGCCCTGGACCCCAGCCGTTTTGTCGTGTTCGTGAGTCCTTGGGCCCAGGCAGAGCGCAGAGACGAAGACTCGAACCTGCGCTCTGTTGGGCAACCGAACAACCCCAAGGCTTCACCTGTGTTGACCGCTGTTCCCCGAGGGTTGAGCCCCCAGGTGCAGGCAGCCGACAGGACTTCCAGATGCAGGCAGGGGTCAGACGGCAGCAGGCAGAGAGAACTCTGGGTTCAAGTGGTGAGCAGAGGCTGGCAGCCACCAGGGAGTAGTTCGGGTACAGGCGGTGGACAGGACAGCAATGAGCAAAGAGCAATCTGGATTCAGGCAATAGGCGGGATAGGCAGCAAGCAGAGGGTACGGCAATAGTCAGGTCAGGCAGTGCGCAGAGAGTCTCTGGGTCCAGGCAGAGGTCAGGTCAGGCAGCAAGCAAGGAGGAATCCGGGTCCAGGCAGAGGTCAGGTCAGGCAGAAAGCAAGGAGGAATCCGGGTCCAGGCAGGGGTCAGGTCAGGCAGCAAGCAAGGAGGAATCCGGGTCCAGGCAGGGGTCAGGTCAGGCAGCAAGCAAGGAGGAATCCGGGTCCAGGCAGAGGTCAGGACAGGCAGCAAGGAGAAATCCAGGTCCAGGCAGAGGTCAGCAATAAGGTAGACAGTAACAAGAGTATAAGGGAAACACACCAAAAGTGCAAAGCAAGACCTACTGAAGTAGAAGCCGAAGTGATGAAGCAGGGTGGCAGCGTTCCAGAAATAGAGCTGGTCATCACAGCTGAGAGAAGTCAGCTGGGAAAAAATCGATGCCATAGGTTGGCAGATTGTGGAGGGAGGAGCGTAGGAGTCTGCCCGCAGGGAAGGCCAATCCCTGGGGAGCAGAGAGGCAGATCCACGAGCCCCGAGGGGCGAAGCAACCCCAACGCGCCGGCGCCATGAGGCGGAGCAGGGGCGGAGCAACCCCCGACGCGCCGGTGCCAAGAGGCAGAGCAAGGCGGTTCCCGGACCCAGATGACGAATGATGGAGCACCCGCGATCTCCCGGCACCACGCAGCGGAGCTTCAACCACTGCAGCGGCAGGCCGATGTGGTCAAGACGGCAGAGCGCATCCGTGGCGCCGGAGGCCCCGCTGATTCGGAGGTAAGGGCCGTGACATGTTTAACATCAACTCTAGCAAGATGTACATTCCAAATCCAACATATTATATTCACAACACTGAAAATAAAATAATTTTGTGTACCTTTTTGTTGTCTGGTCATTTTATTTTTCAAATCATATTGGTCTCAGTCTCTGGTTTCTGCTTCCCTCTGTCTATTTATTTATTGCATTTGTATCCCACATTTTCCCACCTTTTTGCGGGTTCAGTGTGGCTTACAATATGAGTTAAATGTTGGAAATACAATTTGTTACAGATTGGTTATGGATTACATTGTGCAGAGTTATGCGAAACAATTGAGGTGTCGTTAAGGAATGTAACAATGGAGCACAAACATTGAAACTTTGGAAGGAAACAATGGGAGCTTAGAGGGCGATAAAAAGGCATGAAGACATATGGTATATATCTTTCTGTGAGTAAAGGTATGACTGATGTGATAATACGGGAATGAGAGTTCAGAGGTGATGTGTTTTGGTGTGGACTTTATGTGTTTTAGTTTTTTCCGTAAATCTTTTCGAAAAGATGGGTCTTCAGTAATCTGCAGAAGGAAGCTTGCTCGTTGATTGTTCTTAAGTTGCGCGGCAGTGTATTCCAATACTGCGTGCTCATGTGAGAAAAGGTTGACGCGTGTAGCGCTTTGTATTTCAAGCCCTTGCAATTGGGGAAGTGGAGGTTAAGGAAGGTTCAGGATGATCTTTTGGCGTTTCTGGGTGATAAGTCTATTAACTCAGACATGTAGGCTGGGGCTTCGCCGTGAATGATTTTGTGGACTAATGTGCATACTTTAAAAGTGACGCGTTCCTTGAGTGGAAGCCAGTGCAGTTTCTCTCGTAATGGTTTTGCACTTTCATATTTTGGCTTTCCAAAGATGAGTCTGGCTGCCGTATTCTGGGCTGTTTGAAGTTTCCTCAGTGTTTGTTCTTTGCAACCTGCGTATAGTGAGTTGCAGTAATCCAGATGGCTGAGCACGAGGGATTGCACTAGGCTGCGAAAGACGGATCTTGGGAAGTATGGTCTTATCCTTTTCAGTTTCCACATGCTGTAAAACATCTTTTTTGTTGTGTTGTTAGCGTGAGTTTCGAGCGTTAGGTGGCGGTCGATAGTGATTCCAAGGATTTTTAGCGTTTCTGAGATTTGAAAGTTCAGGTTTGGTGTGTTTATAGCTGTGAATTCTTTTGTGTTGTATTGGGAGGTGAGTATTAGGCATTGAGTTTTTTCTGCATTTAATTTCAGACGAAATGCATCTGCCCATGTGTTTATGATGTGTAGACTTTGATTGATTTCGTTGAGGATTTCGTTAATGTCTTGTTTGAAGGGGATGTATATTGTCACATCATCAGCGTATATATATGGGTTGAGGTTATGGTTTGATAGGAGTTTTGCCAGAGGGATCATCATTAGGTTGAAGATGGTTGGTGAGAGAGGTGATCCTTGTGGTACTCCACATTCAGGTGTCCATGCCTTAGACGTGGTCGAATTTGATGTGACTTGATACGAACGTTGGGTTAGGAACCCTTCGAACCAATTCAGGACATTTCCTCCAATGCCAAGGTATTCGAGTATGTGTAATAGGATTCCGTGGTCCACCATATCGAAGGCACTTGCCAGGGTCTCCTGTCTACTTGACATTTCTTCTTTCTCCATGTCCATCATCCATCTCTGCTTTCCTATATTTCCTTGTCCAGTATCTCCCCTGAGTTCATATCCCCTCATCCATCATTCCTCTGTGCACCTATGCACCCCATGCCCAGCATATCCCTTCCGTGTTCCTATTCTCCCCCTTGCCTGGTATCTCACCCCCTCTCTGTGTCCATATACCCCCTGTCCAGTGTCCAGCATATCTCTATTCCATATCCCCCTCCCCCCTTGTCAGGCACTGCCACTCTGTGCCCATATGCCATCCCCATACCTCACATTTGTGTCCCTATCCCCATGCTCCCACCTAATGCCCATCATCTCCCTTCTGTATCTGTACATCTCCCTACGTCCCCTTTCTCCCTCTTCCACACCAATGTGTCCCACTCCTCTCTGACTCCACCCCAACCAGCTTCTCTTCCTCTCTCTTCCCTTCCCCTTATGCATCTGGCTCTTTCTCCCACTGTGGGTTCAGCATTTGAACCCCCTCTTCCTTTATCCCCTTGTCCAGCATCTTTCTACCTTCCCTCTAACCCCTCCCACTCCCAAAGGTCCAGCACCTTTCTCCCTTCGCTCCAGCTCTCCTTGCAAGTCCACGTCTCTCTCCTTTCCCTTCAGCCATCCCTTGCATATCCACCAATCCAGCAACTCTCTTCCTTCTCTCCAGACCCCCTACATGTCCAGCACCTCTCTCTCCCTTTCATCCAGCCCCCCTACATTTCCAGCACCTCTCCCCTTCAACCCTCTGCATATCCAGCATATCTCCCCTTTCCCTCCAACCCCACTGCATATCCAACACCTCTCCCCTTCTCTCCAACCCCCCCTACAAAATCCAGCACTTCTCTCCCTTCCCTCCAACCTCCCAAGTCCAATACCTTTCTCCTTTCTCTTCCCTCCAACCCCCTGCCCCTCTTGTCCAGCACCTTTCCCTTCCTTTCAGGCCTCTCCCCTCCCAGGGCCAGCAAAAACTGATGTGACAAGGTTACATCCCAGATGTATAGAATGAAGCAGCAAAACCCTAAACTACATCTCCCAGAATGCATTTCCAGTCCTAGCAGTGAAAGCCCAGGGGATAGGCAAGCTGGCCATATACCATCTCTGACCACAAGAGGGAGGGAGAATGAAGGAGCCCAGTTCCCCTGGACCCGCAATCAGTATGTTATGCTGCCCACCTGTAATAGGGAGGGGTGGGGTGAGAAGCAGAAGGAGGGTTGGTTGGATGGATGGTATGGAAGAGGGGGTTAATCAGGCTGAGCAGGGAGAAGAAACCAGAATGGAATGGGAGCTTGAGAGCAGCACATGAAGGTTTGAAAATCCATATTGTTTTGAAAGTTATTTTGATTTACCCCTGCTTAAAGAGAGAAGCCTGTTTTCGGTTGGTTAGACCTGTTTGATGTGGGGAAACCCTGTTAGGGGAGGTTGTTGGAAGAATTACAAACCTGGTTCCCCAAAAGCTTACCCTGATTATGTGGGGAAACTCTATGGAATTTGAAAGACTTGTTTGGAGAGGGGGAGAAAATCCTGCTGAGACGCAAGTAATGATTTTGAAAAGGAAGGATTTTCAAAAGACTATTGCAGCCCTTCAGGACAGGGGGCAGAGACTTTGTGTTTGGTGGCTTATAC
Organism: Microcaecilia unicolor; assembly: GCF_901765095.1. NCBI lineage: Eukaryota > Metazoa > Chordata > Amphibia > Gymnophiona > Siphonopidae > Microcaecilia > Microcaecilia unicolor. Next base: position 56,159,249 of record NC_044039.1, read on the forward strand.
ACTAAGGAGGCTGTTTAAACTGAGACCCAGGTCTTCCCAAGGGAGTGGGCTCAGTAAAGAAGAGACTTGTACGAGAGTAATACTTGTAAAGAAGTGGTTCCCCCAAGACTAAAGCCAAGAACTAATAAAGTGAATTTGCATTTGTTGACTGCCTAATTTGCAAATTGGTGAAGGCTGGAGAATCAGAGTTATAGTCCCGGGGAAAGTGCAGTGGGTCACTGTCCGTGAACCAGAGGAGTGACTGGGGCACGGTGGACATAACTGGAAAGGATTTCCAGTTGGAGGAAGGCATGGCCGAGCAGTCACCCTGAGTGAGAAGGGAGCCCAGGATATTGTCCTGCTCAGGAGCCCCCGGGGGGGGGGGGGGGGGGGGGGGGGGGCAGGAAGAGCACACATCTTTACAAGCTGCTCAGAAGCAGAGTGCTAGGAAGCTGGGCAGAGAGCGTGTGAGCCTGGACAAGAGCCACTAGAGGGCCTCAGCACACACAAAACACCCCTGGGGGTTTACACAGAACACAAATGCCAAATACAGAATAAGTGACCACAAACTCTAGAAACATAAATTAAACAGGAAACCAAAGAAAAAGACCTTACATGTGCTCACCCAGGCCCACCCCCCACTTGGATTTTGATAATCCTGTGTGCTAAAGTGATTGACATGAGGAACAGAGTTTTGGAGTTGGGGGCTGAATGGGTGGATAAAGATAAACCAGTCCCTTAAGGAAACAGTGTACCGAAGGATGAGATTAAAAAGATTTGCCCTGTATGTTCATATGAAAAGAGTTTACTGCCGCCAGGTGTACTCTAACCAAGGATGTTTTGAGACCAGACTGGGAAAGATACAGGTGGTGCTGTAGAGGAGTTTCTAGAGAACACATAATGGGATCGTAATTATGTGATGAACACCAAATATTAAATCTCTTCTATTTAAGACAATAGGACTTCTGCGTGGATGGCTTATTTGCTGCCTTCAGTATGTCTTGAATCGTTTTGGGAAGGAAGTGTGGGGCAAGCCACTGAGCCTCCAAGGTGTTTGAGTTACAACTCTGATGTTGGGATGTAGTAGATAACCCTCATATTTAGTGAACAGGGTTGGATCGGATCGTAGACGGAGAGGATTGTCTATAGCCAAAATTGAAAGCCAAAAGGAACCAAAGTTGTCTCAGCCAGTCTGGAGTATCAATATGATGCCTGCATCTAGTACTATTATCTGGATGACCTTTGAGAGGAGTGGATTTGGAGGGAAGGCATACTGAAGATGTTTGGTCCAAATCAGGGCAAATGCATCCATGGGAAGACTCTTTGGGGAAGGAATTCTGGATCAGAACAGGTTACATTTTGTGATGGCTTCTGTGGTGAATGGATCTACTGTAAAGATTCCCCACTTCTGGAAAATTTGTTGTGTTACCAAACTGGAGAGGGACCACTCATAGGGTAACAGAATTCTGGAGTTTGTCCGCTAGGATATTGTGAAGTCCTGGTAAATAAGTGTGATTATGATTATGTTTGTTTTATTGTAACCCACTCAGATGTTTGGATGTGCGGCCTATAAATTTTGTTACATAAAAAAATAAAAATGGCAGGCCTCAACAAATTTTAATTATATTTAGGAGCCAATCCAAACACTTAGGAACCATCTTTCTCGCTTCTCCTTTCCCAACCTTCCAACATTGTCCCCAGTGAAGTTTTTTTTGGAGGGGAGGGGGTGAAATCCCCTCCCAGCATAGCAGTAGCTCTTTTAGAAATTAGCTTAAGATTCTTTTTTTCCCTATTTTGTCCCTGTGAGCAAAAAATCAGTTTCTTAAGGTGCTTCTGAAGTTAATCAGCTGCAAAGTCAATAGTCTCCCTTTTCAAAGCAGGCTGTCAGCTGTGTGACAGCACATTCTAGACAGGGGAAGCAAAGAGACAATTGCTTCTTTGTTTCACCTATCACCATAGCCTGGGTCACTATCAGTTTCTCTCATACCCCCCTTCTCATAGCCTTCACCCAGTCTGTCCATCTCTTTCTCTCTCTCACACCTTCCCACAGCGTTCACCCGGTCTGTCTGCTTCTCTCTCATACCCCCTTACTACTACATATCATTTCTATAGTGCTGCTAGACGAACACAGCACTGTACATTAAACATGTAAGAGACGGGTCCATGCTGAAAAGAGCTTAAATCTAATCAAAACAGACAAACAAGGCAAATAAGGGATAACGGAATTACTTAAGGTGGGAATGATAAAACAGACATGGGAATAGGACTTAGGAGCAGCCTCAAAAAGGTGGGCTTTTAGCCTAGATTTGAAGACGTCCAGACTCGGGAAGTCTATTCCAGGCCTGTGGTGCAACAAGATAAAAGAAATGGAGCCTGGAGTTGGCAGTGGAGAAGAAGGTTACAGATAAGACACATTTACCCAATGAATGGCGTTCTCATGGAGGAGTGTAGGGAAAGATAAGAGTGGAGAGGTACTGAGGAGCTGCAGAGTGAATGCACTTCTAAATCAATAAGAGGAGTTTGAACTGTAAGCGGAAACAGATAGGGAGCTAAGAGTGTAGCGACACCGGCAAATATGTCAAGTAGCAAAATTTTGAACGGATTAAAGGGGCGAGACGTGGCTTAGTGGGAGACCTGTGAGAAGCAAGTTAGAGTAGGCGAGAAGTTAAGAGTGTGGATAAGGGTTTTGGTAGCATGCTCAGAAAAGAAAGGAAAAAGTTTGGTGATATTATAGAGAAAGAAATGACAGGGTTTCGCAGTTTGTTGGATATATGCAGAGAAAGAGAGAGGAGTCAAAGATGACCCCAAGGTTACAAGCTGATCAGATAGGGAGGATGAGAGTATTATCCACAGAGAGAGAATGGGAGAAGAGGAGAGGTGGGTTTAAGAGGAAGATAAGCAGATGAGTCTTGGCCATGTTTAGTTTCAGATGGCGGAGAGACATCCAGGCAGAAATGTCTGTCAGACAGGCAGGCTAAAACTTGGGCATGGATTCCTGCTGAAATAAGAGGTAGATCTGGGAATCATCAGCATAAAGGTAATACTGAAAACCATAAGAGGAGATCAGAGCACCAAGGAAATAAGTATACATGGAGAAAGAAGAAGTCCCAAGACAGAGCCCCGAGGTACAGCCACAAAAAGGTGGGCTTTTAGCCTAGATTTGAAGACGTCCAGAGCTGGAGCTTGATGTACTGACTCGGGAAGTCTATTCCAGGCCTGTGGTGCAACAAGATAAAAGAAATGGAGCCTGGAGTTGGCAGTGGAGAAGAAGGTTACAGATAAGACACACTTACCCAATGAATGCCGTTCTCATGGAGGATTGTAGGGAAAGATAAGAGTGGAAAGGTACTGAGGAGCTGCAGAGTGAATGCGCTTGTAAGTCAATAAGAAGAGTTTGAACTGTAAGCGGAAACAGATAGGGAGCCAACAAATTGACTCGAGCAGAGAGCTAAGAGTGTAGCGACACCGGCAGAATATGTCAAGCAGCAGAATTTTGAACGGATTAAAGGGGAGAGACATGGCTTAGTAGGAGACCTGTGAGAAGCAAGTTAGAGTGGGCGAGAAGTTAAGAGTGTGGATAAGGGTTTTGGTAGCATGCTCAGAAAGGAAAGGAAAAAGTTTGGTGATATTATAGAGAAAGAAATGACAGGTTTTTGCAGTTTGATCGATATATGCAGAGAAAGAGAGAGGAGTCAAAGATGACCCCAAGGTTACAAGCTGATCAGATAGGGAGGATGAGAGCATTATCCACAGAGAGAGAATGGGAGGAGAGGTGGGTTTAAGAGGAAGATAAGCAGATGAGTCTTGGCCATGTTTAGTTTCAGATGGCAGAGAGACATCCAGGCAGAAATGTCTGTCAGACAGGCAGGCTGAAACTTGGGCATGGAATCTGTAGGTGTATTTCCCTGTGTGTCTCACCTTGCTGGTCTTGGCCTGCATAATCCTATGACATCAAGATGCAACCTATGACCTGCACAGCAGTGATTTAGCTAATTCAGCTTTTCGGACAATCACTAGCAGTCATGTAACATCCAAGCACATGCTGGGGGCAAACCAGCCCCCTTTATCTCCCTGAGAAGCTGTAAGGGAGTGAGACACGGCTCCAGCAGGCCGGGTGAGAAACAGAAAATGCATACCACAATGTAACAACTTGAAGGTCAAAAACAACGGACACTTCTTTCCATGCAGTAAGCTGTGGAGGTTACAGATTGGTTCCTGCAATCACCGGACCAAGTGGTACTGGGAAGAGCGGGAACAAGAAAGAAGTTAGTCGGAAGCCCTGGAAGAGGGTAGAAGCGGTCAAGAAGACGAGTGAGAGAGACCTGATTAGGCCCACCGCCTTGTGAACTGTGTTTCGGGAGGAAGTAGCGTTGGTTCAGCCATACCAGCCAGAGTGACTGTGACCCTGTTTGTGCAGAGGCCCTGGAATAATTCTGAGGCTAAGACTCGCTGTAAAAGTCAGCTTGAGTCAGAGAAGTAACCTGTGCCCACATCCAAGAGACTGCCTGAGAGAGACAGCCTGGTGAGTGACACAGTGATTTATTTCCTATTAGTCTGGGATTAGTGCAGAGTTGGCCTTAGCCAGGATAGGTTACCTCGTGACTCTTGGTCAGGAAGATAAGCTGCTAATAACCGTACTACCTCGTGACATAGTATAACCTGACTAATCAGTTGTGTAATTTTGTCTGGTAACCAGTAAGGAACAGAGTGTGGAGTGTGACAATATAGTTTGTAAGTTTATCAGCCAGTATTTTTGTATTCAGCTAAAGCTTTGTCAGAGTTTTTATATTTGTATCTATATTTTCTTATCTATAATAAACATATATATATATATCTCTGTGGCTTGGTTCAGTTTTCTCACGGAACATCTGGTAAGGTGACAGATCCAAGGTTCTGTATAATAATACCCCTAGGCTGAGCTAGGAACCTTGGAATAAGTAATCTGGGAATAATTGTTATCCTAAGTATTTATTTACGCCTACAATTCCTACTGAAATAAGAGGTAGATCTGGGAATCATCAGCATAAAGGTGATACTGAAAACAATAAGAGGAGATCAGAGCACCAAGGAAATAAGTATACATGGAGAAAAGAAGAGGTCCCAAGACAGAGCCCCGAGGTACACCAACTGTTACAAGTGGAGGAGGATTCACTAAAAGTGCTATAGAAGAGATGAGAAGAAAAACAAAAAAGAACAGAGATCCGAAATCCAAGTGAGGACAGCATATCAAAGAGTAAATGGTGATCAAGAGTGTCAAAAGCAGCAGATAGATCGAGACGGATGAGGATAGAATAGAGGCCTTTGGATCTGGCCAGAAACAGGTCATTGGAAACATTAGCAAGGGCTGTTTCAGTTGAATGTAGAGAGCGAAAAATAGAAGTGGATCAAGAATAGCATGAGATGAAATAAAGTCAAGACAATGGCGGTGAACAGCACATTCAAGTAGCTTGGGTAAGAAAGGGAGGAGGGAGATGGGACAATAGTTGGAAAGGCAGGTAGGGTCCAATGAAGGTTTTTTTGAAGAGTGGACTAACAACAGCATATTTAATGGTATCAGGAACAGTTGCAGTGGAAAGTAAAAAACTGAGATAAGACAGATAGAAGGGCTGACAGTAGGAGAGAATTAGTGATGAGTAGATGGGTAGGAATAGGATCAAAGGAACATATAGTCAGTTTGAAGAAAAGAATATGTGCAATTTCTTCCAGTAATTTCAGAAAAGGTGGCAGGGGTTGAAGGAGGGTTGACGGAATGGACTGGGGGAGGGAGAGATGGAGACATGGTCGAGAACTCAAGGTTAACCTTGTGAACCTTGTCATGGAAGTAACTCAGCCATAGCCTGGGAAAAAAGTGAAAGGGGAGTTGGACATGAAGGCACTTTGAAAAAAAGTTCATTGTGACAAAGAGACATCGAGGGTTTGAGCCAAGAAAGTGGATGTAGTAGCCTTGTTTGGCAAGTGAAAGAGCAGACTGGAAGGAGGTAAGCAAGAATTTGAAATGTATGAAGTCAGCGTGGGCACGGAATTTCAGCCAAAGGCGTTCAGTAGATCGGGCACAGTAGCAAATTCTAGAGATCAACCAAGGCTGGGGTTTGGTATGACAAGCAGAATGGGGAATGGGAGAGCAAGTGTAGCCAGTGCAGAGGAGAGAATAGTATTATAGGAAGTGACAGCCTCCTTGACAGACTTGGATAACAGTGGTTTAGAAGAGGGATGAAACACTGGTGGAGAATGCAAAGGTCAATAGCCTGAAGATTCCTAAATGTATTGGTGGAAATTGGACGGGACTGGGGGGAGGGTGTTTAAGTGTGAAAGTTCTCAGATGATGGTCAGAGAGGGGAAGAGTTGAGGCACAGAAACTGGAGAGTGAGCAGTTTGAGAAGAGAATAAGATCAAGACAGTGGCCATTCTGGTGAGTGGGGGCAGTGGAGCACAGTTGAAGATTGAAAGAGGATGTTAAAGCAAGAAACTGAGAAGCATAAGAGTCAGAGGGATCATAGGCGGGATCAGAGCTTGAGAGACAGAAGGGAAGGCCCGAAGGTGCGCTGAGTGAAGAACACGCTTTTTGCTGCCGACACCGCCTTAACCCCAAGGTACGCATTTAAATTTCAGAGGAGGAGGGGGGGGCCCTGGTGCTGGGAGGGAGGACGGGCGGGCAGGCGGCCTGATGCTTGCTTGGTTTGAGGGAGGCCTGGTGCTTGGTGGGAGGGAGTGAGGCCTGATGCTGGGTGCTGCTGCTGCGTACTAGGTGGGAGGGAGGCCTGGTGCTTGGTGGGAGGGAGTGAGGCCTGATGCTATGTGCTGGGTGGGAGGGAGGGAGGGAGGCCTGATGCTAGGTGCTGCTGGGTGCGAGGCCTGATGCTGGGTGCTGCTGCTGCGTGGGAGAGGAGGGTGGCTGGATATTTGTGGCTGGAGGGGAGAGGAGGGTTGCTGGACATGGATGGAGGGCAAGAAATTAAGAAGAAAGGAGGAAAGTAAAGAAATAAATGGAAAGGAAGCTCTGGAAACGGAGTTAAAAGAACAGATAGAGAGCAGCAGAATCAGCGACAAGGACCAATATGGATAGAAAAACAAAATCACCAGACAACAAAGGTAAAAAAAAATCATTTTATTTTCATTTTAGTGTTTGGAATGTGTCCAATTTGAGAATTTACATCTGTTGTCTTATTTTGCACTGGGTATACTGGAGCTGTAACAGCTTACAGAAATGATTTATACTGAAGGAAAATCATGTTATTTTTTTCTCCTATACTAGTATAATATTTTCAATGATGTCTGTTTTTATGCCGTAGAAATAAAAGGTCCTTTGTCTGTCAGTATATCTCCTGTGCTACTACTGATTGACCCCTGATGAAGGTTTTTTTAAAAACCGAAACATGGACCGTGTTGGGTCCTCAATAAAGTTCTTTGGAGCATTTCATCTCTTATCCTGGCTTGATCTCTTGAAACTGTTTCCACTCGTTTCTCTCTCGTCCGTTTTTATGCGCCATGGCTGGTGTAAGGGGTGTGGCTATCATAGGGGTGGAGTCATATGTGGTGACCCCACCCATAATGAGTACCGGCACTTTGCGATAAATAATTAGATTTTGGGTTGCTGTTTGGGCACTCGGTCTCTGAAAGGTTCGCCATCACTGCCTTAGTCCATTCTCTCAACCCTCCAACCCCTGCCTCCTTTTCTGAAATCACTGAAGAGGAAACTACACATCTTATTTCCTCCTCTAAACTACCTACCTGTTTCTCTGATCCTATTCCCACCCATCTACTTAACACTATCTCTCCTACTGTCATCCCCCCTTTTATCTGTCATATCCTCAATCTTTCACTGTCCACTGCGACTGTTCCTGAAGCCTTCAAACATGCCGTAGTCACGCCACTCCTTAAAAAACCTTCATTGGACCCTACCTGTCCTTCCAACTATTGCCCCATCTCCCTCCTCCCTTTCCTATCCAAGATACTTGAATGTGCTGTTCACCGCTGTTGCCTTGACTTTCTTTCATCTCAAGCTATTCTTGATCCACTTCAATCTGGCTTTCGCCCCCTTTATTCAACTGAAACAGCGCTTGCTAAAGTCTCCAATGATCTGTTCCTGGCCAGATCCAAAGGTCTCTATTCTATCCTCATCCTTCTCGATCTATCTGCTGCTTTTGACACTGTTGATCACAGCCTACTCCTTGATACGCTGCACTCACTTGGATTTCAGGGCTCTGTTCTTTCCTGGTTTTCTTCTTATCTCTCCCAACATACCTTTAGTGTATACTTCTAGTGCATCCTCTTCTACTTCTATCCCACTGTCAGTTGGTGTACCTCAGGGATCTGTCCTGGGTCCTCTTCTTTTTTTCATCTATAATTCTTCCCTTGGTACTCTCTCATCCCATGGTTTTCAGTATCATATTTACGCTGATGACTCCCAGATCTACATCTCCACACTACAAATCTCTGCCGAAATCCAGGCCAAAGTATCAGCCTGTCTGTCTGGTATTGCTGCCTGGATGTCTCAGCGCCATCTGAAACTAAACATGACCAAGACTGAGCTTCTTATCTTTCCCCCTAAACCAACCTCTCCTCCTCCCCAATTCTCTATTTCTGTGAATAACACTCTCATCCTTCCTGTCTCATCAGCTCGTAACCTTGGGGTCATCTTCGACTCCTCTCTCTCCTTCTCTGCACAAATTCAACAGACTGCTAAAACCTGTCATTTCTTCCTCTATATCATCAGCAAAATTCGCCCTTTCCTTTCTGAGTACACTACCAGAACCCTCATCCACGCTCTTATCACCTCTCGCTTAGACTATTGCAACTTGCTTCTCACAGGTCTCCCACTTAGCCATCTCTCTCCTCTTCAATCTGTTCAAAATTCTGCTGCACGACTAATATTCCGCCAGGGTCGTTATGCTCATATTAGCCCTCTCCTCAAGTCACTTCACTGGCATCCTATCCGTTTCCGCATACAGTTCAAACTCCTCTTATTGACCTATAAGTGCATTCACTCTGTAGCTCCTCAGTACCTCTCCATTCTCATCTCTCCCTATATTCCTCCCCCGGAACGCCGTTCACTGGGTAAATCTCTCTTATCTGTACCCTTCTCCTCCACTGCTAACTCCAGACTCCGTTCCTTTTATCTTGCTGCACCATATGCCTGGAATAGACTTCCTGAGCCGGTACGTCAAGCTCCATCTCTGGCCATCTTCAAATCTAAGCTAAAAGCCCACCTTTTTAATGCTGCTTTTAACTCCTAACCCTTATTCACTTGATCAGAACCCTTATTTTATCATCCTCACTTTAATATTCCCTTATCTCCTGTTTGTCTGTCCTAATTAGACTGTAAGCTCTGTCGAGCAGGGACTATCTCTTCATGTTCAAGTGTACAGCGCTGCGTACGTCTAGTAGCACTTTATAAATGATAAGTAGTAGTAGTAGTAGTAGTAGTAGAAAAGATAACCCCATTCTCCAACCTTCACCCAGTCTGTCTGTCTGTCTGTCTCTCTCATGTCCCCACCCCATCCTACAGCCTTCACCCAGTTTTCTCAGGCTCTTGCCTTTTTATTCACAGAGCTGCCTCAAATTGCTTCTCTCGGCCCTGCACGGCGATTGGGCTCTACATATATTTGAGCTGTGCGGTGCAGGAAGTTAGGGAAATGAGAGAATTCCCAAATCCCTTGTACTGCATGGCTCAAGTACATGAAGAGCCCAATCGCCATGCAAGGCCAAGAAAAGCAGTCTGGAGCAGTGCGCTGCGGAAGGAAAAAAAATCTTTCAAGGGTATGAAAATCCAGGCGTCAAAATGCAATTTCTAGGTGCCATGGCGACAGAGATTTGTCGAGCTCTGATATATGATGTGCTTCTTAGCAAAGGGAAAGGGATCCCATTCCTCCCTGTTTGTTTAGATTAAACATTTGAATTGACTTGCCACATTCAAATGTTGGAAAGTTGTTATTGTATAGTAGGCTGTTTGCACTTCCAGAATGTCGAAATGGACAGTATTTTCTGTGTGGGGCCACTGTCACCAAGTGCGATAGTGAAGGAAAAGTGCCTGTGGTCAGAACTATGTTTGAAGTTGGCCTCTGAAAGCAGCGCCTGTGATCAAGATGTTTAGATTCAACCACCATCGACGGCCTTTCTTAATCTGTGAAGCGAGTAGAATCTTATGGTTGAGGGGCTGACAATATTGATCACAATGAACTTTTAGGAATGACTGATGTAGTGACTGACATGTGACCTAGTAGTTTTAGGCATGTCTTGGTGGAACATTGCTGCTGCGGCATCAGGTGAGAAATTAGATGTTCTATCATGTTCAATGATTTTGTAGTAAGAAGGAACACATCAAACTCAGGTATAGATATAAAGTACTGCATACCATGTAAAATAAGTTTATCTTGTTAGGCAGACTGGATGGACTGTTCAGGTCTTTATCTGCCATCATTTACTATGTTACTATGTAAGGTTCGAGCCTGGATTGTGTCTGGAGTCTCTCCAATGAATTGGATGGATTGAGTTGAAGTTAAGGTTAATTTTTCCAGATTTGGGATAAATCCTAGAGATTGAAGTGTAGTTGTGGTGAGATGTAGAGAGTCCATTAAATCCTGTTTGGATTTGCAGAGATAAACCAATCGTCTAAGTATGGAAATACAACAGTTTCTTTCTTCCTTAGATAAGCTGCTACCACAGCCAAGCACTTTGTGAACACTCAGTGCTGAAGAGAGTCCAAAAGGGGGACTCTGTATTGAAAGTGGACGTTTTAAAAGATGAAATATAGGTTCTTCCAATGATGAGGGTGAATGAGGATGTTTGCATATGCATCCTCGAGATCCAGTGCTGCTAGCCAAACGCTTTAGGGCAGAAGTGGCAAGATTGTTTTTAAGGAATGCACTCAGATTTTTTTTTTTTTTGCAAAAAAATTCAACCTCCTGAGATTCAGGAGAATTCTGTCTCAGCCTAATTTTTTGGGGATCAGGAAATAGCGGAAATAGAACCCCACTCTTTCCTGCCCAAAACGGTGGCCTTGCAAGATTTCCGCAAAGTGGGTGGGGGGATCAGCAGCAGGAGAGGAGATAAATGAGCATCTGTGTCAGGGGTAACAGGTTTAGTAGCTGAAGGGGAGACACTTGGGTGTATGTACAGAGGAAGGATGCAGCAGGAGAGGAGAAACATAGGTACCTATATGGAGGGGAGGGGGAACAATATGCTATGGGAAGGAAATGTGTGTCTGCAAGTTTTCATCCAGCCCAGAGATGCGATTAATCGTGTGATTAAAATTTTTAAGCGTTGCCCACCCTTTAAAAAATGGTTTGCAGTAGTCCAAGCATTAGGCAATGAGCGAGGATACAAGTTCTGGTAACACTCAGAAAAGGAGACGATTTTGGTGAGGTTTTAGAGAAAGAAAATATGATTTAGCACTGTTATACATTAATGAAGAGAAGGAGAGATAGAAGTTGAAGATAGCCCCAAGATTAAGGGCTGAGATGATGATGTTTTCCTTGCAAAAAGAGAGAGGTAAGAGAGAGGAAGTGCAACTGTAAGAAAGGAGACGTTCTATTTTGGGCAAGTTTAGTTAAGGTGGTGGAACATTCAAGCAGCACTATCAGACAAGTAGTCAGATTTATAAACAGATTTCTGGTAAAATTTCTGGCACAGAGAAGATCTGTAAGATGCCTTGGAGGCTGCTAGTGAAACCAGTGAGCGTTTTGGGCAGTGACAAGGGGTGTTTAGGAATGGAGGAGCAGGGGTGTGAGGGGTCTGTCACAGGCTGAGAAAAAGCTGGCAGAAAATGCAAGAACTTTACATGGTGAGCAGAGGTGGATGGGATGGGGAGCACTAAGTGAATGAACACATAAGCAAATAAGCACATAAGCAGCACAGCACCATGACAGAAAAAGAGTGTGTGCATTTGTATATGAGTGGAAAGTGAGTATGACTGAAGAGTAGGAGTGCATACTTGCAATGAGTGATAGTACATGTGTATTTTTTCGTTGTCTCTGGTGAGAACGATCTTATACAGAGAGCTTCCCTTTGAAAATCTGAGCTGAAATGGAGAAGGTAAAATTAGTCCTTACCTGATCATTTTCTTTCCATTAGTCCCAAAAGATCAATCCAGAGACTAATGGGTTATGTCCCTCTACCAGAAGGTGGAGATAGAGAGAACTTCAGAGGTTTACTATATGTGGTCACGTGCAGCCACCTTAACCTCAGTATTGTTGATACCAAAGTAGTGGAAAAAGGAAGAGGAAATCCAACAGTAAGTCCTCTCCTTCCTGCATAAAGCCCTTGTAGGCTCCTCAACCACTCCTGTGGGAGGGTAACAACAGAAGATTTCCTGTTTGTTTTGATTTGTTTTTTTTGGTTGTAGCCAAAATCAAAAGAAGGAATCTGATGAAACTGAAGCAACTAGAAGAAAACAATCAACCCAGAACAAAAAAGGGCAGGCCTCTGGATTGATCTGTTGGGACTACTTGAAAGAAAATTATAAGTTAAGGACTAACTTTACCTTCCATAGCGTCCCAACAGATCAATCCAGAGACTTGTGGGATGTACCAAAGCAGTCCTCAAGTGGAGTGGGATACTACTATCTCAGCAGACTGGAGTGATGCTCCACAGGTCACAGCCAAACGCGCTGCCACGTCAAGTCTGGAACGCCTAGCACTGCCACGTCAAGTCTGCAATGCCTAGCAAGGGAAGGACAGCAGACCAAGTGGGTGATCTGCAAAAGCCATCCAGGGCAGGACAAAGGACCAAATAGCAGAACTGCAAAAGGCAGCCACGTAAGCTAGACGGACTCGGAAAAGAAAGTCAACTGCACTCTGGAAAAAAGCGCAGCCACCCGCAATGGGAGAAATTGTCCCATTTAGAGATAAGCCGAAGAAATTGCCTCTCTCAGCCAACGGCCACCGCAGCTCTCAAAACCAGATCCCCTCTCTTGCAGCCAGCAAGAGGACAGCATGAGGCCATGCCAGGAAGTATTTCTGCTCAGCAGGTCAGGATTCTGATAATGTCACCGCAGTGTGGGTATCTCGTAAGGAGGATCTCCAGGTTCTGAATATGTCTGCTTCTGATCCTGCCTCTGCCGCAACTCCTAATCTTAAAATGGCAAACACTAGAAGACCGCTTCAGTCTTTTGCACTGCATAAGGTTATGCAGGAAGTCATTCCTGCTCAGTGGGTCACCCCAGACATAGCTCTGCTACGCCCGCATCTGCCAATCTAAAAATGGCAGGTCAGGAGATCACGTGATGCGGTGAGGGGAATAGGATGTGTGTTTTTCCTCTCCAGGGGCCCCGCTCGCTCTACTTAAGAATTTAGCCGATTGAGACCTAGCTAGAGCAACCCTTTGAGCCTCAAAGCTGCAAGAACCTGTATGGACAAATATATTCAAGCCATAAGCAGGAAGATGACAGGCAAAGCGCAAAGAAATCAGTGAAAGAAAAATCGCGAGTGGCGGAGACAAAGATGGAGGATGGACCACTGGTGCCCACAGAATTTACAGCGCAGCAGCTAACTCAGATTACCTCAGCGATAGGACAAGCTCTCCAACTTAAATTTCAGCAACTTTCCGGACAGATGACCAGCCTGGAAGCCTTGTTGGCTGAAACGACAAGGGCAGGAGAGCTGGAAAATCGGGTGTCGGCGCTGAAGGACTCGGCCTGCTACGACAACAACCACATAGAAATTAAACACAGCAACTGCAAGACCAAGCCCAGAAGCTTGATGATCTGGAAAACAGATCTTGGCGTAGTGATCTTCGCATAGTAGGGCTACCGGAGACAATCGCTGAGAGGTTGCTGCCAACAGAGCTGGAACGCTGGTAGTCTGCAGAATTTGCGCTTTCAGATAGTAAAGGCCCATAATGCCTAGAAAGAGCACACAGAGTTGGCCGGCCCCAGGAAGACAAGTGGAAATCGCACATGGTGGTGATAAAGGTTCATAATTATATTCACAAGCTGAAATTTTGAGAGGTTATCGTCAAAAGAAAGACACCCTGACATATGATGGAGTACAAATTAAGATTTTTCAGGATTACTCTGCCTCAGTTCAGGAGAGGCGGCAGAAATTTTTGCCACTATGTTCTAACTTGGTCGCGAAGGGAGTGAGCTTTGTTCTTCAATACCCAGCAACTCTGAAAATATCAATGGATGGTGCATGGCACTCCTTTGAATCACCAGAACAAGCAGAGGCAGCTTTGGTTGGCAGGGAAGAAATCAAGGATGCCAAGTAACTGATATATGGTACACAGCGATATGGAAGATGGTGAGGCAGTATCCTACTAGACTGCGTTAGTAGGACGCAGTATAAAAAGGTGAAAATCTGTCATTGTCAGGTCTCATGGCACTTGGTTAATTATGTTCACAAGTGGGATGGGTGGGGTTCCCCTTTGCACAAATAGGTGATCTCTAGTCCTTCGTTACATCTGTGACGCAGGAGGAATTAAGGGTGCTATCAGTGGGGAGGGGAGGATGGGGAGGGCTAGGTGGATAGAGGGGGGGTAGGTGGATTGGGGGGAGGGTTAAGGAGACATACAAAGGTCGTGAGGATAGTTGGGGCTAAGGAGATGCGGTGGTATGGCAGCGATGTCCGAATGAAGACTGTGAATGTGTGGAGCCCCCGGGGTGAGGGCTGGAAGCCCGGGGGTTTGAATCTGGAGATTGTTCTTCTGATAGTTAGCCTCCCCTCCCCTACAAAATGCGTGATGACCTCACATAACGGCATGCACCTTTTAACTTGGAATGTGTGTGTGTGTGGGGGGGGGGGTCACTTCTCCCATTAAACGCACCAAGATATTGCAGGATCTGCAGCGCCACTGGATGGATATAGTGTTCTCAAGCAGAGCATTTGAAGATAAGAACCCGTTGGGTGGGAGAAGTGCATTGCTCTCCAGCGGTGGGCCATCAGGAGGGAGCAGCGATCCTCATTAGGCGCTCGTTACAATGTCACTCTAAAATTCTATTTCATGACAGTGAGGGGAGGTATCTAGCAGTACATTTTCAGGCAAGAGGGAGAGAATTTATAGTTCTCTCAGTTTATGGCCCACTGGAGGGAGATAGGACTTTCTTCTCCACTCCATTGGAAAATGTCAGGCTCTCCCTTGCCTTCCCTTAATTGAGACTGGAGATATAAATCAGGTTTTTGATCACCTTATGGATCGCTCAGCTACCGTGGATTGGGGCAGGTGTCAAAAAAAACAAGCACTTTGGAGAATTTTTGCATGTCACTCCAATTGATAGATGCTCCGGTCTGGACTGACAGACTCAGACTCCTACTATCAGGCACGAGGAGGCTGGAGGCTTCCATCCTATCTTTTCCAAAATGAGGAGTTTAAAATTTTTTTGTGTAACACAAAGATACTCCCTTATTGTTTTGGCCAACAGGGAAGGTGGTCCTTAGAGGGGACATTATTGCATTCATAAGCGCGAGGAACAAAAGACTTACTAAGTGCATAGTTGAATTGGAACAGAAACTCCGGGCGCTTAGGCGGAAATATGCTAGATCTCATCTGCCAGAATTATGCTGGCTATGCTGGCTATGCTGGCTACCAGGGCAGCACTGAATAGCATGTTACATGAACGGACAACTAAGAGGCTCCTGTACACGAGACACACATACTTTATGCAAGGGAACAGATCAGGCAGGCTGCCGGCGAAACTGTTAAGGAGTAAAGGAGCCTCCAGATACATCTCGAGTATAAGACAGAAGGATGGGAGGGTGACTAACAATTCTTGAGACATAGCAAACATAATCCAGAAGCATTTTGAAGATTTCTATAAACAAGAGCCACAGTCATCAGACGTTAACAGATATTCAAAATTATCTGCGGGGATTAGGTATGCCCACCCTTCCGGATGAGGTAGTAGCTCGGCTAAATACACCACTGACAGCAAAGGAGTTGCAGGGGGCGCGGCGCAAACTCAAACTGTATTCTGCTCCAGGTCTTGACGGCTACTCAGGCGAATTTTATAAGATGTTACAAACACAACTGATAGGGCCCTTATTGGATTATTTTGATTCTGTGGTAGAGGCAAGATCCTTTCCCTCACATATGAATACGGCACTCATAACCTTAATTCCAAAGCCACGATGAGACCCCACCCAGCCGGAGGCATACAGACCTATTTCACTGATAAACATTGATGTAAAGTTGCTATCGAGAATGCTAGCTGACAGACTGGCAGGGGCTCTCCCATTAATAATCGTAGAAGATCAAGTAGGATTTGTGAGAGGGTAAGTCGGTGCTCAATGTGAGAAAGTTGTTATAAGCTATGTCACATAGCGCTCACCAGTGTACACCCATGATAGTGACTACTCTAGCGGACAGAGCTTTTGATCAGATGAAGTGGCCCTTTCTGTTTAGCACATTGCAACATGTGGGAATTGGGGGGTAGTTTATGGGGGCAGTAGATGCCCTGTATGCAAATAGGAGAGCATCAGTATTGGTAAATGGAGTGGGTTCAGCCTATTTCCCAGTACAAAAGGGTACTCGTCAAGGCTGTCTGCTGTCTTCACTTCTCTTTATACTCACCTTAGAATCTTTGTTGTGTATGCTGCATGGCTCTGGCGCAGTGGCTGATGTGACTGTTGAGAAGGCTACCCTAAAAGTTTTAGCTTATGCAGATGATTTGTTGCTCACACTGACAGCGCCACATTCATCCCTGAAATCTCTTTTAAAGGAACTTCAATTAAATGGACATGTATCGGGATTCACATTGAATCTGAGGAAGTCTCAGGTGCTCCCAGTGGAAGTGGGTGAAGAGCCTACTTGGGATGAGGATCTCCCTGTGTCTTGGACAAGGGGTCCCATTAAGTATCTGGGTGTTTGGAGAACTAATAACCTGATGCTCGCCCCATGCTGGATTTACCTTTTTCAGATGCTCCCTTTATTTTTGCGAGCTAGAGATGAACGAGCTCTAAATAAAGCAGTGCAGTATTTTTTGTGGCGAGGTAGGTGGCCCAGAATATCAATCACTGTCCTTCAGAAGCCAAAGGAGCATGGAGGTCAGGGCTTGCTGAGTGTGAGGTACCTGTCTGTTGCTTGCACTATGCGTCATATCAATGGCTGGTATAGAGGCTCATGTGATTTTTCGGCAACACCACTGGAACTTGCGAGTCTGGGACCTACCCATTTTAACTGGCAGATTCACCTGGTCCCAAAGTGCAGCACGAGGGCTTTGAGGGCTTCCCCGTTCCTTCGGACGGCACAAGCTACTTGGAGATAGCTTTGCAAACGTCATCATTTCTCTGCAGCTTGTACGCCTTACCTAGCCTTGCACCACAACCCTGAACTTCCACCGGGCACTGATTTGAGTGTGTTTGTGCGTTGGCGCACTAATGGTCTGATCTACCTGTATCATGTGCTGACAGAGAAAGGACAACTGCTTAAGTTTGCCGATTTAAGAGAAAAGCATGGTTTGCAACAGACGGACATCTTTCCCTACATTAAACCATTATTTGCGGCGCCTAGGCTGGGAAACTCTCTGTGAGGATGTGCAGGAAACTCTTCAGGAAGCCCTCATGTTGGATGCTCAATCTCATGTACTTAGTTCCATCACAGGTTTATAAGAGATACCACAGAGGACCTTATCTATGATTTCTTTGCTTCCAGCTGGCCTAGGGATCTGGAGGTGGATGTAACCGGGTCTCAACTAAGGACTTGCCTTCTGGCCGTACAATCATGGGCACAGGATGCACAATTATGGGAGCTGCAATTTAAATTTATTTTATGCTTATATAGAGCGCCTACGTGGGCATACAGGTCAGCTCGTAGAAAATCAGACAATTGTGCTAAATGTGGGAGACCTCGGGCAACGCTGGGGCACATGTTCTGGCACTGCCCTAAGATCACTGCCTTTTGGTCCCAGTGTTTGCCCAGATATCAGCTATGTGGTCATGCAGTCTCGCCCTATCTCCATTAATATTATTTGACAGTTTTCAGTTGGCAAAGCCTTGGGCTCCAGGCCTGGTTGGCTTTCTGAAACGGGCTGTCCTAATGGGGAAGAAGGTAATTCTTATATGCTGGTTGGACTCGACGGTGTTGTCTCCATTGCTTTGGCGAGCACAGATGATATACCTTTGTTGACAATGGAGTGTCTTGGCATAAAGGATATCAGTATGGATAGAGGTGTTAGATTTCAGCGTGTCTGGGAGCGGTTCTGGGCCACTTTATTGACGGTGGTGCGGAGTTGCATCCTGAACTGGTAAGCCCAGATCCTCTAGGCCTTAATGATTGTAATCTTGGGGAAGAGGGAGGTGAAAGGGGGTGTAGGTAGGTAGAAAGCAAGATTTGTCTAGGGCTAGGTTTGGGAGTGGGATAGAAATAGGATATTATCAGAATAATTATGATATTGTATCTACACTGTTGTATTGTTTGATCTGTGTACGCCATCAATAAAAATGATTTACACATAAAAATAGCAGGTTGCCATGGCTTTAGAACCTGTATTACCTTCCTAAGATCCCGAGAAAAGCATGAAGCAAAGATTTGACCAATGGATCTTGCTGGTCACTTCTAAATAGTATAGGAGTACATGGTGAACGTCCCAGAAGTGGGAAGAGACAATGGTTGAATGGGATGGAAGGCAGAAACCACCTAATGAAGAAAAGACAGGAATGTTCACCCCGTCAACCCTACAGGAGAAATCCGGATCTCGAACGGATGAAGTTGAGAATTCTGAAACCCTGCTTGGACTGAACCTGGATTGCTGAAGAAAGCTAGGCTGCTCTGGATGATAGTACTGGTGTCTTTAAAGATGAGAGTGAGCCTGACCAGACCAAAAAGAATGTGTACACATTCTTCAGGAAGACGCTGCGTCTATGAGTCATCCACATCTCTACCAACTTCACCGAGTCCTCAAACAATAGCTTGCCCTGAAAAGGGAGCTGAACCAGCTACCATTTGAAGCTGCATCTGCCACCCAGCGGTGCAACCACATCAAATGACAGGCTGTGACTGCTTAATCAACGCCCAAAACAAATCATAGAAAAAAAACTGTCAACTAAGCTGGCCTCAACTCCACATCTGGCAAATGAGGAGCAGATTGAATGTCTGCCTTCTGGAAGGGATCCAAAATCTGTTGCTGACAACTATGGTGCGCCCTAGCATGCTACAAGCAGCACATAGCCACCTCCAAAGATAGAGAACTTCTGAAATGTCAGTGGAAGGTTGTGTTGAATTCATCAGTTGAGACTAAGTTGCCTTGAAGGGAACCACTGAGATGGGGACTAAAACTGAGAAGGAACCCCTAAAGTGGTATGATGTGGAATCAGGCCCATGGGGGAATGTCCAAGAAAGAGACCCTTGTGCCTATAACTTGAACCTATTCCCAGATCCCCGGACCAGGTCAGGAAATTAAAAGCGAACTTCGGCAGGCACCTGTTGCTAAGCAGCAAAAGGAAGAAAAGACTTCCCAAGTCTATGTGAAATATCATTCCCCGATACGCCAAGATTTGTGCTGAAAACAACTGACTCTTGGTGAAATTGATCACCAACCCTCAGGACTGAAGAACAGTGGCTATCTTGGATGAAATTTGCAGAGTCTCTTGATAGAGACAGCAGCAAATCAGACAATCATGAGGTATGGATGAACCTGCAATCCATCCTCACGAAGTAAAGCTGCCACTACGAGACTGGGTGGCTAAATGGCAGATGACGTTTAATGTGAGCAAGTGCAAGGTGATGCATGTGGGAAAAAAGAGCCCGAATTATAGCTATGTCATGCAAGGTTCCACGTTAGGAGTTACGGACCAAGAAAGGGATCTGGGTGTCGTCGTCGATAATACACTGAAACCTTTTGCTCAGTGTGCTGCTGCGGCTAGGAAAGCGAATAGAATGTTGGGTATTATTAGGAAAGTTATGGAAAATAGGTGTGAGGATGTTATAATGCCGCTGTATCGCTCCATGGTGCGACCGCACCTTGAGTATTGTGTTCAATTCTGGTCGCCGCATTTCAAGAAAGATATAGTGGAATTGAAAAGGGTGCAGCGAAGGGTGACTAAAATGATAGTGGGGATGGAACGACTTCCCTATGAGGATAGATTAAGGAGGCTAGGGCTTTTCAGCTTGGAGAAGAGACAGCTGAGGGGAGACATGATAGAGGTGTATAAAATAATGAGTGGAGTGGAACAGGTGGATGTGAAGCGTCTGTTCACGCTTTCCAAAAGTGCTGGAACTAGGGGGCATGCGATGAAACTATAGTGTAGTAAATTTAAAACAAATCGGAGAAAATGTTTCTTCACCCAACACGTAATTAAACTCTGGAATTCGTTGCTGGAGAACGTGGTGAAGTCGGTTAGCTTAGCAGAGTTTAAAAAGGAGTTAGACGGTTTCCTAAAGGACAAGTCCATAAACCACTACTAAATACACTTGGGAAAAATCCACAATTCCAGGAATAACATGTATAGAATGTTTGTACGTTTGGGAAGCTCGCCAGGTGCCCTTGGCCTAGACTGGCTGTCGTGGACAGGATGCTGGTCTCAATGGACCCTTGGTCTTTTCTCAGTGTGGCATTACTTATGTACCACAATGATCTTGAAAAAAATGTCCTTGGTAATGTGGAAAAGCTGAATGACATGGTCATAAATCGCTAAAGTCTTTCTGCGGGAAGATGCACTGGGAATATGAAAGTACGTTTCCTTAAGGTCCAGGAAGGCTAGAAACTCTCTCCGCCAGACTGAACTATTACACACCGCAAGGTTCTCATTGTGAAAAGTTGAACCGTAAGCACCCTAGACTCTTATGACGCTCAAACTCAGCTAGAAGGAAGCTCCCAGGTTGAAACTACCAAGCAAAGGGAACAACTTCCCATTCCTCCAATTGAAACTGGAGATAGACTCGACTTTGCCTAAAGGTAGAAACATTGGCAAGGGGACAAGAACTGCCTCATATTTGTGTTTAAGCTTGCATGGAGATTCCAAGAAATATCTGTAGTGGAATGAGAGAAGTCCAGGTTGTAACCGTGCAAAGACACATGGTCTGAGGCAATCTTGGTCCACGCCTCGTAAAATCCATAGAGCAGTCCCACTATTGAACCAAGATTCCATCACTGGGAGATGCAGCAGGCATAAGTAGACCTGGAGATGAAGCTGAGCTCATTCTGCCAGAAGCAAGGCTTGTCGTAGTGGAAGTGGAAACCCTGAAAGTGGTTTTCCTGGTCTCAAGAAACTGAGAAGAGCGGTGTGGTAGCCGTGTTAGTCCACTTTTAAAGGTAATCAATAGAAATAAAACATGGGAAAGAAAATAAGATACCTTTTTTATTGGACATAACTTAATACATTTCTTGAATAGCTTTCGAAGGTTGCCCTTCTTCTTCAGATCGGAAATATGCAAGTGTTGGTAGATGACAGTATAAGTGAAACATCAAAGCATTACAGTGACAGTCTAACAGGATGGGGGTGGATAGGTGAGAGGAGGGTGACAAACAGAGCAATACAACTTTATGGTTTAGAATGGGCTAGAAAACCCAGATCTTTGTTAAGTCCTGTCTGGTGGATGTCAAAATGTTTAATCAATCTGACTTCAAATGTCTTACGTTCCTGTATTGTTTTAAAGTTACCTTTTGGGATTCTTACTATGAAATCACTGGTACAATGTTCTGGTTTTGTAAAGTGCTGCCCCACAGGAGTGGAATCCTGGCTGGCACTGGCATTTTTCATGTGATGTCTATGTAAATTAAATCTTGTCTTTAGCATCTGGCTTGTTTCTCCAATATAGCATCCTTCGTCACATTTTTTACACTGAATGATGTATACCACATTGGAAGATGAGCATGTAAAGGATTCCTTTATGTTAAATATTTTTCCTTTGTGAATGACTGTGGGGTCCTGTGAAATGTTCTGGCATAGCTTGCAGCTGGATATATTGCAAGGATGTGTGCCATTCTCTTCTTTTTGAGTCTGTGTTGGGAGCTTACTTCTGATTAGCTTGTGTTTTAAGTTGGGTGGCTGTCGGAAAGCCAGCACTGGTGGGGATGGGAATATCTCTTTCAGTAATTCATCCTCCTGGAGTAGAGGCTGAACATCTTTTATGATTTTTCTTGATTTTTCCATCTCTGGGTTGTATGTCACTATAAGGGGGATGCACAAAGGAAAAATATTCAACATAAAGGAATCCTTTACATGCTCATCTTCCAATGTGGTATACATCATTCAGTGTAAAAAATGTGACGAAGGATGCTATATTGGAGAAACAAGCCAGATGCTAAAGACAAGATTTAATTTACATAGACATCACATGAAAAATGCCAGTGCAAGCCAGGATTCCGCTCCTGTGGGGCAGCACTTTACAAAACCAGAACATTGTACCAGTGATTTCATAGTAAGAATCCCGAAAGGTAACTTTAAAACAATAGAGGAACGTAAGACCTTTGAAGTCAGAATGATTAAATATTTTGACATTCACCAGACAGGACTTAAAGATCTGGGTTTTCTAGCCCATTATAAACCATATAGTTGTATTGCTCTGTTTGTCACCCTCCTCTCACCCTGGACTATTTTGAGAACCTACCTGTCTGACGTTGTAAGGGACCAACTTCCTACAAAATAAATTTAGCCTCCCTTCCTAAAGGTAGGCCATCTAGAAGAGATAGGAGAACTGAGGTTACGGTCTTGTGGAGGCAGTCAAAACCCCACCCGTGGTTTTGGCTGCTATGCAGGCTGGGGATTTTTAGGCCCTCTGCTGACCAAGACGAGAGTGAGAACCCTATTAAGACTGGAAGGAGCAGGAAGATATCTACACCTATGAGAGTAATTGGATCTCTGTTGCCCTAGAAGGCATCTGTGACTAGTTTGTCATACAACCCTATCCTGGAGCAAAACTGAGGTACGTTTAAGCCCAGAATCACAGATGTAGAAGGCAGTCAAGCAATATTTGTGTGAAGCAAGAGAAAAAAAACACAAAGATTTATTCTCACATCAATGGCAAATTCTGACACTTAAAACTATATAATCTTTTGATAAAAGATTATTTCCCAGAAGCCAGGGGCACTTGCTCAAATAATCCAAAATCATGTATTTGTCTTGAAAATGGCAGATACAAATCAAGGTCAGGTCTACAAATAGCACATATGAGTTTATCTTGTTGGGCAGACTAGATAGACTGTACAGGTCTTTTTCTGCCGTCACTTACTATGTTACTATCCACCCCCATCCTGTTAGGCTGTCACTGAAATGCTTTGATATTTCACTTATATATACTGTCATTTATTTTATTTTAGTTACATTTGTACCACACGCTTTCCCACTCATGGCAGGCTCAATGCGGCTAACATGGCGCTGCCTGTGCCTGAAGTGGGAATCGAACTCAGTTCCTCAGTTCCCCAGGACCAAAGTCCACCATCCTAATCACTAGGCCACTCCTCATCTACCAACACTTGCTTATTTCTGATCTGACGAAGAAGGGCAACAACCTTTGAAAGGTAATCAAGAAATGTATTGTTATGCCCAATAGGTATCATCTTATTTTCTTTTCCATGTTTTATTTCTGTTAAGAAACTGAGAGGATTTAAAATCATCGTTAGACTCTCCTCTTGGCAATCTCTGAGATTTAAGAGTCTCTCAGGTCTTTACCCAACTACCCTAGATCTTCTCTAAGCCCAAGACTACTTCCAAACAGTAGGTTACCAAATGTGACTTGGAAGCCACATCAGGGGTCTAATGCATAAGCCAAAGCTAACTTCTTCTAGAGGGTCAAGAATTGGCTAGTGTGGCTGTGCACTAGAACTGGCTGCGCACTGGAGCTAACAAGTGCGGCTGAAAATCAGAGCCAGATGGCGTAGCATAATATGGTTGTTTACACCATTGCGAACTACAGATAAGCTGCAGCGGAACATGAAGCAGCACCTCTAGAGCTCTGTGCTCACTCTCAGCTGGTTGCAACAACTATTAAGCTACCTCTACACTGAAGTAGTTTCTGATCCACTCCTCATGAAATAATAGGTGCCCCATACCCTGAAAAGGTGCAAAAATGCCATAGAAGCTATTAGAGGTACCAGGGATGCTGCAGATACCAGGGTGGCTGTGGCTAGTATGCAAAAGTGTGCCCAGTACCAAGAGAAAGAAAAGCAATCTTCAGTAAAGGAGAGTAGTGATAACTGTTCCAGCCATGCCAGAACTGCTTGACCAGGCAAGCAGTAAGAGAGAATGAGATAAAATATGCCCCAGTGGAAACACAGATGAGTCCACAACTTCTAATAGGATGGATAAACCAGCCTTGAACCTGTAACCTTCAGGATGAAAGGCCAGTCACCTTACTGAATAAAATTTGTTTGATGTGAACAGTGCACCCAGAGCAAATGCCACCAGGGCAGCACAGAGGGTACAGGATTACCATGGAGACAGAGAGAAACCTGGAAGAAATGCACTAGTCTCAGGATCACTCAAAATGTTTCTCACAGAAACATGCAGTCAACAGCCCTAAGCCTGCCTCTAACTAAACCCCATCTGTACCAGAGCTGCCAAGGGGTCCCAATTTTTGAGAGGGAGATTTTAGTACATGCTCCCAGCCCCGCCCCACTCTGCCTTGGTTCCACTCCCTGACACACCTCAATCCACAGCCATTTCAGAAAATATTTTACTAGCCTAATACCCTTTTCAATTAGCTTTCAGAGGCCAAAACCTCCTGCCTCAGGTCAGGTCAGGACAGTATAATGTTGTTATGGTATCCTCTCCTGACCTGAGGAAGAAAGTGCTGAAGGCTAATCAAAAATGTTTTAAAATCAGTAAAGGTATCATCTTATTTTCTATTTTGTGTTTTATTTGCATTTATTAACCTTTATTAACACAGCTACCAGATTACTTTATCCTAAATTAAAAATTAAATTATTTTCTGTACCTTTGGTGTCTGTAATTGTGTTGGTCCTTGTCTCTTGATTCTGCTTTCCTTCTTCTTCTCATAACTCTCTTGCCAGGGTTTCCTGTCCATTTTTCATTTTTCTCTCCTTTTTCTTTGTTTTCTTCAATTTATTTTTCTGCCTCTCTCTCTCTCTGTCCAGATTTAATTCATTCTTACTATCCATTCTTTAATTTACTACTACTACTATTTAACATTTCTAAAGCGCTACTAGGGTTACGCAGCGCTGTACAATTTAACATAAAGGACAGTCCCTGCTCAAAGAGCTTACAATCTAAAGGACAAATTGGGGCAGTCTGGATTTCCTGAGAGGTGAGAGTTAGGTGCCGAAGGCAGCATTGAAGAGGTGAGCTTTGAGCAAAGACTTGGAAATGGGCAGGGAGGGGGCTTGGCGTAAGGGCTCAGGAAGGTTATTCCAGGCATAGGGTGAGGCGAGGCAGAATGAGCGGAGCCTGGAGTTGGCGGTGGTGGAGAAGGGTACCAAAAGGAGGGATTTGTCCTGTGAACTGAGGTTTCGGGCTGGAACGTAAGGGGAGATGAGGGTAGAGAGGTAGTGAGGGGCAGCAGACTGAGTGCATTTGTAGGTAAGGAGGAGAAGCTTGAACTGAATGCGGTATCTAATTGGAAGCCAGTGAAGTGACCTGAGGAGAGGAATGATATGAGTAGATCGGTTCTGGTGTAATATAAGACGTGCAGCAGAGTTCTGGACAGATTGAAGGGGGGATAGATGGCTAAGTGGGAGGCTGGTGAGGAGTAGGTTGCAGTAGTCAAGGCGCGAGGTAATGAGAGCGTGGACGAGGGTTCGGGTGGTGTGTTCAGAGAGGAAAGGGCGAATTTTGCTGATGTTGAAGAGGAAGAAGCGACAGGTCTTGGCTATCTGCTGGATATGCGTGGAGAAGGAGAGGGAGGAGTCGAAGATGACTCCGAGGTTGCGGGCAGATGAGACGGGGAGGATGAGGGTGTTATCAACTGAGATGGAGAGTGGAGGAAGAGGAGAAGTGGGTTTTGGTGGAAAGACGATGAGCTCAGTCTTGGACATGTTCAGTTTCAGGTGGCGGTTGGACATCCAGGCAGCAATGTCGGATAAGCAGGCCGATATCTTTGACTGGGTCTCCGCGGTGATGTTTGGTGTGGAGAGATACAGCTGGGTGTCATCAGCATAGAGATGATACTGGAAGCCATGAGATGAGATCAGGGAGCCCAGGGAAGAGGTGTAGATTAAGAGAAGGGGTCCAAGGACAGATCCCTGGGGAACACCAACAGATAGCGGAATGGGGGTGGAGGAAGATCCATGAGAGTGAACTCTGAAGGTGCGGTGGGAGAGATAGGAGGAGAACCAGGAGAGGACAGAGCCTCGAAACCCAATTGAGGACAGTGTGGCAAGGAGTAAATCATAATTGACAGTGTCAAAAGCAGCGGATAGATCGAGGAGGATGAGGATGGAGTAGTGGCCTCTGGATTTGGCAAGGAACAGGTCATTACAGACTTTAGAGAGTGCTGTTTCTGTCGAGTGAAGGGGGCGAAATCCGGATTGAAGTGGGTCGAGGATGGCATGAGAGGAGAGAAAATCAAGGCAGCAGCTGTGAACAGCACGCTCAATTTCCCTCTTTTTACTTCATCTACCTATGGCTTTTTCTCTCTTCCTCACTTTTGTTCTCCCCATGCCACTTCCTCTTATTCTGCAGTCTTTCACTAACTCTATCCTCTCCCCTTTTCCATTCACCATCTCCCTTCTTTCTCTCCCCATCCTTCCAGCATCTCCCCCTCTTTCTCTCTGCATCCTTCCATCGTCTCCTCTTTCTCTTCCTATCCTTCCATCCAGCACCTTCCCTCTTTCTTTCCTACCCTTCCATCCAGTGTCATCCCTCTTTCTCACCCCATCCTTCCACCGTCTCCCTCTATCTCCCCTTCCTTCTAGCCAATTCTCTACCCTTTTCCATTCAGCATGTCCTCTCTCTCCCCCATCCTTCCAGAATCTTTCCTCTTTCGCACCCTACCCAGCGTCTTCTCTTTCTGCCCCCTCATTCTAGCATTTTTCCTCTCTCTCCCGCCTTTCACCCAGCATTTCTCTCCATCTCCCCCTTGATCCCCTTCCTTCTACCCAGCAGCTTGTCTCTCTCCTGCCCTTTTCCATGTCCCCTCCCTCTCTCTCCATCTTTCCACTCATCTCTCTGTGTACCCCTCTTTCATCCAGCGTCCCCACTCTTCTTTCTTTTTCTCCTCTCTGCTCTCTCCATTTATCACCTCCTGCCTCCCACTCGATGCCCTTTCCACCCAGTACCCCATGTTTAATGGCTGCTACTGCTTCTCCCAATGTCACAGAAGCGGCCCTCGCAAAAGAAAAACAAGCGTTGGGCCACAGCAGCCTTCAGGCATGCGCTGTTGGCTCTGCTGTCCATTTCCTGTTCCCGAGGCAGACCACCATCAGAGCCGACTGCGCATGCATGAAGACTGCTGCGACCCTGCGTTTGTTTTTCTTGTTTTGCTGCGGCTGCTCATTAAGAGAAGCAGCAGTAAGCAGTGGATCCCCTGGCACAGAGCGTCTCGGCAGGAGATGACCTGCCAAAACGGGAGTCTCCCGCTGAATGTGGGAGACTTGGCAGGTCTGCTGTATTGCCACATTCTCTGAGAAGGGAAAGAATAGGATCTGCCCTAATCCTGATCCCTTTCTTCCCTCCATTAATATAATGTGCACAAACCCTGAACCTCCTTGAGGAGGGTACAGAAATATTCTTACTGAAACTGTAAGAGGGTGCACCCAAACCATAAATCACCTTGCAAGAAACAGGCATATCCTCCAGAAGACTTTCAGATAGTCAGTACTTGCAAAGCTGCACTTTAAGGTTCTCGTTGCTACAGAACAGCTGCACGAGTCTACTGCGCCTCCGACCTCGCGCTTGGAAAGCTGCAGAAGACTCAAAGCTGTGGGACACCTGAGGACTTCCACAAGAGTCTGCAGAACGAAAGAGGCCTGCAAACCACCCCAGGCCTCCTTCTCTGAAGCCCTTGTTCCTTAAAAAAAAAAAAAATACCAAATTTGAAGAAACTGGGAGCAATCCACCCCAGTTCCCCAGTCACATCTTCTGAAAAGCCTACACTTAAAACTGCTATAATCACAGGCGAATTGACCTCAAGGGACTGCCAACGCTTCAGCCTCACAATGTGGTGCAGCAGGAAAGATGGCACCCTCAGGCATGCGTGAGCGCACAAGAAAACAGCTTCCCTGTGTCCGCTGAAACGAGCCGGGAAGGAGCACAACACTCTGCGGTGTCAGGCTGCATAGTGACCAGCATAGGCTTAACAGGAGCAGCTCCAGCACGGGAAACAGCAGCAGCCCAGCGGCTCCCACTCCGGGAGCCAGGTTTGCTCTCACCCACTGGCACAGGTAAGATAAAGACTACTCATCCCCTAAGGAATCGCTGTCGCATGCCAAATCAGTCATCACACGCCTCTGCCGGTACTACAAACCGGCATAAGCTCACCGCACTGGACAGAACAGACTGAGTTCTGGTTTTTTTTGGGGGGGGGGAGGGGGGAGGGGGGTTGTATGTGTGCGTTTCTTTTTACAGTGCTCAACGGCATTTTTTATTTTTTTTTTTAATAAAGGAAGGAGAGGTCGCTGGAGCAAAAGAAACCTCAGACTTTTTATTTTTAAGGTCAGGAGAGTGAGAACCACAAACCCCGGTCAGGGACAGGAGGGGACAATGGGGGAGGAAGGGGAGGACCTGGCACCACCAGGTGTGCACACAAGTCCCAGGACAGGGACACCCTCAGCCCCCAGAATCTCGACTAGACCCTGAGGACCAGGCCAGCAGCCAATCAATCCAGAGCTGCACGGTTATGACCATCCACCTGCTAGATAGCGAAGGATACATACCTGTAGCAGGTGTTCTCCGAGGACAGCAGGCTGATTGTTCTCACACTTGGGTCGACGTCCACGGCGGCCCAGGAACCGGAAATTTTCCCTTAGCAAAAATTAAAAGTTTTGCTAGAGCCTTCCAGCGCGCGAATCGCATGCACCGCGCATGCACAGCCGTCTTCCCGCTCGCCGCATGAGCGTTCCTGCTCAGTTAAATCAAAAAGCAACAACAACTACTCCAAAGGGGAGGTGGGCGGGTTTGTGAGAACAATCAGCCTGCTGTCCTCGGAGAATACCTGCTACAGGTATGTATCCTTCACTTTCTCCGAGGGCAAGCAGGCTGCTTGTTCTCACGCTTGGGATATCCCTAGCACC
Organism: Microcaecilia unicolor; assembly: GCF_901765095.1. NCBI lineage: Eukaryota > Metazoa > Chordata > Amphibia > Gymnophiona > Siphonopidae > Microcaecilia > Microcaecilia unicolor. The sequence goes on from NC_044039.1 coordinate 56,188,281, forward strand.
AAGGCTCACTCAAAACAACAAAGAGAGGTCAACTGGGCCCCGCAACGGCGAGGATGTAACAAAGACTGACCTAAACCCAGAACATCTAACTGAGAGTGCAGCCTGGAACAGAATAAAAATGGGCCTAGGGGGGTGGAGTTGGATTCTAAACCCCTAACAGATTCTGCAGCACTGACTGTCCAAACCGACTGTCACGTCAGGTATCCTGCTGAAGGCAGTAGTGAGATGTGAATGTGTGGATTGATGACCACATCGCAGCCTTACAAATCTCTTCTATAGTGGCTGACTTCAAGTGAGCCACCAACGTAGCCATGGCTCTAACACTATGAGCCGTGACATGACTCTCTAGAGTCAGCCCAGCTTGGGCATAAGTGAAGGAAATGCAATCTGCTAGCCAATTGGAAATGGTGCGTTTCCCGACAGCGACTCCCCTTCTGTTGGGATCAAAAGAAATAAACATTTGGGCGGACTGTCTGAAAGGGCTTGTCCGATCCACGTAAAAAGGCCAATGCTCTCTTGCAGTCCAAGGTGTGCAAATGACGTTCAGCAGGGCAGGTATGAGGATGGGGAAAAAATGTTGGCAAGACAATTAACTGGTTCAGATGGAACTCCGACACCACCTTCGGCAAAAACTTAGGGTGCGTGCGGAGGACTACTCTGTTATGATGAAATTTGAGATAGGGTGCATGCACTACCCAAGGCTTGAAGCTCACTGACCCTACAAGCTGAAGTAACAGCCACGAAGAAAATGACCTTCCAGGTCAAGTACTTCAGATGGCAGGTATTCAGTGGCTCAAAAGGAGCTTTCATCAGCTGGGTGAGAACGACATTGAGATCCCATGACACTGGTGGAGGTCAGACAGGGGGCTTTGACAAAAGCAAACCTCTCATGAAGCGAACAACTAAAGGATGCCCAGAGATAGGCTTACCCTCTACACCACAATGATAAGCACTAATTGCGCTAAGATGAACTCTTACGGAGTTGGTCTTGAGACCAGACTCTGACAAGTGTAGAAGGTATTCAAGCAGGGTCTGTGTAGGACAAGAGCGAGGATCTAGGGCCTTGCTGTCACACCAGATGGCAAACCTCCTCCATTTGAAAAAGTAACATCGCTTCGTGGAATCTTTCCTGGAAGCAAGCAAAACTTGGGAGACACCCTCAGAAAGACCCAAGGAAGCGAATTCTACACCTTCAACATCCAGGCTGAGAGCCAGAGACTGGAGGTTGGGATGCAGAAGCGCTCCCTCATTCTGAGTGATGAGGGTTGGAAAACACTCCAATCTCCACGGTTCTTCGGAGGATAACTCCAGAAGAAGAGGGAACCAAATCTGACGTGGCCAGAAGGGAGCAATCAAAATCAGGGTTCCGCGGTCTTGCTTGAGTTTCAGTAGTCTTCCCCACTAGAGGTATGGGAGGATACGCATACAGAAGGCCTGTTCCCCAATGAAGAAGAAAAGCATCTGACGCTAGCCTGTCGTGGGCCTGAAGTCTGGAACAGAATTGAGGGACCTTGTGATTAGCTTGAGTGGCAAAAAGATCCACCGAGGGGGTGCCCCATGCTCGGAAGATCTTGCAGACAATGCCCATGTTCAGTGACCACTCGGGAGGTTGCATTATCCTGCTCAACCAGTCAGCCAGACTGTTGTTTACGCCTGCCAGGTATGTGGCCTGGAGAAACATTCTGTGGTGGCAAGCCCAAAGCCACATCCTGACGGCTTCCTGACACAGAGGGCAAGATCCGGTGCCCCCCTGCTTGTTGATGTAATACATTGCAACCTGATTGTCTGATTTAAGATGATTTGATTGGACAGCCGATCTCTGAAAGCCTTTAGAGCGTTCCAGACCGCTCGCAACTCCAGGAGGTTGATCAGCAGACCTTTTTCCTGAAGGGACCAAACACCCTGAGTGTGAAGCCAATCGACATCAGCTCCCCACCCCAGGAGGGATGCATCCGTTGTCAGCACTTTTTGTGGCTGAGGAATTTGGAAGGGACGTCCCAAGGTCAAATTGGATCGAATTGTCCACCACTGAAGAGAATTGTGAAATTTGGTGGACAGCTGGATTGCATCCTCTACATCCCTTGCAGCTTGATACCACTGGGAAGCTATACATTGAGCTGATCTCATGAGAAGACGCGCCATGGGAGTCACATGAACTGTGGAGGCCATATGGCCTAGAAGTCAACATCTGCAGAGCTGTGATCCATTGAGACACTCTGGCCATGGAAACTAGAGACAGAAGATTGTCTGCTCTTGCCTCGGGAAGATAGGCGCGAGCTGTCTGTGAGTCCAACAGAGCTCCTATAAATTCCAGATTCTGGACAGGGAAGAGATGGGACTTGGGGTAATTTATAACAAACCCAAGTAGCTCCAGCAGTTGAATAGACCTTTGCATGGACTGTAGAGCCCCTGCCTCTGAGGTGTTCTTCACCAGCCAATCGTCGAGATAAGGGAACACATGCACTCCCAGTCTGCGTAGAGACGCTGCAGCTACCACCAGGCACTTCGTGAAGACCCTGGGCACAGACGCCAGACCAAAGGGCAGGACACAGTCTAGAAGTGCTGCATTCCCAGGCGAAATCAAAGATACTTCTTGTGAGCTGAAAGTACCGGGATGTGTGGATAAGCCTCCTTCAAGTCCAGAGAGCATAGCCAATCGTTTTCCTGAATCATGGGAAGAAGGGTGCCCAGGGAAACCATCCTGAACTTTTCTCGGACTAGGAATTTGTTCAGGGCCCTTAGGTCTAGGATGGGACGGATCCCCCCTATTTTCTTTTGCACAAGGAAGTACCTGGAACAGAATCCCAGCCCTTCTTCCCCTGGTGGAATGGGTTCGACCGCATTGGCCTTGAGAAGGGCGAAGAGTTCCTCTGCAAGTATCTGCCTGTGCTGGGAGCTGAAGGATGGAGCTCCCGGGAGGCAATTTGGAGGTCTGGATTTCAAACTGAAGGAGTATCCTAACCAGACTATTTGAAGAACCCACCGGTCGGAGGTTATGAGAGGCCACCTTTGGAGAAAAAATTTTAACCTCCCTCCGACTGGCAAGTAGTCCAGCACGGACACTTTTATTGCGGCTATGCTCAGCTGGAGCCAATCAAAAGCCCGTCCCTTGCTTTTGCTGGGGAGCTACAGGGGTCTGCCTTGGCGCATGGTGTTGACGAGAATGAGCACGCTGGGGATAACCCTGAGAAGACTGTCGAGAAGGCAGAGTGTACCTACGCTTATTAAAGGCATAAGGAGCACTCTTCCTTCCCCGGAAACAAAAGTCTACCTGATGAGGTAGAAGCAGAAGGCGCCCGGCCGGAGAGAATGTCCATAGCGGTTTCCCGCTGCATGATTTGATCAACCACTTGCTCGACCTTCTCACCAAAAATGTTATTCACCCCGGCAAGGGACATCTGCAATTCGCTGCTGGAGTCGATTGTCCAGGTCAGAGGCATGCGCAGCCATGAGAGTCTGCGCATCACTATACCCTGGGCAGCGATTCTGGATGTGACATCAAAGTATCGTAAGCACCCTGGACAGGAATTTATGACACGCCTTCTGCTGCCTGACCACCTCCTGAAAAGGCCTGACCTGCTCCGGAAGGAGCTTATCAACCAAGTCCGCCAGTTGCGTCACCTTGTTCCACAAGTGAATGCTTGTGTAAAGCTAGTAGGACTGAATTTTGGAGGCAAGCACAGCGGCCTGATATGCCTTTCTCCCAAAAGAGTCCATGGTTCTAGATTCTCTTCCCGGGGGCGCCGAGGCAAAGTCTCTAGAACTTCTGTCTCTCTTGAGAGCGGAATCCACAACCATAGAGTCGTGAGGTAACTGAGAATTCATCAACTCAGGTTCTCCATGAATCCGATATTGGGACTCAAGTTTCTTGGGAATGGTGGGATTAGTTAATGGTTTCATCCAGTTCCGCATAAGTGTCTCTTTGAGCACATTATGCAAAGGAACCGTGGATGACTCCTTAGGTGCTGAAGGATAGTCCAGGACCTCGAGCATCTCAGCCCTGGGCTCATCCTCAGAAACCACTGGAAAGGGAATACCCACAGACATTTCCCGGACAAATGACGAGAAGGAGAGACTCTCCGGTGGAGAAAGCTTCCTCTCAGGTGAAGGAGTTGGATCAGAAGGAAGACCACAAGATTCCTCAGAAGAGAAATACCTGGGATCTTCCTCTTCATCCCACGAGGCATCCTGATCGGTGTTGGACAACAGTTCCTTAACTGCAGTCCTGAACCGGTCACGTCTCGACGCCGAGGAACCATATCCTCGATGGCGATGCCAAGAAGTCGACTCCCCTGCTTGCGGCACCGGCATCAAGGACCTCACCACGGGCATAGAGCCAGCTGCCGCTTCCACTGACGGTGTGGAAGGTGCAAGCACCTCCAGCACCAGAGCAGACTGGTGCAGCAACCCCTCCAGGAGACCTGGAAGCAGGGCTCGGATGCGCTCGTCTATAGTCGCCATCGAGCAAGGCTGAGGGGTTGGTATGGGAGCCGGTGTCAGAAGTTGTTGAGGCTGAGGAGGCAGTACGGGGCTGCCTGAAGACCAATGTGTCGGTACCTCCTCAATAGAGGGTGAGCGATCCTCTCGGCGCCGACGCTTCACAGGTGCTGAATCTCTCGACGCCCCGGAGCTCCCGGTACAGCACATGGAAGGAGACCGATGACTATGCTTCTTCGCCTTCGCTCAATGCACGTCATCCAGATTTCTCGGTACCGACGAGGAGGACATGGAATCCACACGTCTCCTCAGGGTCGGGTCCAAGACCGGTCGGTCCCGTCGGGCCTGCACAGCAGGAGGCTTCGAGACAGGTGGAAATCCACTCGACACCTCACTGCTCCCAGCGTGTGTTGGTCTCCGGACAGCCATTACCTGCGCTCCTGAAGTCGATGCAATCCCCGGTGCCGATGTCGACGCCAAGGAACCAGTCGGAGCTCCGAAAAGACAGTCTTGAAGAGCTTCTCTCGACGCCTGTGTCCCCTTTTTCAAGCTAAGACACAACTTACAAGCATCTGGGCGATGGTCGGGCCCAAGGCACTGAAGACACCACGCGTGGGGGTCAGTGCCCGAGATAGACCGGTTGCACTGAGTACACTTCTTGAAGCCGCTGGGAGTCCTCGATGACATCGACAGAAAAAAAGCGGCGGCAAAGTGAAAATCCGCGATTGTGCCTAAAAGAGGAGCACAAAAAAAGGGGAAAAACCGTACGCGCGGCTAAAAGGATCACGACGAAACCGAAAGGAAACTTAAAGAGCAAAGAAAACTAAGAAATATAGGGAACCTTTTTTTTTTTTTTTAACTGGGTTAGAAAAAACAGAAAAAGAAAAGAAAAAGAAAACCCCAGAGAGTTCTGACGGCAAGACTCTTCTCCTGGGCCTGAGAGAGAGAGACTGCAAAACACAGCCACTCTCTGTCGCGGAAAGAGAAAAAACCGAGCGGGAACTCTCACGCGGTGAGCAGGAAGACGGCCGCACATGCGCTAGAAAGCTCTAGCAAAACTTTTAATTTTGCTAAGGGAAAATTTCCAGTTCCTGACCCAAGTGTGACAACAAGCAGCCTGCTTGTCCTCGGAGAAACAGAAAATACCGAGGTTAAGGTGGCTGCACATGACCACATATAGTAAACGTCTGAAGTTCTCTCTATTTCCAACTGCTGGTAGAGGGACATAACCCTACTACTACTACTACTATTTAGCATTTCTATAGCGCTACAAGGCGTACGCAGCGCTGCACAAACATAGAAGAAAGACAGTCCCTGCTCAAAGAGCTTACAATCTAATAGACAAAAAATAAATAAAGTAAGCAAATCAAATCAATTAATGTGAACGGGAAGGAAGAGAGGGTAGGTGGAGGCGAGTGGTTACGAGTCAAAAGCAAATGTCAAAGAGGTGGGCTTTCAGTCTAGATTTAAAGGTGGCCAAGGATGGGGCAAGACGTAGGGGCTCAGGAAGTTTATTCTAGGCGTAGGGTGCAGCGAGACAGAAGGCGCGAAGTCTGGAGTTGGCAGTAGTGGAGAAGGAAACAGATAAGAAGGATTTATCCATGGAGCGGAGTGCACGGAAAGGGGTGTAGGGAAGGATAAGTGTGGAGAGATACTGGGGAGCAGCAGAGTGAGTACATTTATAGGTTAGTAGAAGAAGTTTAAACAGGATGCGAAAACGGATAGGGAGCCAGTGAAGGGTCTTGAGGAGAGGGGTAGTATGAGTAAAGCGACCCTGGCGGAAGATGAGACGGGCAGCAGAGTTTTGAACCGACTGGAGAGGGGAGAGGTGACTAAGTGGGAGGCCAGCAAGAAGCACAAGAACCCACAAGTCTCTGGACTGATCTGTGAGACACTATGGAAGTTCACCAATACAAATATACCTGTGAACATAACTAAGGAAAATTTTTATCCAAAAGAATTTACCCAGCTAACTTAGTTACTTGGGCAAGTTCTTTTGAAAACTTCCTAATACTGCCCTCAACTATCTATATCAGGGGTTCACAACCCAGTCCTCAGGACACAACCAGCCAGTCAGGTTTTCAGGATATCTTGAATGAATAAGCATGAGAAACGTGCATGCACTACCTCCACTGTATAGAAATCTATCTCACGCATATTTATTGTAGGTACCCTGAAAACCTGACTGGCTAGGTGTGCCCCGAGGACTGAGTTGAGAAACATTGGTCTATATGCTTTCACAAGTACCAAAGAAAGCTATATATCATTTTCTTTTGTTTCTCCCATAAGAAGTTTTTTTCCTAAGCAAAACATTTTATATTTATACCTCAGACGTACTACATGTAAATCTCATTATCTGGAGAAGTCCACCTTGGCATCTCTGGTTTGTAGAGGCAATGGAAGGTGAAGATTACTTGTTCTCACCACACTGCTTCCTTAGCTGCCAAGTTATTCAAGCTTCAGGAGGTAGACTTTCAGGCCAGTCCTGTTTTTGAACCAACATGTCAATTCATTGTGCTATTTGTAGTCCATGATTTTTCCCATTGAAATCAGTGTAACATGATCTGAAGGACTGGCCTAAAATCTCCCTCTTGAGCTGGGTAACTTGGAAGCTCTCCAGCTCTAATCATTAAATCACACCATTTGAAGCATATGCTTGCCTAGTCCCAATGCTCATTCACAAAATAATACTGCTGTCTACCCACAGCTACAGAAGGCTCTGTACTTTTTCCTGTTACTTCTGGAGAGGTGAAATGAATGACGATCTTGGGAGGGATGTGGGGCAGTCAAAGTAAACGCTGTACGGTCAAAACAGTTTATTGATCAGTAAAAGTAACTCAGCAGTGACGACGCGACACGGCTGTGTTTCGGCCCACTGGCCTTACTCAGGAGTCTATGTTAAGAACATAAAAATCACATAAATAAAATATATGCTCAAAAAAATCAATATTGTAAAATACATCTGTAAAGTGACACAGGATTCTAAGAACATAAAAGTTAAATAAATAAAATATATACATTCAGAAAACTCAATATTATAAAAGACATCTGTATAGTGACACAAAGATATATAGGTGGTAAAACATTAAAAATACATGAATAAAATATATATTCAAAGGACTCAATATTGTAAAAACATCTGTAGATTAACAGAGAAATATAGGTGGTAAAAACTTTGGTGTATCTTCATATGATGTGTGGCTTCTATTTCATTTATTTTCAGAAATATCCATTTTAGATGTTAATCTGAGTCTCTCTCCTTTCACCTTCATCCTATGCCCCCTCATTCCAGAGCTTCCTTTCAATTGAAAGAGACTTGCTTCCAGTGCATTTATGCCACAAAATTATTTTAAATGGCTTCACTTCTCTACACTTGTATCTGTCATTCCCATTCCCTTGAGCTTAGCTTGTATGTAGCTCCTGTGTCCTCTTTCCTGCCAAGCTAAGCGTCCATGGACACCCTGCCTGCCTAGTGTTTGGGTGAACCCGGATCCAGTCAAGCTGTGCCAGTTTCCCGAATCCTGTGAGAGAAGCCTGTATTGAGTATCCTGTATCCTGCTTCTCAAGCCTGAACCCTGCTGTAGGACGTTGTTCCTGGATTCCTTGTTGCTTTCCTCTTCAGCTCCAGCCCAGCCACTCCAGTCCTGTCTACTTCAGTCCATCTTAGGGTTGCCTGTCTCCTGCTGGGTGGTTTTGCCTGCTGCTGCCACTTCCATGACAGCGGCCCAAGGGCTCACATTTCCCCAAGAGACCTGACAGGAAACCCTTGAACCATCTGAGAACGTTACCTCCGATTCCGAAGTACTCGAGGATATGTAATAAAATTCCATGGTCGACCATGTCGAATGCGCTTGACATGTCAAATTGTAGCAGTAGTATGTTGTTGCCGTTTGCTATCAATTGTTTGAGTTTGGTCATAAGCGTGACTAGTACGGTTTCCGTGCTGTGATTAAAGCGAAATCCTGACAGGGAATCGTGCAGTACCGAGAACTTGTTTAGATACTCTGAGTTGTTTGGTCACCATGCCTTTTGTTATTTTGGTGAATAGGGGAATGGATGCTACTGGTCTATAGTTCGTAAGTTCATTAGTATTTTTCTTTGCATCCTTAGGTATGGGGGTGAGTAGAATATTACCTCTCTCCTTTGGGAAAAGTCCATTTTGTAGCATGAAATTCACATGGTTAGTTAGGTCCGTTATAAATTGTTGGAGGGCCGACTTCATGAGGTTGTTTGGGCATACATCTAATTTACAGCGAGATTTGGCGAATCTTTTAAGTGTCTGTGAGATAAGATCTTCTGGTAGTGTAGTGAATTCAGTCCAGATCCTGTCTGCTGGGTGGATTCCGGGTACTGGGTTTAGGCATTCTAGGAGTGTAGTATATTCGATTGGGCTGGCTGGTATTTTGAGTCTTAGTTTTATGATTTTCTCGTTGAAGTACTTCGCCAAGTCGTCAGCTCCTGGAGTGTCATTGTTGTTATTGGTGACTGGGGTTGTGTCTAATAGTTTATTCACGAGTTGGAAGAGTTTGTGTGTGTTTTTGTAATTTGGCCCGACTTCGGTTTTGTAGTATTCTTTTTTGGTTTGTCTTATGGCATATTTGTATTTCCTTCGGAGTAGTTTCCAAGCGTTAAGAGTGGGATCATCTTTTTTTTTTTTGTTCCACGTACGTTCTAGTTTCCTAACTTGTGTTTTGAGTTTTTTCAGTTCTTCATTGAACCATGGTATTGAGTTTTTCCTGTGCGAGGTTCTGGTTTGAATTGGGGCAATGTTGTCTAGTATCAGTTTGCATCTATTATCCCAATTAGAGAGGAATTGGATTGTGTCTGTCTTTGTTGTCCATCCGTCAATGTAGATCTGTTGCCAAAATTCAGCTGGGTCTATTTTTCCTCTTGTGGTGTAGGTTTTTCGTATTTGTTTGTTAGGTAGATCTTTCCTTCTCCATTGGAGGGTGATGTTTGCTATGTAATGGTCTGACCAAAGTACAGGTGACCAAGTAGTGTTGGTTAATATAAATTTGCGTTGTGATCAAATTTGTGTTATGATGTAATGTGTGTCCCTTTTCGTGTGTCGGTTGCGTATTTGGTTCTTATAGGTCCCAGAGCTGTAGGAATTCTTTGCGGTGAGATCTTCCAGGTGTAAGTTGATATCTCCTATTATGATAAGGTTAGAGGAAGAGATACAGGTGTTCGAGATAAAGTCCATGATGTGTGTTTGGCTATCTCGCCAGTTTCCTGGAGGTCTGTAGAGTATAACTGCGTTAAGATGTTCCTGTAAGTTTGGGTGACTTATTCTTATGGAAGCGATTTCAAGTTGTGGCAGTATGGATTCAGCTGTGTTTGTGATGTTGAATTCAGATTTGTATATGATGGCTATTCCTCCTCCTCTTTTTCCATTTCTTGTCCAGTGGGTAATTCTGTATCCTGGTGGGCATAGTTCTAAGATTATAGGGTCTTGAAGGTTATGGACCCAGGTTTCAGTGATAAATAGGAGGTCGAGATTGTCTGCAGTAATCCAGTCTGTTATGGTTTCTGTTTTGGTTACCACTGATCTAGCGTTTACGTATCCCATTTGGATTGAATGGTAGGGTTCGATTCGGGGCATTGATGTCTTAATTTGTATTAGTTGTCTGCTTTCTGATGTCTAGTTTTATGTCATGTCCTTTCTTCCCTTTCTGGTGGTTATTTCCGTATATACTTGTTTTTCCTTTTAGTTGTTTGTTGTTCTTTTGTTCTGGTGGGTTATACGTGAATTGTATATGGGGTGCGTATGTTGTGGGCAGATTGGTTTGTGTATTTGGGATAGTCCATACGTGATATAGTAGGGGGAGTAAGTAAATTATCATAATCAGTATGTTGGTGTTCATTTTGGCTGTTATTCTGGGTCCGTAGTATGTATTTCAATTTATGTAGCAGGTGATAGCTCATGTCTCTTTATGGTGTTATTAGATGTTTGGTAGGTCGTTTATAGAACATTTAAAAGGTCAGCTTTCAAGAATGTTTGGCAGTAGGCAGATAGGGAGGTTTTGGCGTGTGTTTCACGGTAGCGAAACAGTTAATACGTTTATGTTGGCATTACATATTTAAATGGAGTAAAAAACATTTGTAATGCAATGCACTCAGAAACAGTTGTAAGCAGGCACTAGAAGCAATGCGCTAAGAGACAATTATAAGCTGGCACTAAAAGCAATGCATTCAGAAACAATTGTAAGCAGGCACTAAAAGCAATGCACTAAGGATCAATTATAAGCAGGCACCAAAAGCATTACATTCGAAAGCCTTGAAATGCATTTAAGAGTAGTAGCGCAATTGAGACATATAGGTTGGTCAGATTCTAGAGTTACTTATTACCATACAGCAGAGTGAACAGCAGAGTGAACAGTTTTATCAATTTGAGTCTCTCGTGGAATGAACTACTTACTGCCGTACAGGGGAGAGTTTTTTTTTTCAGCTTGAGTCCTTTTGCTGATGCAGTGAAAGAGTTGTGGATGTATTTATCAGAGTCCCGTCGCTTCTCCCAACTGCTCTGGGCTCAGACTGTTCGTTTCGTTGTAGGCTCTGTGGAAAGCTCTCTCCTGACTCCCTCCACTGAGGTGCTTCCCTGCACTCCGCTGCCTTGAGCATTAATCGCTCGTCTCGTTGGTCAGCAGGAGAGACCAAGCTCGCGATGTCCTGGTAAGAATGTATTCCCAGTCTCGCTCCCGTGGTTAGTCGCTTCACTAGTGCCGCTCCGAGATTAGGGCCTCTCTGGTTCGGGATTAAGGGCGCTCGATTCCGGCTTGCTTTTTTACACGTTTATTCTTCAGTCCGGTCTCCGCCTCCTCGTGGTTCGCTCCGGCCAAGGGTTACTCGGCCTGAACAGTCGCTGCCGTTTGGTCCACGAGATTGGGTGGTACACGTGGGCGCTCCGGGCCGGCTGGACGACACACTCCAGGCCCCTTCAGGGCCGTTCTCCGTTCGGGCAATGCGCGTCTTTGGTGTTCCTCTGGTGACTAGGGTGGCTGGGGAGGTCGGAATGTGGCTCTCGGACAATTCGCGGTCTCGGCAGTCTCCACATCAGCAATCCCTGATCGTCGCTCACCAGGGGCTACAATCCGTTTAAAGGAGGTATTCCACCTCCTCGTAACAGGGCAGCTCTGTTCACGATCCTCGTTCCTCTATGGGCTGCATAGATCGTGATCTCTGGCAGAGCTCCCGTCTCAGCGTCTGGTCAGGTCGCCATCTTATGTGGACCTTATGTGTTCAAGTGTACAGCGCTGCGTACGTCTAGTAGCGCTTTAGAAATGATAAGTAGTAGAACACCTGCTACAGGTAAGTACCTGCACTTTCTCTGACACAACAAGCTTATAATTCTGACAAGTGGGGAATCCCTAGCATCCAGGTTCACCAAAAACAAACATTGGTCAATTGAGCCTCGCAACGGCAATGACATAACACAGATCGAACTGAAAATATATACAATCTGAATGACAGTGCAGCCGGGAACAGAAGAAAATGGACCTAGGAGGGCGAGTTGGATTCTAGACCCGAACAGATTCTGCAACACTGCCCAAACTGACTGTCGCGTCGGGTACCCTGCTCAAGGTGATGTGAATGAGTGGACTGAAGACCACGTCACAAACTTGCAAATTTCTTCAATGGAGGCTGACCTCAAATGGGCTACCGATGCAGCCATGGCTCTGACGGTATGAGCCGTCTCATGACTCTCCAGGGCCAGCCCAGCATGGGAATAAGTGAAAGAAATGCTATCTGCTAGCCAATTAAAAATGGTGTGTTTCCCAATGGCGACCCCCATCCTGATGGGATCAAAAGAAACAAAAAGTTGGGCGGACTGCATGTGGGGCCTTGTCCACTCCATGTAGTAGACAATGCTCTCTTGCAATCCAAGGTGTACAAGCTGTTTTTGCCAGGATGGGCATGAGGTCGGGGAAAGAATGTTGGCAAGACAATCTACTGGTTCAGATGGAACTCCACCACTTTCGACAGAAACTTAAGGGGAGTGCGGAGGATTACTCTGTTGTAATGAAACTTAGTATAAGGTGTACCAACTACTAAGGCCTGAAGCTCACTGACTCTATGAGCTGAAGTAACAGGCACCAAGAAAACAACCTTCCAAGTCAAGTACTTCAGATGGCAGGAATTCAGTGGCGCGAAAGGAGCTTTCATCAGCTGGGTGAGAATGATGTTGAGATCCAATGACACTGGTGGAGGTTTGACAGGGGGCTTTGCCAAAAGCAAACCTCTCATGAAGCGAACTACAGGCTGTCCAGAGATGGGCTTACCTTCTACACGATAAGCACATATTGCAAGAAGGTGAACCCTTACGGAGTTGATCTTGAAAACAGACTCTGATAAATGTAGAAGGTATTAAAGCAGGGTCTGTGTAGGACAAGCAAAAGGATCTGGAACCTTACACCCACACCACACAGCAAACCTCCTCCATTTGAAAGAATAGCACCTCTTAGTGGAATCTTTCCTGGAAGCCAGCAAGACCCGGGAGACACCCTCCGCAAGACCCAAGGAAGCGAATTCTAGGCTCTCAACATCCTAGCTATGAGGTTAGGATGAAGAAGAAACCCCTTGTTCTACATGATGAGGGTCGGAAAACACTCCAATCACCATGGTTCTTTGGAGGATAACTCCAGAAGAAGAGGGAACCATAATGGTTGTGGCCAGTATGGCACGATCAGAATCATGGTTCCGTGGTCTTGCTTGAGTTTCAACTAAGTCTTCCCTACTAGAGGTATGGGATGATACAAATACAGAAGACCTATCCCCCAATTGAGGAGAAAGGCATCTGACGCTAGTCTGTCATGGGCATGAAGCCTGGAACAGAACTGAGGGACCTTGAGGTTGAACTGAATGGCAAAGATATCCACGAGGGGGTACCCCCATGCTCGGAAGATCTTGCGGACTATGCCCACATTGAGAGACCACTCGTGCAGATCCATTATCCTGCTCAGTCTGTCAGCCAGGGTATTGATTTTGCCCACCAGATAAGCTCCCCATCCCAGGAGACATGCGTCCATCGTCGGCATTTTTGGTGTCTGAGAAATTTAGAATGGAAGTCTGAGTCAAAATGGATCGAATGGTACACTACTGAAGGGAGAGTACAAGCTCTAGGGACACTTGGATGACATCTTCCACTGTCCCTGTGGCTTGATACCACTGAGAAGCCAAGGTCCATTCAGCTGATCTCAAGTGAATGTGTATCATGGGTGACTTGGAAGCCAAGTGGCCCAACAATCTCAACATTTGCTGAGCTGTGACCGGCTGAGAGGTACAAACCTTGGACATGAGAGCGAGAAGATTGTCCGCTCTCGTGTCCAGTAGGTAGGCGCAAACCATCCATCAAGCAGGGCTCCTATGAACTCCAATCGCAGGACAGAGCAGAGATGGGGCTTAGGGTAGTTTAAAACGAACCCTAGCAGCTCGAGCACCCAAATAGTCATCCGCACGGACTCCTGAGCACCCTCCACCAAAGGTGATCATCACCCAATCGTCAAGATAGGGGAACACATGAACTCCCAGTCTGCATAGCGATGCTACAACTACCACTAGACATTTGGTGAAGACCCTGGAAGCTGACAAGAGGCCAAAAGGCAACACACCGAAATCGGAGATACTTCCAGTGGGTTGGAAGTATCAGGATTTGAGTATATGAATCCTTTAAGTACAGAAAGCATAGTCAATCATTTTCCTGAATCATTGGAAGAAGAGTGCCCAGGGAAACCATCCTGAACTTTACTTGAACTAAAAATTTGTTCAGGGCCCTTAGGTCTAGGATGGGAAGAATCCCCCCTGACTTCTGCACAAAGAAGTACCTGGAAAAGAATCCCTGCCTTTCTTCCCCTGATGGAATGAGTTCAACTGCATGGGCCTTCAGAAGGGCTGAGAGTTTCACTGCAAGTACCTGTCTGTGCTGAGAGCTGAACGAATAAGATCTTGGTGGGCAATTTGGAGGTTTGAGATACCAACTAAGGGCATATCCAAGACAGACTATTTGAAGAACCCGCTGGTCGGAGGTAATAAGAGGCCACCTTTCATGAAAAAACTTCGACCTCCCCCCGACCAGCAAGTTGTCTGGGATGGACACTTTTACTGTGGCTATGCTCTGCTGGAGCCAGTCAAAAGCTCATCCCTTGCTTTGCCTGGGGAGCAGCAGGGGCCTTAGGCGCACGCTGTTGACATGAACGAGCGGGCAGGGGTTGAGAGCCTGAGTAGGCTGGCGAGCCGAAGGGTTGCACCTACGCATAGGACAGTAAAAGGAACTCCTCCTTGTCTTGCCAAAAGTCCTCCTAGCTGTGGAGCCTGATGCAAAAGGCGCCCAGCAGGAGAGAGAAGAGATGATAGAGTGTTTTTTGATTTGGTCTGCAACCTCTTCAACCTTCTCTCCAAAAAGGTTATCCCCCCGGCATGGGGCATCCACCAACCTCTGCTGAGCAGAATGTTCTAAGTCAGAAACACGCAGCCATGAGAGTCTGCGCATCACTATACTTTGAACAGAAATCCTGGATGCCACATCAAAAGTGTAGTAAGTGCCCCAGCCAAGAACTTTCGACACGCCTTCTGCTGCTTGACCAACTGGCAAACTGACTCGGCCTGCTCTGGAGGGAGCATCTCAGCCAAATTGGACAACATGCGTACCGCGTTTCGCAGCGTTACGCAACTCTCTTGGCTCTAATCCTCGACTTCTCTTCACCACATTGAACTCTCTCCTCAAGGTGCCCCCTCCCCCAACTCCCCCTTCATTATCTCCTCAGACCCTTTGCTGAATTCTTTCACAAGGTTCAAAAGATAAACCTTGCTTTCTCTACCTCATCACCTCTCCCTCCACTAGTCCGTTCCCCTCATTCCCTTTCCTCCTTTCCTGAAGTTACTATTGAGGAAACTACACTTCTCCTTTCTTCCTCAAAATGTACCACCTGTTCCTCTGATCCCATTCCCACCCACCTTCTTAATGCCATCTCTCCTGCTCTTATTCCTTTTATCTGTCACATTCTCAACCTCTCACTTTCCACTGCGACTGTCCCTGCTGCCTTTAAACATGCTGTGGTCACACCTCTCCTTAAGAAGCCTTCACTCGACCCTACTTGTCCCTCTAATTACCCACCCATCTCCCTCCTTCCTTTTCTCTCCAAATTACTTGAGCGTGCTGCTCACCGCCGCTGCCTTGATTTTCTCTCCTCACATGCTATTCTTGACCCACTACAATCTGGTTTTCGCCCTCTCCACTCAACCAAAACTGCGCTTACTAAAGTCTCCAATGACCTATTACTGGCTAAATCCAGAGGTCAATATTCCATCCTCATTCTTCTTGATCTTTCCGCTGCTTTTGACACTGTCGATCACAGCATATTTCTCGATACCCTGTCCTCACTTGGATTCCAGGGCTCTGTCCTTTCCTGGTTCTCTTCCTACCTCTCCCTCCGCAGCTTTTGTGTTCACTCTGGTGGATCCTCTTCTACTTCTATCCCTCTGCCTGTCGGCGTACCTCAGGGTTCTGTTCTTGGTCCCCTCCTCTTTTCTATCTACACTTCTTCCCTTGGTTCATTAATCTCATCCCATGGCTTTTCCTACCATCTCTATGCTGATGACTCCCAAATCTACCTTTCTACCCCTGATATCTCACCTTGCATCCAAACCAAACTTTCAGCGTGCTTGTCTGACATTGCTGTCTGGATGTCTCAATGCCACCTGAAATTAAATATGACCAAAACCGAGCTTCTCGTTTTCCCCCCCAAACCCACCTCCCCGCTCCCCCCGTTTTCTATTTCTGTTGATGGCTCTCTCATTCTCCCTGTCTCCTCAGCTCGAAACCTTGGGGTCATCTTTGACTCTTCTCTCTCCTTCTGTGCTCATATCCAGCAGATTGCCAAGACCTGTCGTTTCTTTCTTTACAACATCCGTAAAATCCGCCCCTTTCTTTCCAAGCACTCTACCAAAACCCTCATCCACACCCTTGTCACCTCTCGTTTAGACTACTGCAATCTGCTTCTTGCTGGCCTCCCACTTAGTCACCTCTCCCCTCTCCAGTCGGTTCAAACCTATGCTGCCCGTCTCATCTTCCGCCAGGGTCGCTTTACTCATACTACCCCTCTCCTCAAGACCCTTCACTGGCTCCCTATCCGTTTTCGCATCCTGTTTAAACTTCTTCTACTAACCTATAAATGTACTCACTCTGCTGCTCCCCAGTATCTCTCCACACTCGTCCTTCCCTACACCCCTTCCCGTGCACTCCGCTCCATGAATAAATCCTTCTTATCTGTTCCCTTCTCCACTACTGCCAACTCCAGACTTCGCGCCTTCTTTCTCGCTGCACCCTACGCCTAGAATAAACTTCCTGAGCCCCTACGTCTTGCCCCATCCTTGGCCACCTTTAAATCTAGACTGAAAGCCCACCTCTTTAACATTGCTTTTGACTCGTAACCACTCGCCTCCACCTACCCTCCTCTCTTCCTTCCCGTTCACATTAATTGATTTGATTTGCTTACTTTATTTATTTTTTGTCTATTAGATTGTAAGCTCTTTGAGCAGGGACTTTCTTCTATGTTTGTGCAGCGCTGCATACGCCTTGTAGCGCTATAGAAATGCTAAATAGTAGTAGTAGTAGTAGTAGTAAGTGGACGCTCGTGAAGAGCTGGTATGATTGTATATAGGAGATGAGCATTGAAGCCTGGTACATCTTCCTCCTACAAGAATCTAGGGTTCTAGCTTCTCTGCCTGGTGGTGCCAAGGCGTAGTCACTGGAACTCCTGGCCCTTTTCAGAGCAGATTCCACCACCATGGAATTGTGAAGTGAGGCCTATCAAAACCAGGTACACTGTGGATCTGATACTGGCTGTCAATCTTCTTGGGCATGACAGAGACAGACAGAGGGGACTCCTCAGTTCCTGACAGGGACTTCCCTGAGTATCTCGTGGAGAGGTGCACTCACACTCCTTAGGAGGAGATGTGTACTCCAGGACCTCGAGCATCTTGGCCCTGGGCTCATCTGCCACTTCCAAAGAAAATGGAATGGCATCAGCCATTTCCTTAACAAAAGATGGAAATGAAAGGCCCTCTGGAGGCAACTTTCCCCTTTCAGGTGGGGAGGGCAGGGTTCAGAGGGAATTCCATAGGACTTGTTAGAGGAAAAGTACCTTGGATCCTCCTCTGATTCGCTTGAGCGTTCCTCTTCGGTGTCAGACAATACCTCCCTATGGAAGTGTTGAGACCGAACCTGCCTCAACATGGAGGAGCCATGTCCTCGAGAGTGGCATAGAGAAGTCGGCTCCCGCCTCGACTCTGGCAAAGCTTCCTTCACTGACGTCGAAGGAGTGCCGGCTTGAGTGGCAGTCGACACAGGGGCCGCATACAGCATTGGAGGCCGCACCGCAGGTTGACGGCCAAGCAGGGCCGCAATGGGAGCCAGGATAGGCACAAGCACCCCTGATGCCGATGCACACAGTTGCATGAGGCCATCCAGCAGCTCAGGGAGCAAGCCCCGGATGCGCTCATCAAGGGTCGACGCTGGGAAAAGCTGAGGTGCCAGCTCAGGTGCAGGTAGCAGAACTCCTGGGACCAATAAAGGAGTGGGGTCTTAGCTGCTGGGAAAATAACACATCAGCACCTCCTGAATTGAGGGGGCACAGTCTTCCCAGCGACAACGCTTCTCGGATGCCAAATCTTTCAATGCCCCAGAGCTCCCGGCACCATGTGTCAAGGGCGACCAATAATGATGCTTCTTGGCCTTCGCCCGAAGCATGTCACCAAGGCTCCTCGGTACTGATGAGGACGACGTCACAGCCACAAGTCACCTCGGGGTCGGGTCCAACGATGGACAGTCCCGGGGGCATTGCACAGCAGGAAACCTCAAGGCAGGTGTAGACTCACTCGATGCTTCACTGCTCCCAGTGAGTAAGGGTCTAACAGCAGCCATGCTTACCGATGCTCCCAATGCCAGTGTAATGCTCGACATCGATGCCAACCTCGATGGTGATGCAGATGTCAAGGAACCGGATTTGGATCCAAAAATCCTCTCTCGTTGAGCTTCTCTGGAAACCTGGGTCCTCTTCTTCATGCGACGACAGAGAACACAGTTAGTGGAGTTATGGTCGGGACCCAAGACACTGTAGACACCAAGAACAGGTGTCTTTCCCAGAGATTGTCTGATTGCACCCGGTACAGTGCTTGGAGCCATTGGGAACCTTCGTGGACATGGAAAGAAAAACTTCCTGGGCTAAATTAAAGGAAGCGATGTTGCCTGAAAAATGGACAAGGCACGCAAAAACGAGAGGGAAAATTCCCAGACAAAGTCAAGGCCTAAAAGCGGCCTGATGATGATGGAAAACACAAGGAAACTTAAAACTGGACAAAATCACTAAAATTTAAAGGGAAAAATAAAAGGGCAGGGGTTACTCAAGAGGAACTCAAAGACGAAAAATAAACGAAAAAATAGCTGAAAGGCAGAAAAAAGCTCTCTAACACCGAGCAATGTGAGGAGACAGGAAAAAAACATGCCCTCTCCTCACCGCAGTAGAAAAAGAAAAGAACTGAGGTGACTGCATTCTCACAGTGGGCAGGCACTCGTGCAAGCACAGTGGAGTGTGTCTCATGCTCCACAAAGTTCTCGTTAGTTTGCTTGGTAAATTCCGGACCAGGCCATGCGGGCTGGCATCACCCACGTAAGAATTATAAGTCTGCTTGTCCTCTGAGAATTGAACTTAGATCTCCAGTGGCATAAACATATTGCCATTTAGCACTTCCTGTGTTTTTAATTAAAGCAAATTTAAAATAATGCCAACTTTAACAAGACTGGATGTTCTAGACCCTCACAAGTACCTGTTCCTCTACTTGCAGAGGTTTCCACATAGCTTTCAGGAACTTTAGGAAATGCATCAAGCTCTTTCATCAAATTCAAGGCCTTCTTCCGATTCAGTCGCCTCATCTTCAGCAGTTTCTTCCACTTCCTCCTTCATATATTCAAGCTAAAATGACAAATAATGCAAGGTCAATGTGACATGCTTCAGATTTTAAAAGAGAGCTAAGCAATAATCCCCAACAGGACTTTTTATGTGTAAACTGTTTAGGGATAAATATGTTAAAAGAAATGGAAAAACTTATGTCTTACCTGATAATTTTCTTTCCTTTATGAAAACAGGAACCGATGGGTCATGTCTATCTACAAGCAGGTGGAGACAGAGAGCACTACTGAACTCTGTCTTATAGGACAGTGAGGCTCATGGTCAGTATTTCTCGTAACAAAGCAGGAGAAAACAACATATAAGCAACAAACTTCTCCTTCCCCACAGCAGATAAAGGAATGAACAATGTCAACAACTGAAATAATATCAATAAGATCCAAACTTTAAAATAAAGCAGCAAAACCTAAATAGAGAAACACAGCAATAGATAACCAAGGAAGGATCCTGGATTCATATGCTGCTACCAAAGGAAAGAAAATCATCAGGTAGGCCATAATTTTTTCTTCCTTGTTAGCAGCAGCATTTGAATCCAGGAACTGATGGGATGTAGCAAAGTAGTGTTCAAGTGTGTGTGTGTGTGGGGGGGGGGGGGGGGAGGAAACAAAACCACGGCCACTAGAACAGACATACCAAAGGACACATCTGATCTAGCCGCAACATCTACTTGGTAATGCTTGGAGAAAGTGTGCAAGGAAGCCCAGGTAACAGACCTAAAGATTTTGAATACAGAAAACTGAGGAGATTCTGCCCAAGAAGTGGAAATGCCTCTGATAGGGTGAGATTTCAGTGTCAAAGTAGATGACCTACCAGAGAAAAGATACACTGAACAAATTGCTCTCTGAATAAAAGAAGCCATCATAGGCTTGGTAGCTGCAAAACCTTATTTGGGCCCCCCAATAGAACAAAAAGGTTAACAGAACATCAGAAATCATTTACCTCCAAATAATGCATTAAAACGCGGCGAACAAAAAGGAGATGTAACCAACTATCATCCTTACCTCAATCCTCTTTCTGAAAAAAAGGACAAAGGACTGCGAAAAGCTGAGATAACCTTTGCAAAAAAAAAGATGGCATTGGCCTCAGAAATATTTCAGCCTCAGTGAAGAAAAGGATCCCTATATAACAAGGCCTACACCTCTGAAATTCAACAAGCCGAAGAGATAACCATGAGAAACACCACCTTCAAGATAAGATCCTTAACAGTGGCTATATTCAGGGGCTCAAAAGGTGCCTTTTGGATAGCCCTAAGCACCAAATTCAGGTTCAAGGCCAGACACATCAAGTGCAGATAAGGTTTAAAGTGAGTAAGGATGAGCACCCAAGGAAGCGAATGATACATACCTGTAGCAGGTGTTCTACGAGGGCAGCAGGCTGATTGTTCTCACGACTGGGTTGACGTCCACGGCAGCCCCCACCAACCGGAACAAAACTTTGCGGGCGGTCCCGCACGCAGGGCACGCCCACCGCGCATGCGCGGCCGTCTTCCCGCCCATGCGCGACCGTTCCCGCTCAGTTGAATGACAAGCAAAAATTATGAAACGCAACTCCAAAGGGGAGGAGGGAGGGTAGGTGAGAACAATCAGCCTGCTGTCCTCGGAGAACACCTGCTACAGGTATGTATCATTCGCTTTCTCCGAGGACAAGCAGGCTGCTTGTTCTCACGACTGGGGTATCCCTAGCTCTCAGGCTCACTCAAAACAAGAACCCAGGTCAATTTAACCTCGCAACGGCGAGGGTACAACAGAAAATTGACCTACGAAGAACAGCTAACAGAGTGCAGCCTGACCAGAATAAACTCGGGTCCTGGAGGGTGGAGTTGGATTTACAACCCAAACAGATTCTGCAGCACCGACTGCCCGAACCGACTGTCGCATCGGGTATCCTGCTGGAGGCAGTAATGTGATGTGAATGTGTGGACAGATGACCACGTCGCAGCCTTGCAAATCTCTTCAATAGTGGCTGACTTCAAGTGAGCCACCGACGCTGCCATGGCTCTGACACTATGAGCCATGACATGACCCTCTAGAGTCAGCCCAGCCTGGGCATAAGTGAAGGAAATGCAATCTGCTAGCCAATTGGAGATGGTGCGTTTCCCGACAGCGACCCCTATCCTGTTAGGGTCGAAAGAAACAAACAATTGGGCGGACTGTCTGTGGGGCTATGTCCGCTCCAAGTAGAAGGACAATGCTCTCTTGCAGTCCAATGTGTGCAACTGACGTTCAGCAGGGCGGGTATGCGGTCTGGGAAAGAATGTTGGCAAGACAATTGACTGGTTAAGATGGAACTCCGACACCACCTTCGGCAGGAACTTTGGGTGGGTGCGGAGCACTACTCAGTTGTGATGAAATTTAGTATATGGAGCATGAGCTACCAGGGCTTGAAGCTCACTGACCCTACGAGCTGAAGTAACTGCCAAGAAAATGACCTTCCAGGTCAAGTACTTCAGATGGCAGGAGTTCAGTGGCTCAAAAGGAGGTTTCATCAGCTGGGTGAGGACGACGTTGAGATCCCATGACACAGTAGGAGGCTTTGACAAAAGCAAGCCTCTCATGAATCGAACAACTAAAGGCTCTCCAGAGATGGCTTTACCCTCTACACGATAATGGTAAGCACTAATCGCACTAAGGTGATTCCTTACTGAGTTGGTCTTGAGGCCAGACTCTGATAAGTGCAGAAAGTATTCAAGCAGGTTCTGTGCAGGACAAGAACGAGGTTCTAGGGCCTTGCTCTCACACCAAACAACAAACCTCCTCCACTTGAAAAAGTAACTCTTTTTAGTGGAATCCTTCCTAGAGGCAAGCAAGACACGGGAGACACCCTCAGACAAACCCAACGAAGCGAAATCTACGCCCTCAACATCCAGGCCGCGAGAGCCAGAGACTGGAGGTTGGGGTGCAGAAGCGCTCCGTCGTTCTGCGAAATGAGGGTCGGAAAACACTCCAATCTCCACGGTTCTTCGGAGGACAACTCCAGAAGTAGAGGGAACCAGATCTGACGGGGCCAAAAAGGCGCTATCAGAATCATGGTGCCGTGGTCTTGCTTGAGCTTCAGTAAGGTCTTCCCCACCAAAGGTATGGGAGGGTAAGCATACAGGAGGCCGGTCCCCCAATAGAGGACAAAGGCATCCGACGCTAGTCTGCCGTGTGCCTGTAGTCTGGAACAGAACAGAGGCAGCTTGTGGTTGGTCTGAGAGGCGAAAAGGTCCACCGAGGAAGTGCCCCACTCTCGGAAGACCTTGCGTACCACTCTGGAATGGAGCGACCACTCGTGCGGTTGCATGACTCTGCTCAGTCTGTCGGCCAGACTGTTGTTTACGCCTGCCAGGTATGTGGCTTGGAGAAGCACGCCGAACTGGCAGGCCCAACGCCACAACCCGACGGCTTCCTGACACAGGGGGCGAGATCCGGTGCCCCCCTGCTTGTTGATGTAATACATTGCAACCTGATTGTCTGTCCGAATTTGGATAATTTGACAGGACAGCCGATCTCTGAAAGCCTTCAGTGCGTTCCAGACCGCTCGGAGCTCCAGGAGGTTGATCTGAAGATCCTTTACCTGGAGGGACCACAGTCCTTGGGTGTGAAGCCCATCGACATGAGCCCCCCCAGCCCAGGAGAGACGCATCCGTCGTTAGCACTTTCGTGGGCTGTGGAATTTGGAATGGGCGCCCCCAAGGTCAAATTGGTCCGAATGGTCCACCAGTGCAGTGAATTGCGGCAGCTGGTGGAGAGGCGGATGACATCTTCTAGATTCCCGGTGGCTTGATACCACTGGGAAGCTAGGGTCCATTGAGCAGATCTCATGTGAAGACGAGCCATGGGAGTCACATGAACTGTAGAGGCTATATGACCCAGAAGTCTCAACATCTGCCGAGACGCTCTGGACTGGGAAGCCAGGGACAGGAGGTTGTTGGCCCTCGCTTCTGGAAGGAAGGCCTCAGCCGTCTGAGTATTCAGCAGAGCTCCTAAGAATTCCAGAGATTGGGCAGGTTGGAGATGGGACTTTGGGTAACTTATCACAAACCCCAGAAGCTCCAGGAGGCGAATAGTGCACTGCATGGACCGGAGAGCTCCCGCCTCCGAGGTGTTCTTGATCAGCCAATCGTCGAGATATGGGAACACGTGCACTCCCAGCTTGCGTAGATACGCCGCTACCACCACTAGGCACTTCGTAAACACCCGTGGGGCAGAGGCGAGCCCAAAGGGCAGCACACAATACTGAAAGTGCTGTGCGCCCAGGCGGAATCTGAGATACTGTCTGTGAGCTGGCAGTATCGGGATGTGAGCGTATGCGTCCTTTAAATCCAGGGAACATAGCCAATCGTTTTTCTAAATCATTGGTAGAAGGGTGCCCAAGGAAAGCATCCTGAACTTTTCTTTGACCAGGAATTTGTTCAGGCCTCTCAGGTCTAGGATGGGGCGCATCCCCCCTGTTTTCTTTTCCACAAGGAAGTACCTGGAATAGAATCCCTGCCCTTCCTGCCCGGGTGGTACAGGCTCGACCGCATTGGCGCTGAGAAGGGCGGAGAGTTCCTCTGCAAGTACCTGCTTGTGATGGGAGCTGAAGGATTGAGCTCCCGGAGGACAATTTGGTGGAAGGGAGGCCAAATTTAGGGCGTATCCGCACCGCACTATTTGGAGAACCCACTGGTCGGAGGTTATGAGAGGCCACCTTTGGTGAAAAAATTTTAACCTCCCCCCGACCGGCAGATCGTCCGGTACGGACACTTTGAGGGCAGCTATGTTCTGTGAGAATCAGAGAAGCCACAGAGCCCAGAAGGAAGGGGGGAAGAGAGAAAAGCCAGAGTGGAAAAACTACAGATCCCAGAATGCATTGCGGGAGGGGCGGAGGCAGGAGCGTAGAGAACACAGATTTCAGACTGCCTGGAAGAATAGGAGAGAGGAGGACAAACGAGTACCTGAGCCACATGAGAGGAAAGGAGAGGGGGCTGATTGGGAGACGGAATCAGCTGAGGAGAGGGTGGAACACCTGAGGGAGGGGGTGGAGAATGGGGGGATGGAATGGGAGGAGTTGGAGCAGATAGGAGGAGAAGGTGTGGAAGAGGAAATGGAGGTGGGAGAGGAAGTGGCTGGAGAAGGAGAGTGACTTCTGGAGGAGCCCAAAAGCATCAGAAAAGAGTAATAGTCAGGAGAGTTCCGGCGGGTGGTTGTCAAGAGGTAAAGTGTTGACAAGTGAGGGTGGTGGATCTTTAAAAGCCTGGCTAAGCTGTGCTGGGGAAAAAAGCCTAGCTAAGCTGAACGGCTTTGAGGCCCTGCTGAAGAGGGCCATATGTCAGCCGCTCCTCCCGGCCGCGTAGTTGTCTCTCTCACTTATCCGTGCTGTCCGCTTCCGACTCCACACTCGTCCGTGCAGTTCGCTCTCACTGTCACACAGTTCCGCTAGCAAGGCGGTGCAACACAGTTCCGCTTGCCAGTTTTTTAAACAAAGTTCAGCTAGTTAGACTTTAAACCCAGTTCTGCTAGCCAGGCTTCAAACCCAGCTCGGCTAGCCAGACTTCCCCCAAAGTTCAGCTAGTCAGGCTTTGAACACAGTTCTGCTAGCCAGGCTTCAAACCCAGCTCGGCTAGCCAGACTTCCCCCAAAGTTCAGCTAGTCAGGCTTTGAACACAGTTCTGCTAGCCAGGCTTCAAACCCAGCTCGGCTAGCCAGACTTCCCACAAAGTTCAGCTAGCCAGGCTTCAAACCCAGCTCGGCTAGCCAGACTTCCCACAAAGTTCAGCTAGACAGGCTTTAACCACAGTTCTGCTAGCCAGGCTTCCCAACAACGCCCTCTTCAGCAGGGCCTCAAAGCCGTTCAGCTTAGCTAGGCTTTTTTCCCCAGCACAGCTTAGCCAGGCTTTTAAAGATCCACCACCCTCACTTGTCAACACTTTACCTCTTGACAACCACCCGCCGGAACTCTCCTGACTATTACTCTTTTCTGATGCTTTTGGGCTCCTCCAGAAGTCACTCTCCTTCTCCAGCCACTTCCTCTCCCACCTCCATTTCCTCTTCCACACCTTCTCCTCCTATCTGCTCCAACTCCTCCCATTCCATCCCCCCATTCTCCACCCCCTCCCTCAGGTGTTCCACCCTCTCCTCAGCTGATTCCATCTCCCAATCAGCCCCCTCTCCTTTCCTCTCATGTGGCTCAGGTACTCGTTTGTCCTCCTCTCTCCTATTCTTCCAGGCAGTCTGAAATCTGTGTTCTCTACGCTCCTGCCTCCGCCCCTCCCGCAATGCATTCTGGGATCTGTAGTTTTTCCACTCTGGCTTTTCTCTCTTCCCCCCTTCCTTCTGGGCTCTGTGGCTTCTCTGATTCTCACATACCCCCCTGCTCAAAATATTGCTAGTCCTTTCCCTTTTACCATTTTCTCCATCCAGACTAGCAATCCTGGACAATACATCCACATGTTGCAATAACTTCCCCGCCCGATGCTCAATATAATACTGAAAGGGCTGTAATGCCAAATACCACCTCATGAGTCTCGCATTATTGTTCTTCATTTGCCCTAACCATTTTAAAGGAGCGTGGTCAGTAATCAGTTTAAAAGGGCGTCCCTCCAAATAATACTGACACTCTTGAATAGCCCACTTAATGGCCAGACACTCCCTCTCAATGGTGGCATACCGTCCCCAAACTAATGGGCTAGTGGAAAGGTTTAATAAAACCTTGAAGACCTTGTTGAGGAAAGGATTAGGCTCTCACTATGAAAATTGGGACCAACTACTGCCGTTTGCTCTATATGTGAGCCGAGAATGTGTTCAGTCCTCTCTTGGGGTTTCGCCCTTTGAGTTGATGTATGGGCGAGCTCCGAGGGGGGTGCTTGACATGGTAAAAGAACAGTGGGTTCCACCGGGGCAGGAAGATAAGACAGTGGTCTCATATCTGTATGACTTAAAGGGGCGGTTACAGAGATTAGGGGCGTTATCTAGGGAAAATCTCAGGAGAGCCCAGGAGTATCAGAAAGAGAGGTTTGATAAAGGGACAGCACGGATAAGTGAGAGAGACAACTACGCGGCCGGGAGGAGCGGCTGACATATGGTGGCAGTGGTGGGATTACAGTGAACCTTCACGGAGGAGGAGGAGAGGCCCCTGGAAGGCCGAGGGAGTGCCAGACCTGACCCATCGAGTAACCAGAGCGAGGTGGTGGTGGCCGGGAGATTCCTGAAGCCCGTCGAGGGGGCCAACGCTGACAAAGGCGCATTACTCGCCTACCCAGGTAAAGGGTACCTAGGGAGGAGGCGAGGGAGGATATAATAAACGGGGAGGCACAGTGCCTGTGAATTAGAATAAGGGTTTTGTGAAAGTCCGCACTTGGGTGGCTGTTTTTTTTTGTTTCCCCTCAGATACCGTGGAGCCGGGGGACAAGATGGATCCTAAAGAACTGTTTGCGTTTATGACACACCAATTTCAGAAGCAGCAGGAAATGGCTCATCAACTTTTGGAGGAGTCGTTAGCTGCTTCCCGAGCCCAGCAACAGCCACTTTTGGATTTATTTCAAGAATTGCTGCGTAGTGGAGGCGGACTGCAGGGAGCAGGATTGAACTTGAGGCCCATCCGTGTGGAGGAAGGAGCGGGGACTGCTGTGCTTCCTGGGGTAAACTGGCTGCCTTGGGGTAAGCTAACTGACTCAGACAATATTGAGGATTACTTGGGAGCGTTTGAAAGGGTGGCTACGGCAGCCGGCTGGCCCCAAGAGCAATGGACCATTCGTTTGGCACCAGCTCTATCTGGTAGGGCTCTGGCTGCTTTTCGGGCTCTCCCTACCCTGGAAATAGCTAATTATGCAAAACTGAAAGAAGCTATTCTGGATAGGTATGGGCTAAATCGTCAGACTTATAGGAGGCGATTTCGGGAGTGGAGGTGGACAGAGGGGGAGACACCTAGAGCACTGCTGCAAAAACTTTTAGATTTAGCGGGCAAGTGGCTAGAACCAGAGAAGAGATCTGTTAATCAAGTGTTCCAGGATGTAGTATTGGAGCAATTTTTAGAAGCTTTGCCTAATGCTCTTAGGGTGGATCTAGTGAGGAAGGGATGTGGGACCCTGGATGAAGCAGTCAGGAGTATGGAGAATTTCTTAGAGTCCCAGCATTGTGGTGAAAAGGGAGGTCAGTTAGGTGAAAGGAGGCAGTTAAGCTTGGGGTTTAAGCCTTCATCTACTGAGGAGAGGGTGTGTTATAAGTGTGGATGCAAAGGGCACTTGAGAAGGGACTGTGCTTCGAAGTTAGGGCTCACCTCTTATTCTCAGGGTTCAGTGGCTGAGCAGCTTAAACAGACTGTAGAGATCTTGGGGGTCAAGGTCACTGGTTTGTTAGATTCAGGAGCTGATCAAACGATGCTGTCCCAGGGTTTGTGGGAGAGAATAAAAGGAAAGGGGAAAGGGTGTTTGAACAAGAAGAGGCAGGAGGTAGGCATTCAGTGTGTGCATGGAGAAGTAACTAAGTACCCTTTGCAGCGAGTTAGTATAACAGGGCCTTTGGGTAGACACTGGGTCTGGGTGGCTATCTTACCCTGTCTTCCTCAGGATCTTATTTTAGGAAGAGATTGGCCTGCTTTTTCGCACTGTTTAAGGGAGAAGGAGGGGTTGGTGGTTACGAGGGCTCAGGAGAGGGAGCAGAAGGATAGAGGGAAGGCACTAGCACAGATATTTCCCTTTCATGATGATGTGTTAGAGAGGCCCGGAAAGACGCGGGGGGAAGGAAGGGTAAAAAAAACTAGCGCGTAGGGGGAGAACGCAGATGTTGGGAGGAATGAGGCACACGGAGGACTTCCCTAAAAGGCCCGGGGAGCTGTTGGAGCAGTTTCCTTCTTTTCTTAAGGAACAGGAATCGGACAATACGCTGCAGTATGCGTGGGAGAGGGCCAGGGAGGAAGGGAGAAGGACACAGGGCCCAGCTTTTATTATTGAGAAGGGCTTATTGTTTAGGGTAACAAAAGCCAGAGAAGGGGAGCCATTGGTGAAGCAGTTATTAGTCCCTCGTGGGTTTCGGGAGGTGATAATACGAGTAGCCCATGATCACCCATTGGGAGGACATAAAGGGACACAGAACACCTTAAAACAACTGCTAGGTCGGTTTTATTGGCCTGGGGTGTATAAGGAGGTGAAGGCTTACTGTGATTCCTGTGGGTTATGCCAGAAGGTGGCGGAAAGAGGGCCAGGGCCAGTACCCTTACATCCGCTTCCTCGGATTGGGGTTCCATTAGGGCGAATTGCTATGGATATTATAGGCCCACTTATTAGGTCCACAAGGGGGTTTATGTATATTCTGGTGATCATGGATATGGCTACGCGGTTCCCGTGGGCAGTGCCTCTGCGTACCCTATCAGCCAAGGTTATTGCAGCAGAGCTTATTAGGCTGTTTTGTGAGGTGGGGTTTCCTAGGGAGGTATTGACTGACCGAGGAACGAATTTCAGGTCGGGCATACTTACCCAAGTATGGGAAGCTTTTAGTATTGTTCATATTAACACCTCGGCATACCATCCCCAAACTAATGGGCTAGTGGAAAGGTTTAATAAAACCTTGAAGACCTTGTTGAGGAAAGGATTAGGCTCTCACTATGAAAATTGGGACCAACTACTGCCGTTTGCTCTATATGTGAGCCGAGAATGTGTTCAGTCCTCTCTTGGGGTTTCGCCCTTTGAGTTGATGTATGGGCGAGCTCCGAGGGGGGTGCTTGACATGGTAAAAGAACAGTGGGTTCCACCGGGGAAGGAAGATAAGACAGTGGTCTCATATCTGTATGACTTAAAGGGGCGGTTACAGAGATTAGGGGCGTTATCTAGGGAAAATCTCAGGAGAGCCCAGGAGTATCAGAAAGAGAGGTTTGATAAAGGGACAGCACGGATAAGCGAGAGAGACAACTACGCGGCCGGGAGGAGCGGCTGACAGTTCCCATGGATCTAGTCAAAAGCCCGTCCCCGGCTTTTGCTGTGGAGGCACAGGGGGCTGCTTAGGCGCACGCTGTTGACGGGAACGAGCGCGCTGGGACTGTCCCTGTGCCTGACGAGGCCTTCGAACCGGCTGGGTGTACCTACGCTTGTTATAGGCGTAGGGCGCAGCCTGCCTGGCCCGGGAAAAACGTCCACCTGCTGAGGTGGATGCTGAAGGCGCCCGGTGGGAGAGCTTGTCGAGGGCGGTTTCCCGCTGATGCAGTTGGTCCACCAGCTGCTCGACCTTCTCACCAAAAATATTATCCCCCCCGGCAAGGGACGTCGGCCAGTCTCTGCTGGGTGCGGTTGTCCAGGTCAGAGGCACGCAGCCATGAGAGTCTGCGCATCACTATACCTTGGGCCGCAGCACGAGATGCCACGTCACAGGTGTCATAGATACCCCGGGACAGGAACTTTCTACACGCCTTCAGCTGCCTGACCACCTCCTGAAAAGGCCTGGACTGCTCCGGCGGGAGCTTGTCAACCAGGTCCGCCAGTTGCTTCACATTATTCCGCATGTGGATGCTCGTGTAGAGCTGGTAAGACTGGATGCGGGTCACGAGCTTGGAAGATTGGTAGGCCTTCCTCCCAAACGAGTCCAGAGTGCGAGACTCCCGCCCCGGGGGCGCCGAAGCGGTATCCCTTGAACTCCATGCTCTCTTGAGAGCAGAGTCCACGACCGCCGAGTTATGAGGCAGTTGGGGCCGCATTAACTCCGGGTCCGAGTGGATTCTGTATTGGGACTCTGCTTTCTTGGGGATGGTGGGATTAGATAATGGTCTCAACCAGTTCCGAAGCAGTGTCTCTTTGAGGACATTATGCAACGGCACCGTGGAGGACTCTCTAGATGGTGATGGATAATCGAGGACCTCGAGCATCTCAGCCCTCGGCTCATCCACAGAGACCACGGGGAAGGGAATGCATATAGACATGTCCCTGACGAAGGAGGCAAAGGAGAGGCTCTCAGGTGGCGAGAGCTTTCTCTCTGGTGAAGGCGTGGGGTCGGAGGGAAGGCCCACAGACTCCTCTGAGAAGAAATATCTGGGGTCCTCCTCCTCCCCCCACGAGGCCTCTTCCTCTGTGTCGGACATGAGATCTTGCAGCTCAGTCCTCAACCGGGCCCGGTCGACGTCGAGGCACCAAGGCCTCGGTGGCGTCATCGAGCGGTGGAGTCCCACGCCGGCGGGGATGAAGCTCCCTCCATCGACGTCGACTCCACCTGTGTGGCGGTCGAGACCGGCGCCGCAAGCGGCGTCGGCGTCAAAGGTCTCGGCACCGGGCTAGAGCACGCCGGCGCCTCCATCAACGGCGCTGAGGGCGCAAGCACCCCCGGCACAGTCTGGCGCATCAGCCCTTCCAGGATCCCCGGAAGGATGGCTCGGAGGCACTCGTCCAGGCCCGCTGTCGGGAAAGGCGAGGGGGCAGGTGGAGGTGTCAGTGCCGGAAGCTGCTCGGGTCCAGGAGACTGCACCGAAGTGCCGGCACCCTGCCGTGGCGGTACCTCTACTACAGAGGGGGACCTCTCCTCTCGACGCTGCCGCTTCCTCGGCGTCGACTCATCTCTGGCGCCGGGAGCGTCGTGGGCGACCGATGACGGTGCTTCTTCGCCTTTTTGCGGTGCCCGTCATCGGCGCTCGGTGGGACTGACGAAGAAGAAGTAGATCCCCCTCTGCCTCGAGGGATCGGGTCCGACAGGGTTCGGTCCCGAGGGCCCTGGGTAGAGGGAGTGACCGGGGCCGACTGCCCGCGCGGCCTCTCACCCCTGCCGTCTCCGGAGGACCGGCGGGCCGACGGGACCTGTACTCCTGGGGTCGATGCCATCGGTGCCGATTTCGTAGACATCGACACCGGTACCGAAGAACCGGCTGTCGATACCGATGCCGTCGAGGGGCCGGCGCAAGTTCCAAAAAGACGGTCCCGAAGAACTTGCCTCGCTACTTGTGTCCATTTCCGGAGACCGAAACACAAGGTACACGACTTGGTATCGTGCGCCGGCCCGAGGCACTGGAGGCACCAAGCGTGAGTGTCAGTCTGCGAGATATGCCGGCCGCACCGACCACACTTTTTAAATCCACTCGGAACCTTCGAGGACATTGACGGAAAAATCGCGTCGGCGAAGTCAAAGTCGTCGATGGTGGCGGTAAAAATCACACCTCGAAAATAAATCGACCGCGCGGCCACAAGGCCGCAACGCGACGCCCCCGCTAAGAGACAAGGGAAACAAAGTTCAGCGTTTGTTTTTTTTTAAAATAAAAATAGAAAACGCGAACTGGTGAAAAGAAGAAAAGAAGAAAAATTCGCGCGAAAACGCGATCCGGTTTCCGGGGCTGACAGAGAGAGAGACGTACGCGGCTCTCTCCAGCGCGGAAAAGAAAGAACTGAGCGGGAACGGTTGCGCACAGGCGGGAAGACGGCCGCGCATGCGCGGTGGGCGTGCCCTGCGTGCAGGACCGCCCGCAAAGTTTTGTTCCGGTTGGTGGGGGCTGCCGTGGACGTCAACCCAGTTGTGAGAACAAGCAGCCTGCTTGTCCTCGGAGAAAGTACAAGATAACTGACCTCTATAGCACAACAAAGCTGCCACCTGAACTTTGAGACAGCTGAGAGCCATACCTTTAAGACCTTCCTGTAAAAAGAAGAGAATGCGGGACAGAGACTGAGAAACGGGAAATCACCCTTTCCCAGCACCAGGATTCAAACAACCAATCTCCAGATGTGAGCATACACCAATGATGTTGAATGTTTCCAGGCTTGTAGCAGCATAGTAATGACATCTGAAAAGCCCTTCTTCCTTAACTGCAATCTCTCAATTGCCAAACCTTAAGACCATAGGGGGATGGATCCCCCATGAGAACAGGGGAGAGGAAGAAGAATATCAGTCTGGAGACTGTGAATCACTAACATCAGTCCATGCATCCGCATCTAGGTCCTGCGGCTCGCCAGCCGCACTGCAAGCCGTAGGAGCAAGACAATATTCTCTCCAACCTTGCCCCAGTCCTTGATCTCACCACTTCCCCAGTCTAGAGTCGGATTGTGTCTCTGTAGCCAAGGTAACCCCAGCACAATGGGTTGCACTGCTGTCTGGAGGACATATAGGGAAATATCCTCCTTGTGGAGGAGTGGCCTAGTGGTTAGGGTGGTGGACTCTGGTCCTGGGGAACTGAGGAACTGAGTTCGATTCCCACTTCAGGCACAGGCAGCTCCTTGTGACTCTGGGCAAGTCACTTAACCCTCCATTGCCCCAGGTACAAATAAGTACCTGTATACAATATGTAAGCTGCATTGAGCCTGCCATGAGTGGGAAAGCGCGGGGTACAAATGTAACAAAAAAAAAATACACAGGTGCACTGGAACCGTTTGTGTGCTTACGTATCCTTGAGTGTTACCATAGACTGAGAGAAGCGGAATGGTCTTAGGTAACGCTTGTGTAGGAATGTTAAGTTGACGGTCCAGGGATTCGTTTATAAAGTTTCCACCTGCCCCGGAATCCAAAAAGACTTCAGTATGCTCCTTTCTTTGGTCTAAATCAAGCACTGCTGGTATTAACACTTGATTACAAAGAAAGCCACAAGTTAAGCCTACTATGGTGCCTGCGGTCAGACTCTGATCCGAGGGCCCAGGTTTATTCGAGCACCGGTCAGCATAATGTCCTGTATTACCGCAATACAGACATAGATTAAAGGTTCGCCGCCTCTGCTTCTCTTGCATCGAGAGTGGAGTATGGCCCAATTGCATAGGCTCTACCGGCTCTAAGGGAGGAGCCCATCTAGGACTAGGATCCTGTGGTGTGTCCTGAAAACTTACTCTCCTTATGCCCATCTTTTCTGTAGAGCACCGTTCCCGATTACGCTCCTGAAAACGAATGTCTATCATATTACAGAGTCCAATCAGATCATCTAACCTGTTCGGGAGTTCCCATCTGGCTAACTCACCCTTAATCTGGGGTGCCAACGCCTGCCAGAAGGTCGCCACCAAGCTCTCGTTGTTCCAAGCCATTTCAGACGCCAGAGTGCAGAATCTGATGACATAATTGCCCAGGGTCAACATCCCCTGCTTTAATCCCAGGAGTGCGGAAGCTGCAGAGGTAACAGATCATCGACAAGGAGATGAACTAGATCCGCATACTGGGATTTACTAGACCAGTTTTGTGCAATGAGACAACACCTAGATCCCTTTCTTGATCCGTGACTCCTAACGTGGAACCTTGCATGACGAAGCTATAATTCGGGTTCCTCTTTCCCACATGCATCACTTTGCACTTGCTCACATTAAACGTCATCTGCCATTTAGACACCCAGTCTCCCAGTCTTGTAAGGTCCTCTTGTAATTTTTCACAAACCTCCCGCGATTTAACGACTTTGAATAACTTTGTGTCATCAGCAAATTTAATAACCTCACTAGTTACTCCCATCTCTAAGTCATTTATAAATATGTTAAAAAGCAGCTGTCCCAGCACAGAGCCCTGGGGAACCCCACTAACTACCCTTCTCCATTGAGAATACTGTCCATTTAACCCTACTCTCTGTTTTCTATCTTTTAACCAGTTTTTAATCCACAATAGAACACTACCTCCTATCCCATGACTCTCCAATTTCCTCTGGAGTCTTTCATGAGGTACTTTGTCAAACGCCTTCTGAAAATCCAGATACACAATATCAACCGGCTCCGCTTTATCCACATGTTTGTTCACCCCATCAAAGAAATGTAGTAGATTGGTGAGGCAAGATTTCCCTTCATTAAATCCACGTTGACTGTCTCATCAATCCATGCTTTTGAATATGCTCTGTAATTTTGTTCTTAACAATAGTCTCTACCATATTGCCCGACACCGACGTCAGACTCACCGGTCTATAATTTCCCGGATCTCCTCTGGAACCTTTTTAAAAAAAAATCGGCGTTACATTGGCCACCATCCAATCTTCCAGTACCACGCTCGATTTTAAGGATATATTACATATTTCTAACAATAGCTCCGCAAGCTCATTTTTCAGTTCTATCTGTACTCTGGGATAAATACCATCCGGTCCAGGAGATTTGCTATTCTTTAGTTTGTAGAACTGCCCCATTACATCCTCCAGGTTTACAGAGAATTCATTAAGTTTCTCCGACTCGTCAGCTTTGAATACCATTTCCGGCACCGGTATCCCACCCAAATCTTCCTCGGTGAAAACCGAAGCAAAGAATTCATTTAATCTCTCCGCTACGGCTTTGTCTTCCCTGATCGCCCCTTTTACTCCTCGGTCATCTAGCGGTCCAACCGATTCTTTTGCCGGCTTCCTGCTTTTAATATACCTAAAAAAAAATTTTACTATGTGTTTTTGCTTTCAACCCAATCTTTTTTTCAAAGTCCCTCTTAGCTTTCCTTATCAGCACTTTGCATTTGACTTGACATTCCTTATGCCGTTTCTTATTATTTTCAGTCGGTTCCTTCTTCCATTTTCTGAAGGATTTTCTTTTAGCTCTAATAGCTTCCTTCACCTCACTATTTAACCACGCCGGCTGTCGTTTGGTCTTCCGTCCTCCTTTTTTAATACGTGGAATATATTTGGCCTGGGCTTCCAGGATAGTGTTTCTGAACAGCATCCACACCTGATGTAAATTTTTGACCCTCGCTGCTGCTGCTCCTCTAAGTTTTATTTTCACCGTTCTTCTCATTTTATCATAGTCTCCTTTTCTAAAGTTAAATGCTAACGTATTTAATTTCCTATGTATACTTACTTCAAAGCTAATATCAAATCCGATCATATTATGATCACTGTTATCAAGCAGCCCCAACACCATTACCTCCCGCACCAGAGCATGCGCTCCACTAAGGACTAGGTCTAGAATGTTTCCTTCTCTCGTCGGTTCCTGTACCAGCAGCTCCATAAAGCTGTCCTTGATTTCATCAAGGAATTTTACCTCCCTAGTGTGTCCCGATGTTACATTTACCCAATCAATATCAGGGTAATTGAAATCACCCATTATTATTGTGTTGCCCAGTTTGTTTGCGTCCCTAATTTCCTTTAACATTTCTGCATCCGTCTGTTCATCCTGGCCAGGCGGATGGTAGTACACTCCTATCATTACCCTTTTCCCCTTCACACATGGAATTTCAATCCACAGCAATTCCAAGAAGTGTTTTGTTTCCTGCAGAATTTTTAATCTATTTGATTCAAGGCTCTCATTAATATACAATGCTACCCCTCCACCAAATCACTACGATATAATTTGTACCCCGGTATGACAGTGTCCCACTGGTTACCCTCCTTTCACCAGGTCTCCGAGATGCCTATTATATCTAATTTTTCATTTAGTACAATATATTCTAACCCTCCCATCTTATTTCTTAGGCTCCTGGCACTCGTATATAGACATTTCAAACTGTGTTTGTTGCTCCTATTTACATCATGCTTAGTACTTGACAGTACTAATTTGCAATCTTTTGTCTGATTTTTATTTAGGGACACCTCATCTACTACGGTCTCTTTTGCAACCTCACTATCAGGATACCCTATCTTCCCTGTTTTGGTGATATCTTTGAAAAATACCTTATCCCGAACCATGCGCTTTTGAGCGACTGTCGGCCTTCCCCCATTTCTAGTTTAAACGCTGCTCTATCTCCTTTTTAAATGCCGATGCCAGCAGCCTGGTCCCACCCTGATTAAGGTGGAGCCCATCCTTTCGGAATAGGCTCCCCCTTCCCCAGAATGTTGCCCAGTTCCTAACAAATCTAAAACCCTCCTCCTTGCACCATCGTCTCATCCACGCTTTGAGACTCCGGAGCTCTGCCTTTCTCTTGGGCCCTGCGTATAGAACAAGTAGCATTTCAGAAAATGCTACCCTAGAGGATCTGGATTTGAGCTTTCTACCTAAGAGCCTAAATTTGGCTTCCAGAACCTCTCTCCCACATTTTCCTATGTTACTGGTACCCACATGTACCAAGACAGCCGACTCCTCCCCAGCACTATCTAAAATCCTACCTAGGTGACGCGTGAGAAGGGTGAACTCTGATACCCTCTCGCCTGAGAAAGGCAGCCACTACCACCATGACCTTGGAAAAAGTCCGAGGGGCAGTCGCCAGGCCAAAAGGCCAGGCGCGAAACTGGAAATGTTGGCTCAATACTGCAAACCAGAGAAACTGCTGATGCGGCGGGCAGATGGGAATATACAAGTACGCTTCCTTGAGGTCCAGAGACGTGAGAAACTCTCCTGGCTGTACCGCTGCAATGATGGAGCGCAAGGTTTCCATGCGGAAGTGTTGCACTCCTAAGGCCTTGTTGACTCTGCATAAGTCGAGGATAGGTCTGAACGACCCGCCTTTTCGAGGCACCACAAAATAGATGGAGTAGCGACCGCAGCCGCGTTCGGCGGGAGGAACCGGAGCCACCGCTCCGAGCTTCAGCAACACCTGCAAGGTCTCGTATACTGCTGCCCGCTTGACGGCAGTGCCGCATCGGGCCTCCAAAAATGCGTCTCCTACTGGGACAGAAAATTCTAGCCAGTAACCTTCTCTGATCAGGTCTAGGACCCACTGATCCGAAGTAATCTTGGTCCACTCCTCGAAAAAGAGGGAGACACAACCCCCTACTGCGGGAACCGACGAGTGGACCCACGCCCCATCATTGTGGAGGATGCCTCTGAACTCCTGGACGTTGCCTGGACGACGACGCGTGTTTGTCCGAACGAAAGGAGTTCATCTGCTGGAAACGGGTACATTGACCAAACCCCGCAGAGCGCCCCGGGCGATACCTGCAAGCTTCGCGAAAACGTGGCCTGGAAGAGGAGGGAAAAGAAGGACTTTGGAAGAAGGCCTCAGCCTATCCTCAGGCAACCGTTGGTAATTAGTCCCCTAGGTCCTTAATAATCTTCTCTAAATCCTCCCCAAATAAAAGAAGGCCCTGAAAGGGTAACCTCACCAGCCTTTGTTTAGAAGCCACGTGTTATGATTGGGGTCTGAACCCCTCTCGGGCTTGCCTCTTTCCTGGGGGTCGGCTTCTTGGCTGGCTTCTGTTTCTTTGTCTGTCCTTTCTGTGCTGGCTCTGTCTCTCTGTGCTGGCGGCTTCCAGCAGCAGGGCTCTGGTTGTTTCACTATACTGCACCTGTGTGGATAGTCTGAGTTGCTCTAACTCTCTTTGGGTGTACTGGCTTCAAGTGTTTCATGGTGTTGCATTGGTGTGGGTTGGGCCTCTATGGTTTTCAGTGTGCTCTCTGGGTTAGTGTGCTGTTGCCTGGGTCTAGGGAGTGTGGCATCGTCGGGGAGGGCCTTGATGGGGGGGGGGGGGGGGTGGGTTCTTTCCTTCAGGGCCTTCGCAACGTTTGCTTCTGGCTACTTGCTTTAGGTCCAGGTTAGTTTAGTGCAGTGTGCACTTGAGACTTGTGTGTTTGACTTTCCTGTTTTTCCCTTTTGTTACGGTGTGTAGCACTGCTGTTAGTGCAGTGCTGGAGTTTGGTGCTGGGAGCTCCCTTGTGAGTAAGTGTTTAGGAAGCACCTTTTGTTGTTGGGGTATTTGGCTTTCCTGCTTGTTTCCTTGTGCTTGCCCCGCTTTTCCTCATGACCTGTGGTTAGCTGCTGTAGCTGGGTGCTTAGGAAGCACCAGGGTGAGAACCCATGTTTAGCTGCTGCAGCTTGGTGCTTAGGAAGTACCAGTGTTAGGTCTGGCATTTGTCTTCCCTTCCTTTTCCCTTGTGGTTTCCCTGCATTTCTGTTAGTGTAGGGCGTAGGGGCACCCCTGTTAGTTTCTGTTGGGAGCACTGCTGTTAGTGGAGGGCTTAGGAGCTTTTCTGTTGGTGCTGGGCTTAGGAACACTTTTGGTCACTTTAGGAGTTAGGTGCACTTCAGTTACAGCTTGTTCTAGTCCTGGTCCCTGTGTCGTCCAGCAAGTCCTGCCGGCTACTCGAACCCATGAGCTCAACTCTTGGGGGGCTTAGTAGTTAAGTGCAGGTGAAGCTGTGTGGACCAGTCCAGTGTGCTCCAGTCCCGTGTTCCAGTCCTGTGTCATCCAGTCCGGGGGACCAGTCCAGTGTGCTCCAGTCCACTGTGTTCCGGTCCGGTGTGTGTTCCAGTACGGGGGATTGCAGTCCAGTGTTCCAGTCCTGTGTCCTCCAGTCCGGGGGATTCCAGTCCATGTGTTCCGGTTCGCTGGGCAGTGCCTGCAGTCCCTGCTGGTGTGCTTACCCAGTGTTGGTTGGTGGGTTTTGCCTGCTGCTGTCGCTCCTCGTCAGCAGCCCAAGGGCTCACGTTTGCTCCAGAGCCCAGCCCCGCGGGCTCTGAACCTGAGAAACTGACACCACGTCAGCCACCCAATGCCAGAGCCAAAGAAGGCGGCGGGCAGCAACCGCCAGAGACATCTGCTTAACCAAAGCTCTGACCAGATCATAAAGGGCATCAGCAAAAAAAGACAGGGCAGACTCCATACGCGGGCCGACCTCAGCGAGGGAACCCGCTCCATCGGCGGGCTGCTCAACCGCCTGCTGCAACCAGGAAAGGCAGGCCCGGGCTGCATAGGAACTGCAAATAGCCGCCCATAAGGAAAGGCCCAAGATATCAAACGACAGGCCAATCTAGGGTCACAATCCGCAATGGCAGCTTGAAAGCGGAGCTCCCGATAGCCAGCCTAAAAAAAAAAAAAGAGGATAAAGAATGTCGCTGTCTGAGCCCTCGGGTGGATTTAAGAAGCGCTAGAGGCGAGAAAAAAAGATTGCGGACCCCGTGATGTCAAATTCCAAATTTAAAAATGACGGATTTAAACATTTTCGCATATCGGCGAGAACAGGTGTCAGAAATGCAGGCCGCGGAAAAAGGCACGAGCGGAAGCGCCATGAGGCCGCGATCACCAGTTAATCTTAAAGATAGCAACGAAGGAGCTGGCGAACTGCAACTAGATAAATGGGATCAACTACGTGCATGGTTCCAGGATATAAAATCGGAGATGAAGGAGATGCGCAGAGAATTTGCCCAGTTGGGAGCTGACCTGCGGGGAGAGATAAGAGCTGGGGAATAGAGTCAATGAGACTGAGGCTGGCCTAGAGAAACACGCAGACTCTATAAATGCAATTGAGAGACAATTGCTGGAACAGCAGTCAGATGTACGATTCCTCACTGACAAGGTGGAAGACCTTGAGAACAGGAGCAGACAGTCAAATATTAGGATATGGGGCCTCCCTGAATTGCCGGAATATAATAAAAGAGAACAAGTGGTTCAGGCTATTGGCAGCCCACCTTCTATCCACGCCAGAGCATGTTGTGGACCCCGAGTCCATCAGGATAAGAGCGTGCACACCTGGCGTTGGCTCGCGTAAAGCCAAGGTGCCCAAAGATACTGTGGCCTGTTTTACAGAATTCAAAACCAAGGAGGAAGTCATGCATATGGCGAGGGCGAACGGCCCCATCATTTGGGAAACTTACCCTATAGAATTATTTCAGGACATATCAGCCACAACACTCGAGCGTAGAAGAGCACTGCGTCCGCTGACAGAACGCCTACTGGCAGATGGCATTAAATACAAATGGCTACACCCGTTTGCCCTGGTATTCTATCGGGACGGCAAACAGCGTAGAGTGACATCGATGGACGAGGCCCAAGAATATATGGGTTCGGAGACATCGGCGGACTCGGGCCGATCGCAGTCATCAAATGACCCATCAAAGAGTAAGTCCAAATGGCAGCGGGTCTCTCATGGGTGCGGACGCCTGAGATGGCAAACATTGGGACATACAGCTATAGTTGACAAGGGCACGTGATCTAGCGTTTCTCTATGGATTACAAAAAACTGAAGCTTTTCCTTTTTGGCTGTTCAGCAGCAGCGCTGCGGGGATTTCTTTGACTATTGGCTAGAGGGCCGGACATATTTAGCAGGCTGGCAAGGCTGTCGGGACATTGAGGCATACCTCCAAGACACGTCCCATCGGGTGAGAGGGACGTGTTGGTTATGGCTTAAGGGTGAGTGGTGAGGGGGGAAGGGCACTACGTGGTGGCTGTATCGGAGGATATATGGTTGGGAATGGCAGACAAAGTGATTACTTGTGTAACCATGAATGTGAGGGGGCTTAATTCGCCTATGAAACACAAATTAATGTTTAAAGAGATGCAGCGCTTAAAAGCAGATGTAGTTCTCTTACAAGAGTCTCATCTTTTCATCTTGTACAGCTACTCCAAAAGAGAGAGGGGTGATGATAGAGTTATCTGGGACACAACCCTGGCAGGTACTAAACAATGTAAATGATAAAGAGGGTAGATTTCTACTGATGGTGGTTTCCCTATATAATGTTCAATACACTATTCTTAATTTACATGCCCCTAACCAGGGACAAGGCCCATACATAGAGCAGATAGAACAGGCCCTGCAGCGACATCAACAGAGTTTCTTACTGGTAGGGGGAAGACTTTAATGTTACTATACACCCGCCGCTGGATAACTCCACGGGTCAAGCTACTTACGCTAAAGCAGATAGGAAATTGTTTAAAAGTTTTATGGCCCGATGGGGATTGATAGATTTATGGAGGGCTAAGCAGGGGTCTAAGAAAGATTATACATACTATTCCTCCAAATATCATTCTTATTCTAGAATAGACGGATGGCTCGGTGATGTGACGCTGGCAAATAAAGTACAGGAGTTATCTATTGAACCACGTACATTGTCTGACCACTCTTCAGTGGTACTGGAGGTCCGAGCTGGCACTAAATTTGTAGGCCCCAGATACTGGAGACTGGATGAGGCTATCCTACATGACATGAAGAATATTCCAGTGATAGAAAAATATATTGTAGAATATCTTGAATTTAATGATGTGGGAGGAATCCATCCAGCCAGTCTGTGGGAGGGTCTTAAAGCTGTGATTCGTGGACACTTGATTGCATTACGTGCCCATAGGAGACCAATCTCAGGGAGGAACTACGGAGAATGGAACAGGAGCATAAAGAGAGACCAGCAGACACTAAAGGGCTGGAGAAATTACACCAGTTGAGACTAAAGCTCAATGAAATTCAGTTAGCAGACTTAGCTGCACAATTACAACAGGTGCAGCAAGAATATTTTGAATTTGGAGACAAGGCGGGTAGGCTGCTGGCTAATAAGCTTAAAAAGCAGGCCCAGCGTAATTACAGTGGGGGCATTCAGAACTTAGCAGGGGACTATAAGGCATATTTTCAAAGCACTTAGCCTTCCAAAGTTCCATGCTTTGGAAGGCTAAGTGCTTTGAAAATATGCCTCCATGTCACTCAGATAGAGCAAATACAGGAAACTTTTTTAGATTACTACATGACATTGTATGAGGCAGAACAGACATCAGAATTAGCTGTAATTGAGCAAAATTTGCAGGAAGTGGATATTCCCCAATTAGCACGCACAGACTCTGAATCCTTATCTGCCCCCATAACACTTGAAGATGTCAACTGGGCGATAGCGGATCTTGCGAATGGCAAAGCTCCAGGCCCTGATGGGTTCCCTACAAAATTCTATAAATTGTTTGCTAAACACCTGGCTCCAGTGTTGTTACAATTATTTAATGTGCTAGAAGATGCCCTTGAACTCCCTCTATCATGGAGACTAGCAGGGGTGACTTTAATAGTAAAACCAGGGAAAGATCCCCAGTTATGTAGCTCCTATAGACTGATATCACTCCTCAATGTGGATTATAAGATCTTCACAAAAATTCTGGCCTGTAGATTACAAGAACAAATGCCGAATATAGTGCACGCAGACCAGGCGGGATTTATAGCTGGGCACCAAACATTTGATAATATTCGATGTTTAATACATGTTATCCAACAACTACGGGAAGATCAGACGCCAGCGGTACTGCTTTCAATTGATGCTGAGAAAGCGTTTGATCGCGTCGAGTGGGCATTTCTATTTGTGGTGCTGCGGCGAGTAGGGATTACAGGGAAATATTTAGCTTGGCTCCAGCTGCTATATAAAGGCCCTTTAGCCACCTTAAAAATTAATGGATCATATACTAAAACATTCAGGCTGGGGCGAGGGACCCGGCAGGGATGTGCGGTGTCCCCGCTCCTTTTTGCTTTATATTTAGAACCACTGGCCTGTCTGTGGAGGAAAGATAAGGAGGTTAGGGGGATAGTGAGGGGGTGGCGGGAACATAAACTTATGCTATTTGCTGACGATATTTTGCTGACTTTAGCACAACCTGAAATTTCAGTAAAAAGGGTAATAGAGCATATGACACACTATGGACAATTATCCGGGTTTAAACCAAATTTAGCCAAATTAGTGTTTAACCTTACAGTAGCCTCAGGGGATCTACCGGGCCTGCGAACAGCTTTTCCATTTGTATGGGCGCAGAAATCTATTAGATATCTGGGCATACAGATAACACCACAGTTATAGGACCTTTTTCTTGCTAATTTTCCTCATAAAACGGAGGAGCTATTTAAGGAACTCAATGGCTGGGAAGGCCTTAATATCTCCTGGAAGGGCCGCATTCAAGCTATTAAGATGATGCTGCTTCCTAAATTACTATATCTCTTTCTGGCGTTGCCTATTCCAATCCCGACCTCCTTCTTTGTAAAATTAAATCGCAAAATGTTTGCGTATGTATGGAGGAAGCGCCCACCAAGGGTGCGCCGAGCGATGATGTATTATCCCTATAAGCGAGGAGGCATGGGAGTCCCCAACTTTTTTCTCTATTATCAAGCGGCCCAGCTAAGAGTATTGGCGGAGTGGACCCCCGGGGCCTCAAAGAAATGGTTACACTGGGAGCGGGCGTGGTTGCGTCGGCGTGAGATTGAGGACATACTATGGATATCAGGGGGAGAGCTAGCACATATAATAAAACAGATGCCTCTAGCTTTGAAACACCGACTTATGACATGGTATCAGATTAGGAAACATATGTTCCCGGAAAGGAGCTATTATCGGCAAACAGCAATTAGATGGGCAAAGGGATTTCCATTGGGAGGGTCAGAGAGAGTATTTGACACATGGGCTAAAGCGGGTTTGCGTACATTGGGGCAAGTTTGGAATATGGGAGAGTGGGCTAGCTTTGCAACTCTTCAAGAGGCGTATGGATTGGAGGAAAGGGATCTAGTCTACTATTGCTGCCTCCGGAACTTTATTAAGAGCCGAGCGCAAGATGAGCTGGAGTTAGCTGAAACAGCCCTGGAACTAGCAATGTGCAGAGGGGGTGGTAAGGGCAGTATAACTTGTATTTATCTAGCTCTGTTGGGCCGCACAGATCCCCGGATATTATATCATGCGAGATGGTAAAGGGCGTTGCAACATTCTTACCCTAAATAAATCTGGATGAGGAATTATAAGTATCTGCTCAAATCTTCTTCAGCACAATCTGTAAATGAAAATGGGTTTAAAATGCTATATTGGTGGTACTATACACCCGCCAAATTGCAAAAAAATGTATCCGGGACTGTTGGGACAATGCTGGCAGGAATGTGGTCATAGGGGCACATTCCTCCATATCTGGTGGGAATGGCCGAAAGCAAAAGTATACTGGGCTAAGGTAGTGGAGTTGGTTAATAAAGTGATCCAAAGGCCTTACCCAAGTGGGGCAGAGCAATGCCTACTCCACTTTAGGCCGGCATC
Source organism: Microcaecilia unicolor (assembly GCF_901765095.1). Classification (NCBI taxonomy): domain Eukaryota; kingdom Metazoa; phylum Chordata; class Amphibia; order Gymnophiona; family Siphonopidae; genus Microcaecilia; species Microcaecilia unicolor. The sequence goes on from NC_044039.1 coordinate 56,232,148, forward strand.
AATACCTAGCTGGCAACATAGACTAGCGAGTCAATACTTTGTAGTGGCCAAAATCGCCTTGGCCAGGGCATGGAAGCAAATGGAAATGCCAGCTTTACAGGTGGTGACTCAAAGTGGATTTCCTCTACCAGCTGTCAAAGCTGGCATTACAGAGAGGGACTATGCTGACTGTCACGAAAATATGGACGCTATATGAACAATTTCAAGAGCAAGATGAGCCACCACTCGATTAGGGGGGAGGGGGAGGGAACATATACAGTTGGGGATTGGGGGGATTGCTTATGTAAAAGATATATGTTACTGTTCAGATTTAAATGTACCCTGATTGGTTAACAATAAAAAGCTATATATTAAAAAAATAAAGGACCGCTTCAGCGTGGATTCCAGCCGTCGGTCCTGCATATCTGTCAAAGTGACCCCTCCCTCCACCGGGAGAGTAGTCTTTTTAGTCACAGGCGTGACTATGATTCATAATTTTTATTAATTTTATACATACTTTACAGAAATTATCATACTGCAAAAGTATAATACAGCCATTACATACTCAAAAGGAAAAAATAATAATTCATCAAATTATCTAAATAAAATCAAATATTGGCTTCCTTAGACCTCAATAATGGGGGGGGCAGGAAATAGTGAAGTTATACAAAATCGTAACATTATAAATGAAAATTTTATGGTTCCGTCAGTCCCATTATAATTCTAACTCTATCGTTGTTTAGTGTCTAGAAAAGTCTGAAGCTGTTCAGGCATATAATATGTATATTTAACTTGATTCAACCTAATGACACATTTGCATGGGTAAGCCAGGAGGAAAGAGCCTCCCAATTCCAATACCTTTGACCTCATAGATAGAAACTTTTTACGTTTTTCTTGTGTAGATTTAGTCACGTCCGGGTAAAGCCAAATCTTTTGGCCTGCAAATTCTCGATTAGTAGATTTAAAGTAAAGACGCATAACTGCGTTTAAATCCTGTTGAAATACAAAGGAAATTATCAATGTCCCCCTTTCTGGTGATTCCTCAATTGTTTGCTCCAAAATGGCAGTGACATTTTGTAAATCAATAGAATTTCCTGTCCCAACTTTTTTCATCGTACTTGGTATATAGTAAATTTTATCCAGAGGAGGAAATACTTCTTGGGGAAAATTTAAATTTTCTTTTAAATATCTCTGGAACAAATCTTTTGGAGATTCTCCCAATATTTTAGGAAAGTTCAGCATTCGAAGATTCAGTCTCCTGTTGAAATTCTCTACCTGCTCCAGTTTTCTTCTAATTTCCATATTGTCTTTTATCACTGCCATTTTAAAATCTTCTGTTTGCTTTGTCTCTCTCTGTAAGGCCTCAATCTTTGAAGTAAAATCTTGTTTTGCCAAATCTAGGGAACCTTTCACTTCCTGGATATTAAGATTTAAAGTCTTTACCTCATCAGAAGATTGTCTCAAAGTTTGTTCAATTTCCAATAGTTTCAGCCAGATCTTGCCCAGGCTCACCTCCGTCTCCTCTGCAGCTGCAGTTCTCTTTACAGAGCTAGGCTCCCCTCTGGGCTCCCCGAGATAGCCCTTTCCGGGCTCCAAGAGAAACCCCGACTCGCTCAGAGCAGTTGCAGGGCATGGAGGCGTCGTAGAAGGTGGGGAGAGAGAAATTTCTATTTCCTGCGGGGAGGTCGCTTCACCGACCCCACCCGCTAAGGACTCCGCTCCGCTTCTTCGGGACAATGCAGGGAAGAAGCGTTCCAAACCTCCGCTTGCCGGTGTGGACGTCGCGGGGTGAAGGGGAATCCCCCGAGTCGTCCCTTTACGCTTGGTATGCGGCATTAAAGAAAACAGGTATATAATTATATATTCCACAAGCAGGCAAAGGCAGGAGCTCGCTTTCAACACGTCTGCTCACGGCGCCATCTTGACACGCCCCAGTCACAGGCGTGACTAAAGCATCCACTTTAGGCATCCCAAAGAGGGTCAACTGACTTTCCCTCAGGGGGTAAAGGTGACACATAGCCCTGGCCACCTTCAAGGGACCCTCAGGGTCAGACCATTGAGCTAAAATAAGCTCTTGGATGCATGCACGGGAAAAGCCCAAGAAGGTTTCTTAGTGCTAGCCATCCTAGGATTAATAGAAGAGGCAGCGCCCTCGTCAGGATCTTCAATATAAAGGGCCTGTAAGGCATCAGAAATGAGAGCTGGCACCTCGTCGCAGCGGAAAATCCGAACCGCTTTCGGGTCATCCAATTCCTGTGGCAAGCAGCCACCCTCATATGGATCATTAGTCCGTGAGGGCCTGCCAGACCCCTTAGACTCCCCGAAATTAGACCACGGGGGAGAACAGAGTGAAGAGTCCCCCCTCAGACGGGGTATTCACTCGTCTACGCTTAGCGTCAGCCAAAAGCTTGGGGGAAGAAATAAAGTCTCCAGCAGACGCTGGGCTATAAAGAACCGGAGGCAACCCAGACCGACAGGAATTGTCAGGAGCCTCAGGCAGTGCTCTTTTTAACATAAAAGCCTTATGCATCAGCAGCACAAATTCAGGGGAGAAAAACTCACCTTGTACATCCGCCCCCACATTGGGGAAAGCAAAGACAAAAGCTCCTCTAGAAACCTCGAAACGAGGCGTCCCCCTGAACTCAGACCCCTCCACAACCGCGAGGATTGAGTCACGCGGTGCCTCCAAGATGGCGGCCACTGCCAACTCCGGCGGGCAGGAAGAATCACTGCCCGCCATGCTCGTGCCAGCATTAGCATCTAGGCAGCATGTGCTGCAAAGCCCCGCTGCTGATCTGCGTTTCCCATAGTGAGAGCAGCACTTAACCCCTTCAGCAGCCATCAAATACAGAAATCAAAATGGCGCCTTCACGCCAAAACTTACCCCGCACAGAGCGCTGTCAGCGGGAACCTCCCCGGAGGAGCTGGGCACCACTCTCACCTCAGGAGACTGAGTCAAACAAGCTGCGGTCAAGCTGCACCAAACCAGGAGCTCAGGAGAAAGCCTCTCTCTGTTTTTGTTTTTACTGTGAGGAAAGTTAGAGGCAGTCAGCCACAGAGGAACTCGGGGAGGAGGGGGAATGGGGTAAGGCAGGGACAAGGAAAACCAAGTATGCCTTTAAAGTGGGCACCACCAGCCACAACACCTCCTGCTCTACTGGCAAAGCACAGGAGCCACCCCAGGCAGAAATCCAGGAGCTGAGAAGCAACGTCCACACCTGCTGGGAGATAAGAGTTATACTGAAGGCAGAGGGGGTTGGGCATCCTAGAACACCATGTGCTTTCAGTATTCTCTATCTCCACCTGCTGGTAGGCGGATTCAACCCATCAGTTAATGGATTCATCTGCTGTTGATGACAAGGAACTAATGATTAGCAACATTGTGGTCAAAACTAATGCTAACGAACTGTTTGAGCTGTGTAATCACAGAAGAGTATAAAATATGATAGACAGCAGGACTTACTTGAAGAAGTATTATGTTGCCATATTACGATGTCTCCACTTGCTATGGCCCTATCCAACTATGGCCTGAACCCGTACATATATGCAGATGACGTAACTATCTACTTTCCCTTCCGATCTTCCTTAACTGAAGACTCAGACGCAATACAGAATAGTTTTGCCGTCATGACAAGCTGGGAGAACGCCTTCAAATTCAAACTTAATAAGGAAAAAACCCAATGCATCGTTCTCTCCTCTCCGTTTAATAAATGCCCCCCACCCAGGCATGGTTCCTGCGCCGGACTACTCCATCACCATCGCTGATAATTTGAAGCTACTTGGGGTCATTCTGGATTCCCACCTGTCCCTCGACCTTCAAGTCTCGTCTATCACAAAAAGAATGTTCCTCTCCATGCAGTCACTGAAACGTGTCAAACAGTTCCTTCCGTTTTACCTATTCCGGACTCTAATCCACTCGCTAGTATTGAGCCATTTTGACTACTGCAATGGGATTTACACTGGATGCAAAAAACACACCATACGGAAACTCCAGATGGCGCAAAACACGGCGGCAAGATTGCTCTTTGGCAAATCTTGGTTTGAGTCAGCTAAACCCTTAAGAGAGAAGCTCAAAATTTGTGCACTAACCCACAAGATTGTATACGGTGATGCTCTGGGTTATATGTTCATCTTGATTGGCCTCCCTCCCAGAAACTCCAGAAAACCATCACGTACTTATCTTAATCTCCACTATCCTAACTGCAAGAATCCAAGATATAAATTGCTCTTCGCCTCCTCTTTCTGCTTCATGAGTCCTCGTTACTGGAATGCTCTGCCTCCAGCGTTAAGAGAGACTACCGACCACATTCAATTCAACAAATTTCTCAAAACTTATCTATGTGAAAAAACCTACTCCTCTGCTACTTAATTCCCTGCTGTCCCACACTTGTCCTCCCTGTTGTCTTCACCCCCCCCTAAAAGTTCCTTGCTCTCTATTCCACCATTGTTTTAATATGTTGTTCCTTCCATAAATGTTGTTAGCCACATAGAGCCTGCTATGTTGGGAATATGTGGGATACAAATGTTCTAAAATAAATAAATAAGTACTCAGAGATAGCACCTGCATGCAGCTTTTGTACCTCTCTCATGAGGAACTGTAGTCTGTTTTTCTAGCTCGATAAGTAAATAAAAATACTATTTTCTCATCTTTGCGTGGCCTTCACTTCTTCTCTCCCTAACTGTATGAGTGTGTGGAACATTCTATTGGGTTGAGGAGGGCAGAAGAATTAATCACAAGAGCATTGTGAAAAATTGCAAGAGGACCCCTTACAAGACTATGCATCCAAATGGCAGATGACATTATATGTGAGCAAGTGCAAAGTGATGCATGTGGAAAACAGGAACCTAAACTATAGCTATGTGATGAAAGGTTCCACATTAGAAGTAACTGCCCAGGAAAAGGATCTAGGTGTCATTGTTGATGATACGTTGAAACCCACCGCTCATTGTGCAGTGCAATTTAAGAAAGCAAAAAGAAAGGTGGGTCATTCCATGCCAAGTGGTCTAAACCTTCCCACCATCATGTCTCCAATTTTGTTCAAATTTTATCTGTTGCGCGATTCAGCTGTTAAACGAAGTTTCCCAAAATTTGAGGTCTCTAACTGCAATAGTTACAGATCTAGACCCCCTTTTCTGAAAGGTTGTCAGTCCATGAGCGTGTGACATTTACCAAAATGCCATTTTGGGGGTCTAATAAAATCCAAACACATTTATAAGAATGGCTAAAAAATTCAAATCCTGTACAGTTTTTGATGCTAATTCCGATGAAATACATTTTAACATTATGGATGCAAAATCCAGTCAAAAAAGTTGACTCAAAGTGTGCATCAAACTTGGTCGCGACTCATCGGAACATATTTGGACCAATATTCAGACCGCAACAACTTCCACGCAAAGATACGGACTTGAAATTTTGAACAAGCATTATGCTTGTGCTGGACATAATACTGCCAGATTTGCAAATAACCAGCATCTATAACCGCCCTGCAGGATCTCTTCAAAGCTGGCACTGTCAGCGCAAACGATAAAATGTACCAAAGTTCAAAGCCAATTATTAAAAAAGAGTCTGCCTGAATCAGCTTGTGAACAGTATCATCTGAAAGAGAAAATTGTGCTCTACAACACTGATATGTTTTTGTTCTGCAATGCCACCATTAAGTAGCCATTTACTCAGGTCAAAGTATGTTATATTTAGTACGCTTGATGCGCTAATTTTTTTTCATTTCTAGGAAATTGAGTCTTAATAGTCGCTTAAAGTATCGATATAATTATTTATTCATTCGTATTTTATTCGTTGATTGTCCAATCGTTTATTGTGCGCTGTTATGTGGATTGGAAACGTTTGTGAAACGTCAGTTGAACAGAAAGATGCTTTCATAAGCTTTATGCATCCTCATGGTCCCGCTACACGCGATACTTGCTGGATCCCAAAACAACTTATCATTGCTGTTATTCCAGCTCCATCAGTGACATCATCTGGTCGGCAATATAGTTTCCCTGAAACCGTTCTCTTGCAGATCAATGATGCTTTCAGAATGATGAAGTAACTGAAGAAGGCAGGCTTGGGATCCTGCAGTAAAGATACCCACCTGTGGCTGTTACTGCATGGCTATCAGACGTGGCCCTATGGCGATGGGGATGCTGGTTTCAATGTGATAACCAGTAATGGCTCAGCCATCATGGACCAACGCAATACATCGCGCACACAAATATAACATACTTTAGCCTGAGTAAATGGCTACTTAATGGTGGCATTGCAAAACAAAAACATATCAGTATTGTAGAGCACAATTTTCTCTTTCAGATGATACTGTTCACAAGCTGATTCAGGCAGACTTTTTTTTTAATAATTGGCTTTGAACTTTGGTACATTTTACCATTTGCGCTGACAGTGCCAACTTTGAAGAGATCACGGAGAGAGTGGTGGATGCTTGGAATGCCCTCCCGCGGGAGGTGGTGGAGAGGAAAAAACGGTAACGGAATTCAAACATGCGTGGGATAAACAAAGGAATCCTGCTCAGAAGGAAGGGATCCCCAGAAGCTTAGCCGGTGGTGGGAGGCAGGGCTGGTGGTTGGGAGGTGGGGATAGTACTGGGCAGACTTATACGGTCAGTGCCCTGAAAAAGACATGTACAAATCAAGGTAAGGTATACACAAAAAATGGCACATGTGAGTTTAACTTGTTGGGCAGACTGGGTGGACCGTGCAGGTCCTTTTCTGCCATCATCTACTATGTTACTATGTTATGTTACTATCCTGCAGGGCTGTTATAGACGCTGGTTATTTGCAAATCTGGCAGTATTATGTCCAGCACAAGAATAATGCTTGTTCAAAATTTCAAGTCCGTATCTTTGTTTGCATGGAAGTTGTTGCGGTCTGAATATTGGTCCAAATATGTTCCGATGAGTCGCGACCAATTTTGATGCACACTTTGAGTCAACTTGTTTGTCTGGATTTTGCATCCATAATGTTAAAATGTATTTCATCGGAATTAGCATCAAAAACTGTACAGGATTTGAATTTTTTAGCCATTCTTATAAATGTGTTTGGATTTTATTAGACCCCCAAAATGGCATTTTGATAAATGTCGCGCGCTCATTGACTGACAACCCTTCAGAAAAAGGGGGTCTAGATCTGCAACTATTGCAGTTAGAGACCTCAAATTTTGGGAAACTTCATTTAACACCTGACTCACGCAACAGATAAAATTGTAGAACATGATGGTGGGAACTTTTTTAATTTTAGACCACTTGGCATGGAATGACCCAGGTAGAAATGATTAGAAAAGGAATAGAAAACAAAAATGAGAATGTTGTAATGAGTTTGTGTCATTTCATGGTGCAACCACACCCTGAATACTGTGTGCAATTCTGGTCATCGTATCTCGATGCAGTGGAATTAGAAAAGGTAGAGAGAAGGGCAACAAAAAAGATAAAGGGGATAGGACAACTTCCCTATGAGGAAAGGCTAAAGCAGCTAGGGCTCTTGGAGAACAGACAGCTGAGGGGAGATATGATAGAGGTCTATAAAATACTAAAGTGGATTGAGTAGACGTGAATCACTTGTTTACTCTTTCCAAAAATACTAGGACTAGGGGGCATGTCAAGAAGCTACTAAGTAGTTAATTTAAATCAAACCACAGAAAATATTTCTTCATTCAACGTGTAATTAAACTCTGGAATTCGTTGCCAGAGAATATGATAAAAGCAGTTAGCTTAGGAGGGTATTAAAAGGTTTTGATAATTTCCTAAAAGAAAAGTCCATAAGCCATTTCTAGGATAAGCTGCATAAAATCCATTTTACTGTTCTAGGATCTTGCCAGGTACTTGTGACCTCAATAGACCACTGTTGGAAAAAGGATACTGGGCTTGATGGACTTTCAGTCTATCCCAGTATGGCAACGCTTATGTTCTTAGAATAGTAGCACTGTTTAAAAGGGCATGGGTAACTATGGCAGAGGAGGAATGAGCAGGGGCAGACTATGGGACCCCTGACAGAGCCATGGTCCGAATTATATCACGCCACTGCCCCATTCCACAACCACTGTATGCTGGGATACCAAGCAAATGTAGGGAGGGCGCTGCCGCGCACATGCTTGATGGAATATTGATGCACGGTTTCTTGTTGATTTCGCAGTCATAAGAGGGAGGGAGTCAGGAGGGGATGGAGGGGAGGGAAGGGAAGGGAAGGGAGAGAACGTCACGTCACAAGTGCACATGATAATCCGTAATGCTGAGCGATGACATAGTGATTTCTAGCTTGGTACAATTACTGTTTCTGGAACTTAAGGTGAAGGGCTATAAGAATCAGGGCCCTTTGCAGTCCACGATAATGAAAGGTATAAAGCCTCATGCAGTAGGAAGACGGGTGAGCAGTAGAGGACCCCTTGCTGGACAATATGCAATATATTTTACTACACTATAAACTGCTGCCCTATGCATACAATACTGAAGCATAATATGATGAGATTATAGAATATGTTTGTGACCAGGGGGCTGGGTGGTGGGGAGAAAATGTAAAATTGTACAGCGACATTTGCTCAGATGATGGCAAATTGAGATTGTGTTGTGTTTGGTGAATTTGCATACGTCAATAAAAACGATTTAAACACAAAAGGGCATGGGTATGCATAAAAAAAAACAAAAACACAGCGGTTGCTAAATTTGAATAGAGCAAAACATTCAACCTGGTGACAGTATTTTTGCACATGTATAGCACTAAACTCACACGGTACAGTGTTTGGCAGCTGCACAGCTGGCATTACAAGGGTACAACCAGGGCAACTACCCTCAGCTCCATGCCACAGGGAGCCCTAAACCTGTCCAAAGCTGAAGAAGGTATAGCTTACTATAGGCTTTAAAGACCCTTCCCAAGTCTCTACCCCAGGCCCCAGGATGTCTCCCACTGGCTTGAGGGTGGAGGGGAGCTACCAGAATCTATGATAAAGAGGTTAATATGAAATGTCAGTAGACATTTACATGGTCAAATTGTCTGACAGGCTGTAACAAGCAGAATCCAAAAACAGTGGACTCTACATGACTGGCTACATGTTTTCTAATAACTAACTAACTACTGGTAATACAAATGCTCATGTAGTCAGGTTCATCTGGAAGGCTACACAAAGGCAGCAAAACAAGAGGCTCTTCCGACCTGCAAACAGTACAAGTAAAAAAAAAAAAAAAAAAAAACAGCAGATCCCAGAATAAAGTTCTCACATAAAGTTCCTTTATTGACAAGAGTACCCAACGTTATCTGCCTAAGATAAGTTGAAGAAGATCTGTGAAGTTATACTTCAAGTGCATTTGAATTAATACAAACTTAAAGAAGTGATGAAGATATAATTTGTGGGGAAATTCAAAAGCTTAGAATTTAAAAGAGTAAAGAACTGTCTGTAAATTGGCGTTTGAACCCTTGGAGAACCAGTGACAAGGTGAGTGCTGTAAACCTTTGTATTTAAATACTCTCTATATGCAAGGAGCACCGCTGAGGTTTTCAGGGTTCTAGTAAATGTCTAGTGGGAAAAGGCTGTTAGGTCATAAGCATGGTTTATTAGCCAAAATATATTTGGCTTTTGGTTTTCAGGTATAACTGTTAGCACTTTAACAGCATATATAAGCAGATTTCTATTTTTATGTAATTCTTAGTGAATTATCTTTGGTGCAATCCTAGTGGTATTTATTTTGTGTGCTTGCTTGCTATTTCGCTCATTATTCTTATTATATTTTCCACTTTGGCATATTGCTTCATTGGATATTATCAGCTGAAAAATGAATCTTGTTTAGTTTCTATAGTACTAACTCCTAAACATGAGTACAGAGGATTGCTATACTGTTAGGCATATTTTCAAAGCACTTAGACTTACAAAGTTATGTAGAGGGGAATAATCGAACGGCGCCGGCAACACACATGGCCGGCGATGTATTTTGGCGGCGCCGCCGCAAACAGCTGGCCAGACGCGTATTTTCGAAAAAGATGGCCGACCATCTTTTGTTTCGATAATACGATTCCGAACAGCCAAATGCCTTGGATTTGGCCGGGGTTTGAGATGGCCGGTGTCGTTTTTTTAGCGATAATGGAAAGTTGTGTCAGCCATCTCAAACCCCGGCCAAATTCAAGACATTTGGCCCTGGGAGGAGCCAGCATTTTTAGTGCACTGGCCCCCCCTGACATGCCAGGACACCAACCGGGCTCCCTAGGGGTCACTGCAGTGGACTTCAGAAAAGCTCCCACGTGCATAGCTCCCTTACTTTGGGAGCTGAGCCCCCCAACCCCACAACCCACTACCCACAAATGTACTGCACCCACTAAAACTGCTCCAGGGACCTGCACACAGCCTCTAGGACTTATTGCTGCTGTATAACTTTGGCACACCAGTTGACACCTGAAGACTAATCTCTTTGAAAAAGTCCTTTATTTGAATAAGCACGTTTACTCACAGTTAACTGCAGATCAGAGGTTGTGCCCCACTGGCAAAGAGTCCCCTGGTACTAAGATGAGCAGTAGGTCAGAGCTGGCACAATGGTGTACAATGCCCTCTTTCAGCACCATTCAAGGTAAGAACTATGTTCTCTAACGTGGGTAACACCGGAAAGGGAACTGGCTTACAAAAATGGCCACTACCTCATAGACTACAACAGGAAACAAAACAGGGCCCACGCTGACCCAGTAAGCAGGGGGAAAGCACCAGGGGAATACAGCCTACCAAGTACCAATACCTACACCCACGACAATGCATTGCTGATGTGACTCTGCAGTGCAAATAACAGAAAAGGTGTCACACTCACCCCTGAGCCACATCACAAACAGGAAACGGCTGTCGGAGGACAGAACACATTCTGCTGTCATAGAGGTGGGTAAGGCATTTGAGGCTGGCATACAGGCTGGAAAAAAAAAGTGTTTAAAGTGGGGTTTTTTTTGGTGAGAGGGGGTTAGTGACCACTGGGGAAGTACGGGGAGGTCATCTCCGCTTCCTTCCGGTGGTCATCTGGTGAGTTGGGGTACCTTTTTGAGGCTTGGTCGTGGAAATAAAAGGACCAAGTAAACCCGGCGAAATACTGCTTAACGCCGGTTTTTGTTTCCCCATTATCGGTGAAAGCCGGCTATCTGGTAGCCACGCCCATACCCGCCCATGTCCCGCCTTCGCTTCGCTGCAGACACGCCCCTTTGAACTTTCACCGGCGAGGCGACGGGAAATCGGCGATGCTGTCAAAAAATGCAGCTTTCGATTATACCGATTTCGCCACTTTTCCACGATCGCCGGCCATCTCCCAATGTGTGTCGGGAAATGGCCGGCGATCACTTTCGATTATGAGCTGGATAGTTACCTATGGAACTTTGTAAGTCTAAGTGCTTTGAAAATGAGCCCCTGTGTGAACTCTGCCTATGGCAGCATGTATACTGAATTTGGCAACCATCTGTTCTTTTCTAAGCTTTTACTTAGCAATTACCACTACAGGTTTATTTCAAAAGTACATCCAGTCATTACTTGGCTATAAGAAGTACTCTATCCATGCGCTGGTGCAGCTCTCAAAAGAGTAGTAATGCAGGACCCAAGGTAAAGGTGATATAGATTTCGTTACATCTTCAGTATGGAGGACACTAAAAAAAAAAAAAAAAAAAAAAAAAAAAGTAAATGACTGGGTAAGTGTAGTACATACCAGTGAAAGAAAGGGTCTGCGAATCAAATACAGCAAGTCCCCCTCCACAACACAATCACAGCACTACTGTGCTGAAAAATAAATGTAATAGTTGAAAGGGTTACTATTAAAAAATTTGGATAATTATATCTGTAAGAGAAAAAAAAAATTTAAAAAGTAATCTTACTTATCAAACGCTGGCCACGTTGGGTACTCTTATCAATCAGGGAACTTTATGTGAGAACCTTACTCTGTGGTTCGCTGGGTTTATTTGTACAGGCTACACAAAGGGCCTACGATGCCTCACTATCAACTGCAGGTATTTATTTATTTGAAGATTTTATCAAAAGCAGCTAACAGATGGGTCAGTCTAGCAGACAGCAAATGTAACTAGAAGTCCTGGTGGAATTGCAGGTACCCACTTAGGTGGGTCTGCCTGGCATGCTATGAGAATGAACCAACGAGACCAGATGTTTGTGCAACAACCATGCTAGTATTGCTGGTTATTTGGATTATTACAGAACCATGTGGTCACACAACAGAAAGGTAGATGCTAGAAGGCACAAAGTGGGTATGGTAGAATGCAAGGAAAGAAGCAGCTGGGATGTAGACTCAGCTGTGGAGATGATAAATGGAGAGGCTTGATGGGCAAGGTGGATTTTTGCTGCTGTCATTGTTTGAAAAACAAAAATCAAATCACAATATGAACGCATTTTGATGTGGGATTCTAGCAGTAATACATGGCAATTTGCTGATTTTATATAACATGCAAAGCTAAAACTTAAAACAGTTAGCTCCATCATGATTCTTATATTAGAAGACATGCTAAATAATAAAAAATGCATATAAATTCAAGGTTTATCAAATTAAGGGCTCCTTTTACAAAGCTGCAGTCAGCACTAGCACATGCTTACTGCAACTTAAAATGGTTACAGTGGAAAGCGATGGACTGCAAAAAGTACAAATGAGATTGAAGTGGATAGAGCACCGTTCACGGAAGAGAATGTGTATGAACAACTTGAAAAGCTAAAGGTGGACAAAGCCATGGGACCAGATGGGATCCACCCTAGGATATTGAGGGAGCTCAGAGCGGTTCTGGCGGGTCCTCTTAAAGATTTGTTTAATAAATCCTTGGAGACGGGAGAGGTTCTGAGGGATTGGAGATCGGCGGATGTGGTCCCTCTTCACAAAAGTGGTGATAGGGAAGAAGCTGGAAACTACAGGCCGGTAAGCCTCACTTCGGTTATTGGAAAAGTAATGGAAGCGATGCTGAAGGAAAGGATAGTGAATTTCCTGGAAGCCAATAAGTTGCAAGATCCGAGACAACATGGATTTACCAAAGGGAAATCGTGCCAAATGAACCTCATTGAGTTCTTTGATTGGGTGACAAGAGAATTGAATCAGGGACGAGCTATGGACGTAATCTACTTAGATTTCAGCAAAGCTTTTGACACGGTTCCCCACAGGAGGCTCTTAAATAAACTGGATGGGCTGAAGATAGGACCCGAAGTGGTGAACTGGATTAGGAACTAGTTGACGGACAGATGCCAGAGGGTGGTGGTGAATGGAATTCGCTCGGAGGAGCGAAAGGTAAGTAGTGGAGTGCCTCAAGGATCGGTGCTGGGGCAGATTCTGTTCAATATATTTGTGACATTGCCGAAGGGTTAGAAGGTAAAGTTTGCTTATTTGCGGATGATACTAAGATCTGTAACAGAGTGGACACCCCGGAGGGAGTGGAAAACATGAAAAAGGACCTACGGAAGCTAGAAGAATGGTCTAAGGTTTGGCAATTAAAATTCAATGCGAAGAAATGCAAAGTGATGCACTTAGGAAGTAGAAATCCACGGGAGACGTATTTGTTAGGCGGAGAGAGTCTGATAGGTACGGGCGGAGAGAGGGATCTTGGGGTGATAGTATCTGAGGATTTGAAGGCGACGAAACAGTGTGACAAGGCGGTGGCCGTAGTTGGAAGGTTGTTAGGCTGTATAAAGAGGTGTGACCAGCAGAAGAAAGGGGGTGTTGATGCCCCTGTATAAGTCGTTGGTGAGGCCCCACCTGGAGTATTGTGTTCAGTTTTGGAGGCCGTATCTTGTTAAGGATGTAAAAAGAATTGAAGCGGTGCAAAGAAAAGCTACGAGAATGGTATGGGATTTGCGTTACAAGACGTATGAGGAGAGACTTGCTGAACTAAACATGTACACTCTGGAGGAAAGAAGAAACAGGGGTGATGTGATACAGACGTTCAAATATTTGAAAGTTATTAATCCGCAAACGAACCTTTTCCGGAGATGGGAAGGTGGTAGAACGAGAGGACACGAAATGAGATTGAAGGGGGGAAGACTCAAGAAAAATGTCAGGAAGTATTTTTTCACGGAGAGAGTAGTGGATGCTTGGAATGCCCTCCCGCAGGAGATGGTGGAAATGAAAACGGTAACGGAATTCAAACATGCGTGGGATAAGCATAACGGAATCCTGTGCCGAAGGAATGGATCCTCAGGAGCTTAGTCAAGATCGGGAGGCGGGGCAGACTTATACGGTCTGTGCCAGAGCCGGTGGTGGGAAGCGGGACTGGTGGTTGGGAGGCGGGGATAGTGCTGGACAGACTTGTACGGTCTGTGCCAGAGCAAGTGGTTGGGAGGCAGGGCTGGTGGTTGGGAGGTGAGGATAGTGCTGGGCAGACTTATACGGTCTGTGCCTGTGCCAGAGCCGGTGGTTGGGAGGTGGGGCAGACTTATACGGTCTGTGCCCTGGAGAGCACAGGTACAAATCAAAGTAGGGTATACACAAAAAGCAGCAAATATGAGTTATCTTGTTGGGCAGACTGGATGGACCATGCAGGTCTTTTTCTGCCGTCATCTACTATGTTACTATGTAATAAGTTTGAAATCTGCACAAGCAAATCACGTACTAAAAAAAGTCAGTAAGTGCTCAAATGCTAATGGCCACATACTAACAGCAAAATTAGCTCATGGCCATTAACTGAGAAAATAGAAAATTGGCCATTTTCCATATGTGATAAAAATGGCTTTAGTGAACAGGAAAGGCCACTTTTTACCACAGCTTGGTAAGAGCATAAGCTTTCTCATATTGGGACAGACCGAAGGTCCATCAAGCCCAGCATCCCGTTTCCAACAGTGGCCAATTCAGGTTACCCCAAAACAGTACAATACATTTTATGCTGCTTATCCTAGAAATAAGTAGTGGATTTTCCCCCAAGCGCATCTTAATAATGGCTTATAGACTTTTCTATTAGCCTATTCTGTTTAATATATTTGTGAGAGATATTGCTGAAGGGTTGGAAGGAAAGGTTACCTTTTAGTGGATGACGCAAAGACAGCCAATAGAGTGGATACCCTGGAGGGAGTAGAAATGATGAGAAGGGATCTCCAAAAGTTAGAAGAATGGTTGAGGGTCTGGAAGTTAAAATTTAATGCCAAGAAGTGTAGAGTGATGCACTTGGGGTGCAGAATCCCAAAAGACAGGTACCGAATAGGAGGGGAGAGATTAGTAAGCTTGACCTTGGGGTGTTGGTATCAGAGGATATGAAGGTGAAGAAACAATGTGACAAGGCAATGGCTGTGGCCAGAAGGATGCTAGGCTGCATAAAGAGGGGTATAACCAGCAGAAGACAGGAGGTGTTAATGCCCCTCTACAAGTCGTTAGTGAGACCCTACTTGGAGTATTGTGTTCAGTTATGGAGGCCGTATCTTGCTAAAGATGTAAAAAGACTGAAAGCGGTGCAAAGAAAAGCTACAAAAATGGTATGGGATTTGCGTTTCAAAACGTATGAGGAGAGGCTTGCTGACCTGATCATGTATAACTTGGAGGAAAGGAGAAACAAGGATGACATGGCACAGATGTTCAAATATTTGAAAGGTATTAATCCGCAAACAAACCTTTTCCAGAGACGGGAAGGTGGTAGAACTAGAGGACGTGAACTGAGGTTGAAGCGGGGCAGACTCAGGAGTAATGTCAGGAACTATTTTTTCACAGAAAGGGTGGTGGATACATGGAATGCCCTCCCACAGGAGGTGGTGGAGATGAAAACGGTAATGGAATTCAAACATGCAAGGATAGACACAAAGGAATCCTGTTTAAAAGGAATGGATCTAAGGGATCATAGAGGAGATTGGGTGGCAATGCCGGTAACTGGGCAGATTTCTACGGTCTACGCCCTGATCGTAACTGAGTAACTGACTAGATATGGCTAGGCTGGTGTGTAAATTTTAAGGGGCTTTGATGTTAGCTTCAAGGTAATCAATAGAAATCAAACAAAATTAAAACATGGAAAAGAAAATAAGATGATACCTTTTTTATTGGACATAACTTAATACATTTCTTGATTAGCTTTCGAAGGTTGCCCTTCTTCGTCAGATCGGAAATAAGCAAATGTGGTAGAAGATAGTATATATAAGAGAAACATCAAAGCATTACTTTGACAGTCTGACAGAGTGGGAGGGTGGGGGTATCTTAAGCATCTGGCCTGTTTCTCCAATATAACAACCTTCGTTGCATTTTTTACACTGAATGATATATACCACAAGGACCCCACAGTCATGCACAAAGGAAAGATATTCAACATAAAGGAATCTTTCACATGCTCATCTTCCAATGTGGTATATATCATTCAGTGTAAAAAATGCAACGAAGGTTGTTATATTGGAGAAACAGGCCAGATGCTTAAGACAAGATTCAATTTACATAGACATCATATGAACAATACTGCCAGTAGGCCCCCAACCCCGGTGGGACAGCACTTTACAGAACCAGAACACCGTACCAGTGATTCACAGTGAGAATACTGAAAGGTAACTTTAAAACAATACAGGAACTTAAAACCTTTGAAATCAGAATGATTGAATATTTTGACACCCAACGGACTGGACTTAACAAGGATCTGGGTTTTCTAGCCCACTATAAACCATAAGTTGTATTTCACTGCTTATCACCCTCCCCACAAACATCCTGCTAGACTATGGAATGCTTTGAAGTCCCCATGCACATCTCCTACCCACCCTGCTAGACCATCTATGAGGGACTGTTATATACACTGTCAGCTAACACATTTGCTTATTTCTGATCTGATGAAGAAGGGCAACCTTCGAAAGCTAATCAAGAAATGTATTAAGTTATGTCCAATAAAAAAGGTATCATCTTATTTTCTTTTCCATGTTTTAATTTTGTTTGATTTCTATTGATTACCTTTAAGCGTGGACTAACACGGCTAACACACCTTATGTTAGCATCAGAACTTTTAGTATAAGAACAGTGCTGAGCAGACTTCTACTGTCTGTGCACCGAGAATGGCAAGGACAAATCAAACTCGGCTATACATATAAAGTATCACAAACCATGTAAAATGAGATTCTCTTGTTGGGCAGACTGGATGGACCGTTCAGGTCTTCATCTGCCGTCATTTACTATGTTACCTTTTTTTAAACCCCGCTAAGCTGCTTTTACCACATTCTCTGGCAACGAATTCCAGAGTTTAATTACACATTGAGTGAAGAAATATTTTCTCCGATTTGTTTTAAATTCACTACTTAATAGCTTCACTGCTTGCCCCTCGCCCTAGTTTTTTTGGAAATTGCACACAGTATTCGAGGTACAGTCGCACCATGGAGCAATACAAAGACATTATAACATCCTCATGATTGTTTTCCATTCCTTTCTTAATAATACCTAACATTCTATTTGCTTTCTCAGTCGCAGTAGCACATTGAACAGAATGTTTCAACTTATCATTAACAATGACACCTAGATCCCTTTCCTGGTTGTAGACTCCTAATGTGGAACCTTGCATCACTTAGCTATAATTCGGCATCCTCTTTCCCACTTGCATCACTTTGAACTTGCTCACATTAAACCTTATCTGCCATTTGGCTGCCCAGTTTCGCAGTCTCTTAAGGTCCTCTTGTAATTTTTCACAATCCTCCCGCGATTTAACAACTTTGAATCGTCAGCAAATGTAATTACCTCACTAGTTACTCCCGTCTCTAGATCATTTATAATGATATATATGTTAAAAAGCAGCGGTCTCAGCAGACCCCTGCAAAACCCCACTATCTACCCTTCTCCATTGAAAATACTGACCATTTAACCTTACTGTTTTCTCTTTTTTAACCAGTTTTTAATCCACAATAGAACACTACCTCCTAACCCACGCCTTTCCAATTTCCTCTGGAGTCTTTCATTAGGACCTAAACTTGTTGCAATAAAGCATTGGCTTACAAGTCCTTGATATGACAAAAATGACTATTTATTAGATAGGTGCAAACAATTCATATTTCTAAACCCTCTACACTATTTGTGCTGCGTCCCCCAATACTTTTAAAACCATGCAACTAAAAGTTAAATACAAATTACATAAATGGAATAACCCAAACAAATCAGAAGTTCTAACAGTATGGAAGAACATACTTAAAAACTAGCTGTTAAGCCCATTAAAACGGGCAAGATTTCCAGCTACCCTCCTCGCCGCCGCTCCCTCCCCCCTCTGTGCCGGGCCCCCTGCACTGACCTGACAGCGCCTCTCACCTCCATGTGAAAGCGCTGCCAGGTCAGTGCAGGGGGCCCAATATGGAGGAGGGCGGGAGCGGCAGCGGGGATGGGGGGATGGGTGGAGGTTGGTGCGTGCGATGTTCGTTTCCAGGCGGCAGCGTCCGACACAGGGGCGTATCTGGACTCCGGCGGTAGGGGGGGCCAGAGCCAGAGGGAGGGGGCACATTTTAGCCGCCCCCCCCCGCCGAGCCCCCACCGCCACCAATGACTCCACCCCCCTCCCGCCGCCAACCCTCCCCCGCTGCCGTTCTTACTTTTGCTGGCGGGGGACCCCAACCCCCGCCAGCCGAGGTCTGCTTCCACCTGCCGCTGCCGCAAAAACTTCTTCTTCAGCCGGCGGGGGACCCCAAACCCCCGCCAGCCGCCCCGCGGTGTTTAAAATTCATCTTCGGCCTCCGTGGCCGTGCTGCTGTGATAGGCGCTGTTGAAATCCACTTCGGAGTCTGACGTCGTTGTACGTGCTGCGACGTCAGACTCCGAAGTGGATTTCAACAGCGCCTATCACAGCAGCACGGCCACGGAGGCCGAAGATGAATTTTAAACACCGCGGGGCGGCTGGCGGGGGTTTGGGGTCCCCCGCCGGCTGAAGAAGAAGTTTTTGCGGCAGCGGCAGGTGGAAGCAGACCTCGGCTGGCGGGGGTTGGGGTCCCCCGCCAGCAAAAGTAAGAACGGCAGCGGGGGAGGGTTGATGGCGGTAGGGGGGTCCAGGGCAAAATCTGCGGGGGCCCAGGCCCCTGAGGCCCCACGCAGATACGCCCCTGGTCCGACAGTAACTCAGACTCCGTTTTCCTCTCTGTTCCGCCCTCTGTCATCACGTCTTGACACGGGGGCGGGACAGAGACACGTAAGTCTCTACTGCGCATTTGCAGGTGAGTCGGTCACTTGCCGTTATATGTTTGATACCATGGGGCTCCATAGTAACCTAAAGAACTTTGTAAGTCTAAGTGCTCTGAAAATATGCCTCATAGTAACCCACGGAACTGTGTAAGTGTAAGGGCTTTGAAAATGAGCCCCCTATAACTTTGTAACTAAGTGTTTTGAAAATACGCCTCATGTAGGTCACACACATTCATTAGTCCTCACCCTCTCACGCGCCGAGAGCCCCTCCCCTCGATCTGTCATCTCTCCCTCTATCTTCTACTTTCCTCTTTGTCCGCTATACGGCATCTCTCTTTCTCCGCCCCCCCCCCCTCCCCCCTCATACCTTAGGTCGCCCACACTAACAATCCCACAGCTTTCCTTCTCCGGTGCTCGTCCCCTACGATACAAACAACTTCTCCTTTCATCCGACCAACCTCTTTGGTGTATGTCGCCTGCCCTTGCCGGAAATAGGAAGTTGCGTCAGAAAGCGCAGCATGTCCGAAAAGGTTGACGACAGCACTAGATCAATGTAGTAGTGCTCCGTAAAAGTGTGCAAGAAAACCGATGTAGCTGCTTTACAAATATCTATGGGGGAAGCTCTGTGAAAATGCGCTTTTGTACTAGCCATATAGTGCGAAGACAATGAGCCGTATCATGAAGAAGCTGCATTTTCATAGTAGAAAAAAAAGATACAATCCGCTGTCCATTGCAATAAAGTACGCTTTGTCACTGGTTGAAGCAGATGCCGTTCTTGTGGAGAAATAAATAACTGAGATGGGCAGTCTGGGGATGTTGTGTGCGAGCTAAATAAATGGTCAGTGCAGAGCACGCGAACAATCTAAAGTATGCAATCTATGTTGGTTAGCAAACTTAGCATCCGTATGAGCTGATGAACATATAAGTATTATGGATTGATTTAAATGACATGGAGACACCACCTTAGGAAACATTTTTGGGGGTGGTCGAAGGAATATCATATTATGTAATACGACGTGCGGTTGATCGTAGTAAAAAAAAAAAAAAAAAACTTTGCTTTTGCATGGTGATGATATATTTAGCGCAGCCGCACTTGCTATCTGCCGGGGCTGATAGAGCAAGCAACTAGCCAAGGAAGTTTAATAGACAGGAGACCAAGTGACGTCAAAACGTTGAACCCAATCAGAGATTAACCAAATTAGCTTCCTTGCTTACAGTGGACTTGATAGGCTCACTTCCACTCCTGTCTATTAAACCTCCTTGAAACTATTGCTTATTCCCCCCCCCCCCCCCCCCCCGCACCACCAGCACCACGGGAACAGTTTGCCAACCAGTGGGGGTTTAGTCTATTTTTATAAAATCAGAATATAAAAAATGTCAATTACATCTGTTACACAACATGCAATAAATTCCTACTAAGCCAGGTCCTGCTGCATCCTTAGACCACAGACTAAACTCCTATATCTATGCGTTTAGAACAAATGTAAACCATACTACTTCATTTTAGCATCAACCAAAATAAAAATCAAAACAGGAAAAAATGGGTCTTAATTATAAAGAGAGAATTTTTTTCTGTTCCGATTTTTATAACTCCTAATGCAACATTGGTGTATAAAGTTTTTGAAGACTTTTTTTTTTATTACAATTTCTAGTGATCAGAGATTTTAGATAAGTGGGGTGCAGCTGTGCAATTCCTATCAAACACCTTCATTCACACTGCTATTTTCCAGGGACGGTGTAAAAACCGGATACAGCGCAGATCTGGCTTTTACACCGTCCCTATTTTCCAGGCACGATGCATTCAACACAAGATGTTTAAAGAATACATTAAGGATAGAGAATTAATGTATTTTTCATTCAGTTTATAGACTACCTTTCCAATCAATCAATAGTTTAAAGCAGAAAGTAGAAAAGAACCACATTAATAACTAAAATCTGAAGGAGATCAAGGAACTAGATCAAGGGTAGAACAAAAATAAACAAAAAAAAAAACCCTTAAAAAAATACCTTAAACGGAAATGCTAAAGAATCTAGCTTGCATTGCTGGTTTATTGTTTTAGAATTTCCCTATGTACACAGCAAAACCAATAGGCATCAGCTTCTCAAAACGATTGGGGGTAGATGCAAATTATCCTTCCTACCCTGGAGTAAAGGAAGTTGCTCACTAATGGGGATACTCAGTACCTACTGAGCTGGTTGCTAATGTGAGAACCCATAACTTTACTTACCCTTACATATTTGTTTGCAGTTAGGAAAATGATAACTCCAGGATGCTCATTCCTGTCATTCTTAGGAGCTCTAATAAATAGATTTTTTTAAGGAAAAAATGAGACCAAAAGCATCATCAGAATTTTACGTCTATTCTGTAAAAGCCTCAAGAATAAAAAAGTTTTAAAATTAATTTTACAGTACTTTTTGACTGAATATCTAAGGTACATGAAGAAATACGACTTTCTCTTGAAAGTAAGCACAGATATGCTTAACCTCAGCTTCTCTGAAAACCTGTTTTTCTCCTACCCGCCAATCGGCCAACACTCTTCATTAACCACAGCCTCGCCCTCCTCAACGTCTTTACCGCCACCTGCTGTGTATTATCCAGGAACTTAAAAAAAAAAAAAAAAAAAAAAAAAGTAAGGAAGCTATTAATGGTCCCATGCAAGAAGTGGCCCCCTTTCCCCATTTTGACAAAGGGAAGTTATAATGGTTTGAAGTTTTCATATCTCTTGTTCTAAAAGATTTAGAAGTTTGGAAGGACAATGGGGTTAATGTGTTTACAAGTTTTACTGTTGTTATTCATAATGCTTAACATTCAGTATGGTAAGTTTAAACTTAGAATTTGTATTGGAATAAGTTTTTCATATTGCAACAACCCTAAACTTATAATTTGGTTTGTACTTGTTGACTTTAATTTTTAAAATTCATATAGTGTAGGCTTTTAACATTTCTTTAACAGAGTGAAAATTAATTTATAAAGAAAACTAAATATAGTCTAGTTTAAAACAGTTTAACATTGAGTTAAGTTTCAGATATATTTGTAAGAATGGCTAAACTTTTAATATAGACTGGCATTTAAAACAAAGTTAGAACACTTTTTTTTCTTGTCTTTTTATTAAAAAAATTGTAAACTTTTCTTTAGTATCTAGGTCTACTCTAGTGTGTGGGAAAGGGCAAGAAATGGTTAAAACTTTTTCAGACAATGTTCCTACAGATGTAAAACAACGTATGAATTTCTTGTATATAATTTTATAGAATGGTGGCAAGTCAGATGCTTCTCTCTCTCTCTCTCTCTCATATATATATAATCTCAATTTTAGTATAACTATAGAATGTTTGCTGAAGCTTAACTTTCTAGAAAAACAGAGGGTCTTATTATTTTCAGCCCTTATTTCTGGTTTAACTGGTGGTGTGATTCAGTAAATTGCATAGTACCTGGTTTTAGTGGGGGTGGGGGTTCCCTTATGAACACATTAACTACATGTTCCCTTAGTTCTGAAGGTAGTTAAGCTAATATGCAGTGTGGCCTGGTGTTTGCTTAGCTGCACTGCATGTTCAGTTTATCACCTTCACTGGAGTTGACTGAAGTATCTTAACATTGTTTTGCTTAGGATTTAGTTCTCCCTCTTTTTGAGGGTTTTTCTCACTCTGGAAACATATATTTAACTGATGCATAAATTCTATTTCAATTTTTTCATGTACTGAAGACTAAAAAAAAAAACCTTTTTTCCCTGGAGTGTTTTGTAATATGTTTAGAGCTAACACCCAGGAAAGGGGAAAGAATAGTAATGGAACATATGCAATTACACAGGCTTCACTATAGCTGGGACTTGTATAAATGTTTCAAATGTTGTTGAGCTAAAAAAAAAAACTTAGCATACAATTGTTTTACCTTATGGTGGAGTATGTTTCACTTTTTAACATGCTGGTTTTCTCCCATGTTTTTGTAGTTTTTTTTTCACTTTGGCATACCTTTTTCAGGCAGCACACTCATCTCTTGATGGGACACTGTGAAGTACAGTAATATAGTAGCTACCTTGTCTAGAGCTTAGGTTTATCTTTGTCTTGCCTAGGCAGGTCTGCCTACAATTAATGTAATATGAAACGGTATGTAAACTTGTTTGATAGTATAGCTTTAGTCAGTGGTTCCAATTACATCAGTTTTATGCTATGACTTGGTAGTGAAAGCTAGACTTTCCATTATAGTAGGCATATGCCTGAGGGAGGTAAGCATAAAAAGTGGGTATGTAAACTTTTTTTTTTTCCCCTAAAAATAGTGGGTTCTGTGGTAAGTTTTTGGGTGCCTCATGCTTCAATAACATGTAAGCATGATTATTACCAGAAAAAGGATAGTGTTTCTTTAACTATCTAGCAGCGCCTTGGACTGAAGCTGGCACTGGTTTGAATCTAGCCTGGTGGTTAGAGTAGCAGGCTGTGAATCAGACCTGGGTTGAATTCCATTAACACTCCATGTGGCTTTGGGCAACTTAATTCTCCATTGCTTAGGTATAAACTTAGATTGTAAGCCTTCTGGGGACAGGGACATATCTATTGTACCTGAATTTAACTCATAAGCTACCACTAGAAAGTCATGAGCTAAATAATAATAATAATAATAAAATTTCATGGGCTACCACTGGCTCAGAAGTAAGAGGAGGCAGTAGATACAAATAAGAAATGAAGTTCACCTGGTAAAGAAGATGGGTAGAAACTGCTTTTTCAGTAAAGAAATAAAAAAAAGTTAGCTGGAAGGGGTGAAGGTACCTAACCTGTATTTACTGATGTACATGTGAACCTAAAAGACTGAGTAGTCCTAAAACCATGGAGCAAATGTTTCACCTCAGGAGGCAAGTTTATTTTCCAAATAAAAGAACAGTGAGCAATAAAGAGAGGGGGCAGACTTCTTTATTCTTAGAGGTGGGTTGCTGCATTTTTTATCTTCCTACAGCAGATCTGTGATACTAGCAATTTTTTTCTGCTATAGTTGAGGTTTTTGTTTATATTTCGCTCACCTTTCAGTAGTAGCTCAAGATGAGGTACATTAGGTATTGCCTTGTCCCTAGAAGGCTTAAAATCCAAGTTTTAACGAGTCAATGGTTAAGTGATTTGCCCAAGTTCACAGTGAGAACAACCAGGCTTCCATGGTTGTCAGCCCTGTCTAACAGCTAGGCTGCTCCTGACACACAAAGGCTTTTCTTGTATTATGTTATACTAGGAATAAATGCCCGTTTCTGAGCGCAATGAAACGGGCGCTAGCAAGGGGCCCCCTCCCTCCGAGCTACTTGCCTTGTTCGGTGTTCGCGTCGCTGTGTGTGGGTAGGGTTTTGGTTTTTTTTTTTTTCTGCGCCTCCGTGGCCGTGCCTGTGGCGTTTCGGTTTCGGGCCTCGAGTGTTATAGCTCCGCCCTCGACGTCATGACGTTTTGACGCGAGGGCGGTGCAGACACTCCAGGGCACACCGGATATCTCGGGCGCCTCAACTTCCGTGGAGGCTTCAGAACGTTGGGGTTGCCTTTTATATAGAGAGACTAGTAAAAAAGGCCTGTTTCTGACACAAATGAGCACTAGCAAGGTTTTCCTCGGAGCGTGTATGTTTGAGAGAGTGTGTGTCAGAGAGAGAATGAGAGAGAGAGAGTGTATGCGAGTGAGTGTGAGCCCCCCTCCCCACCCCCACCTCTCTGGTCTCAGGACCCCCTCCCCACCTCCCCCCTCTCCCCTGCCCCGCCTCCAACAATCCATGTCCAGCTTCCCTCCCCTCCCCGCGCATCACCCAATCCCCCCCGCCACATACCCCCTCCCCCACCCAAAGTGCATCACCCCCCCCCCCCCCCCGGCGCATCAAACCCCATCGCCACTCGCAGATGCCAGTAGTAACACTGTCCGGCTACTGCTGCTGCTCCTGTTGAGCAGCAGCGGCTGCTACAAAAAGAAAAGAAGCGATAAATGTTTTTAATTCCAGCCCAAATTATTTGCAAATGCCTGAGTCTTACAATGCAGTCTCTGCAGCCGCTCCTCCTCTCGTCTCCATGTCACTGCCCCTGGAGTAAGACCCCGGAGGAGCGCAGTGACGTGACAGGCGAGAGGAGGAGCGGCTGCAGAGACTGCGTTGTAAGACTCAGGCATTTGCAAATAATTTGGGCTGGGTTTAAAAACATTTTTCACTTCTTTTCTTTTTGTAGCAGCCACTGCTGCTCAACAGGAGAAGCAGCAGTGGGTGGCGATAGGGTTTGATGCGCCGGGGGGAGGGGGGTGTTTGATGCCCCGGGGGGGGGGGGGTGATGTGCCGAGGGGGGGGGGGGGGTCTGTGGTGCCATGCTTGTAGTTTTTTGATGCGCTGCTCCCTGCCACTTGCTCCAGTGGCAGGGAGCGGCGCACTGACAGCTGATTCCCAGCAGGGGAGGAGTAGGGAAACATGCGTGTTTCCCTTTTCCTCCCCCTGCTTGGGAATCAGCTGTTAGTGACGTCATCCTGGCTACGGAACCTAGCTCAGCAACTCCAGGAGCCACGGACACAGGCAGTCCCAGATTAGAACGTTGGTGGTGAGAATTATTATATAGGATATTATATGCTATTGTGGGTGTTATTCTTGGCTGCCGATAAAGATTTTGGGAAGTAGTTGCTCCTTCAAAAAGTAAGCTCTGGTTAAAAACAAAAACCTTGCTTATAACCTATATGAGCAGACAATGTCCAGACCAGTCTGTCCAGGCAAGTACTCTTAAGGGATTAGGCAATTTTATATTTTGATCAGCTTCAGTAGTAAAGGACTAATATATCTAAGTGGTTTTAGCAGTGAGGGTGTTCCAACCATTGCCCAGGATTACACAGGAGTTAGATTAAACCCCACATTGGATTTCCTACTATGTGCATTGTCTTTTAAAACTTGCCTAAAACACCAGGTCAGGGAACAAATACTCTTTCAGCTTTTAAGTGCCTGTGCTATCGGTACCTGTGTGTACATTCTACTAAACTGAGTAAAGGCAATATTCAGATAATTTACAATGCCTTTTAACATTTGACTTTGGATGTATATGAAAGAGTTTCTGGGGGGATTTATGATCTGACACCAGGACAAAGAATTCACTGATGGTTAGGGGATGGGGACTTGGCTAGCTTTGAAATTTATCAAATAAGAGTAGAATTTTTAAGCAGTAGCAAGAATTAATGCTTAGAGGCATCAGATAGAAGTATAACAGGAGCTACTGGATCTCTTAGCTGTTTCAAATCTGAGTTCTTTTTCTTTTCATCAGTCATTTGCCTCTGAAGTGTTGAAATAGTTTAACCTACATGTCAACATTTGAATATTTTTAATATTTTACACACAGTGATAAGTCACCAACAAAATAAATCACACAACTATAGAAAAATGACTGCTTAGCTTCAACCACTTCCGTGGATACAGCACTGTAATACCCTAAAAGACCTCCCAATACCCACTGTATATCCCAGGCATTTTGATCTACATGACCTGCTTCGGGGTATCAAAATGTGATCAAAATTATCTTGTCTTATATGCAAATGTTTTGAGCCAATTAAAGCACAGCTTACATCTAGACAGGGTCTAGTGTCAGTTACCACCTTGCTTGGTGCCTGTTGAGATGTAAGTTGTGCTTTAATTGGCTCAAAACCTTAGCAAATAAAAAATAAATCATTTTGGCCAAGTTTTGGTCCCCCGAAGCAGGTTGTGTGGCCCAAAATGCCTGAGAGATACCCTGAAAGAGCAACATTCACTGTGTATTACAATTCTGTATCCATGGAA
This sequence comes from Microcaecilia unicolor, assembly GCF_901765095.1. Taxonomy (NCBI): domain Eukaryota; kingdom Metazoa; phylum Chordata; class Amphibia; order Gymnophiona; family Siphonopidae; genus Microcaecilia; species Microcaecilia unicolor. Next base: position 56,258,909 of record NC_044039.1, read on the forward strand.
ATGGATGATGCTAAGTGGTCATTTTTTCTATAGTTGTGTGATTTTATCAGTGGTGTGCAAAATTATTAAAAATATTTGATGTTGACAATAGGGTAAACTATTTCATTGCTTCTGAGGCAAATGACTGATGAAAAGAAAAAAAGCTCTGATTTTTGAAACAGCTGTGCACTGTAAGAGATCCAATAGCTCTTGCTACTGTCTAAAGCCTCTAAGTGTTCTTGCTACTGCTTAAATTCTACTCCTCTCATTTATTTGATCTTTTTCTGTAGGATTATGATAATTTTGTATGTTGCCCTTTTGTTTTTGGTGTAGCTTTGAAATTTAACCATCATAGTCCCAGTAAGGCAGATAAATGGCTGACATGGAAGCCGCAAGCAAATTATATATAGAATTTAGATAAGTTTTTTTTTTACATTTTTTTAAATTGAAATACTTTCTTTATTGTATTTATAATATATTAAACATAAAAAAAATGAAAAAAACGTATTACATGGAAGTCCACATCAAGAGAAACTAAAATGAAATTCAAGAGATAACAAATTCAAAATAAACACAGGAATAAGAAATATACTTTCCAATGCAAAATAAAATCCTGCTTATATATATATCATTCCACATTCTGAACATTAGATTTATCCTTTAGAAAATTTCTCTAAATGGGGTTTAAATATATAAGAATTGTTTCCATGAGTTTCTGTTACCAGACCTCTATAAGGATATTTTAGGAAAAGAAGCACAGACTACCAAAACCTTTAAGCTTTAACTGTAGAAATGCCTTCAGCCTCAGCTGAGGCTCACTTTTTTTTTTTTTTTTGGAAAGTAAACTTTTTTTTTTTCAATACCAACTTATTTTGTTCCTCCTGAAATGAAACCAGCAAAGTTGCACTCGACTATATTATCATGAGATGATTCCAAAAACTTTGATTTGTTAGGTGAATTGATGAGTCACAGGACCCCTCCTGATAACTACCATAGAAGTTCTAGGCAAATAAAATTACTAACTAGTAAAGTCTCCCAAGACAGCTTGAGCACTTTTCACATACATCCTAAAAAGTTTCAATGGAGCAAGATAGTGAGTCATTGTAAAGTTGTCTTAAATGACATGTTCTTGTAGTATTTTCCAGGGACTACATTTGCTGAAATCTAAGCTTACATCTAGCACACATCTTCGATTCAATTCTCTGTATCGAGGACATGTGCTAGACATAATCTAGACATGGATCCTCATAGGAGGCTCTTGAATAAACAGGCTGAAGTTAGGATCCAGTGGTGAGCTGGTTGACAGACATGCTATAGGGTAATGGTTAATGGAATTCACTCAGAGGAAGGAACGGTGAGTAGCAGAGTGCCTCAGGTGCTGGAGCTGATTCTATTCAATATATTTGTGAGCAACATTGCCAATGGGTTAGGCTTGCCATTTTGCTGATGACACTAAGTGGACACTCCAGAGGGTGTGGTAAACATGAAAAGGATCTGCAAATGTTAGAAGGTTGGCAGTTAAAATTCAATATGAAGAACAGAGTGGTGTACTTAGGGAGTAGAAATCCAAGGGATTTGTATATGCCAGGAGGTGAGAGGCTGATTTATTTATTTACGTCAGTTTATATACAGTGTCTTATTGCTACTGCAAAACAGAACGGTTTACAATTTTTATAAAAATAGGAAAAACATAATACAACATTATAAATACAATTAGACAAGCAATAGAACTCCAATCATGACAGGAAAGCACAGCAAAACCAAAATTAACTACAAGGTAGAAACAGTACAGATCATGACTTAGTATACAGGAAAGCACCTCAAATACAGAATTAACTGCATAATATAAACTACATAATACATAAACAGTATAGGTTATGATTTAATATACAATGTAGGTACCCTTTTTTTAACCTTGTTACCATTATTCTAAATCCTGTTCTACAAAGTTAATAAAGTAGAAGGTTTTCAGAAGTTTCCGAAAATGAAAATAAGATTTCTCCAATCTGATCTCTTTTGGAAGGCCATTCCAAAGAGAAGGGGATAGATAGAAAAAGGATGATCTCTGTGTAGATTCCCATCTGGCCCTAATGGGAGGAGGAATAACTAATCTATTATCTGTTAGTGATCTAAGGGTTCGTGTAGCAGTGTAAGGAATTGTTAAATTTTACAGGTAATCAGGGTTTAATGTATAAAAAGCCTTATGGGTCAAAACTAAGAATTTAAACTTAACTCTTTCTTCAACCGGCAGCCAATGTAGTTGGTATAATAAGGTGTTACTCTGTCATCCCTCCGGGCCCTACAAATCATACGCGCCGCAGTATTCTGTATTCTCTGTAATCGTTTCAAATTCACTTGAGTAATTCCTGCATATATGATATTACAATAATCCAGACATGAGGTAATGTACGCAGATGTCAGTGTTTTAAGAGAATCCTTACTAATTGAATTTCTAACTGATCTAAGTCTCTTTAGATGGGCTTCCTGATATCATCTTTATGCTGACAACACCCAGCTTTATCTCTCCACACCAGACATCACTGCGGAAACCCAGGACAAAGTATCAGCCTGCCTATCCGATATTGCTGCCTGGATGTCCAACCGCCACCTGAAACTGAACATGGCCAAGACCGAGCTTCTTGTCTTCCCACCCAAACCCACTTCTCCTCTCGCGCCACTCTGTATCTCAGTTGACAACACCCTCATCCTCCCCGTCTCATCTGCCCGCCACCTCGGAGTCATCTTCGACTCCTCCCTCTCCTTCTCTGCGCATATCCAGCAGATAGCCAAGACCTGTCGCTTCTTCCTCTATAACATCAGCAAAATTCGCCCTTTCCTTTCTGAGCACACCACCCGAACTCTCATCCACTCTCTCATTACCTCTCGCCTTGACTACTGCAACCTACTCCTCACTGGCCTCCCACTTAGCCATCTATCTCCCCTTCAATCCGTTCAGAACTCTGCTGTACGTCTTATCTTCCGCCTGGATCGATATACTCATATCGCCCCTCTCCTCAAGTCACTTCACTGGCTTCCGATCAGGTACCGCATACAGTTCAAGCTTCTCCTGCTAACCTACAAATGCACCCAATCTACAGCCCCTCCTTACCTCTCTACCCTCATCTCCCCTTACATTCCTACCCGTAACCTCCGCTCTCAAGACAAATCCCTCCTTTCATACCCTTCTCCACCACCGCCAACTCCAGACTCCGCCCTTTCTGCCTCGCCTCACCCCATGCTTGGAATAAACTCCCTGAGCCCATACGCCAGGCCCCCTCCCTGCCCATCTTCAAATCCTTGCTCAAAGCCCACCTCTTCAATGTCGCCTTTGGCACCTAACCACTATACCACTATTCAAGAAATCTAGACTGCCCCAACTTGACATTTCATCCTTTAGATTGTAAGCTCCTTTGAGCAGGGACTGTACAGCGCTGTGTAATCCTAGTAGCGCTCTAGAAATGTTAAGTAGTAAGATTTTTTTCACTACGTCAGATATTTGTTCATCAAAGGTTAGTGCAAAATCAATTATGACCCCAAAATATCTAAAGGATTTAACTGTAGGGATGCTCTGGCCAAATAACATAGGTACCACTGATGGACATATGCCTTGTCCTACTATCCAAGATGTAACAGTCTTCTCTGGGTTTAGTACTAATTGATTTGTTGTCAACCAATCTGCCACTTTATCCAGACAGTTCTGAAGCGGTGTAAGATCTATATTTGATGGTTTAACATAATTAATAAGAAAATCGTCTGCATATGAGTAAGAGCTAATACCCATTGTTTGAATGAGGAGTGCCAAGGGACTAACATATAAATTGAACAATATTGGAGACAAGACCGATCCCTGTGGAACCCCACATGATAAATTGTATGTTATGGAAGAGGATTGCTGCTGAACTACTTTAAATGACTGATCGGTAAGAAAGGATATAAACCATTTCATAACTGTCCCTGAAATGCCAGTCTCCCTTAATCTGTCAAGAATTAGTTTATGATTAATTAAATCAAAAGCTGCAGACAAGTCAAGTGAAACAACCAAGGCGATATAGCCATGCTCTAATTTTGCATGGATCTCACTTAACAGAGAAGTCAAAATAGTCTCTGTGCTATGGCCTTTCCTAAAGCCCGTTTGTCTGGGATGTAACAAATTTTTGGAGTCCACATAAGTTTGCAATTGTCTGAACACTATTGTTTCTATCACTTTGGATAGAAACGGAAAATTAGAGACTGGTCTGTAATTGTTGGGTAACAAAGGATAAGCACAGACAGAGAGAGGGGCCTTGGGGTGATTTAATATCTGAGGATCTAAAGGTGACAAAAGAATGTGACAATGCAGTTGCCATAGCCAGAAGAATGCTAACCTATATAGAGAGAGATGTAACCAGCAGAAGAAAGGTGGTGTTGATGCCTCTGTACAAGTCATTGTTGAGGCTCCATAATACTCCTATTGTGTTCAGTTTTGGAGGCTGTATCTTGCTAAGGATGTAAAAAGACTTTTGAAGCGGTCCAGGGGAAAGTGACAAAAGTGGTATGGAGCTTGCACCAAAAGGCACATGAGAAGAAACTTGAATACTTGAGTATGTATTTCCTAGCGGACAGGAGGGGCGGGAGATAGAGACATTTAAATACTGGAAAGATATAAAAACAAATATTTTCCAGAAGAGGGAAAATGGTATAACTAGAGGATATGAATAGAAGTTGTGGAGTAATAGACTTAGGAGTAATGCCAGAAAGTTCTTTTTCACAGAAAGGGTGACTGATGATGCTTGGAATGCCCTCCCGAGGGAGGTGGTGGAAAAAAAAAAAACTGTGACTGAATTCAAAAAGGTGTGGAATGAACACTGAGGATCTCTAATTAGGAAATGAATGGTATGAAAAAAAAACCCAAATTTAAATGGTTGTATATGTTTGCGTGTTGTGCTTAGATGGCAACTCTGGTTGTGAAGATCTAATGCTGGTGTTGGGCAAGCTTGTACGGTCTTGGTCCTGTATATGGCAGACAATCTAGTTAAGGATGGGCTGTAGAGGGCTTTGATGGAAACTTCAGTAACTTGGAATGAGAGAACAATGCTGGGTAGAGTTTTATGGTCTGTCTTGCAAATGACAAGATGGATTTGGATAGGCCAGAGTGGGTTTTGACAACAGCTTCAGTAGTTAGAACCTAAGGACTGGGCCAGGCAGATTTCTATGGTCTATGTACCAGAAATGCAAAAGGGACAATGATCAAGTATTTTATCACATTCATTGTTGTTTTAGTGATGACTGTGACTGTTGGACAGACTGGATGGACTGTTAGGTCTGTATCTGGTGTCATTTACTGTGTTACTTTGTAAGCTGTCTTTAGTAACTGGTGAAATAGCTTTTTGACAAGCTGTGACCCGAGAGACTACCTTCTGTAAAAGATGCTTAGTATTTAGAATCCTACTCTCGATTGCTAAACTTTCCAATAGTGGAAACATAAGCTTTTTCTTCATTGTTCTGTTGTACCTACTTCCACACGTGCAACTACCATATGTGGTCATAGGTAGCATTAAGCTTCAGTGGAATTTTGTTTTTGGCTTAATTTTCATCTGGTTTTGTCCCTCATCCATAGTATTCACCCAATGCTTTCCAGTTATTGCTGTGAAATGCAATGGCTTAAGGGTCAGGCACAAGTGTTCTTCCAGAATCCTACAATCCTTGGCTCCAAGTTCAGCCACTAAGTGCCACACTTTTCAATGGCCAGGTTGCTTTCCATCCCAGGGGCTGAGAATGCTGCTTCCACAGTATACCTGGCCAGACTGGGAAATGGAAGACTTAATTTAGGAATTGAACTCTGGTTTCCCACATGCGAGGCAGTATACATCGTTGCTAAACTACTGGGCTCGTGTTGTAGATTTTTGATTTTGCTCCATAGTCAAGGTTGCTGCTGTCATGTGCAATCTTTTTGTCAAGACAGCTTGGGGCTTTGCTATAAATGCAAGAGAAGACTGTACAATTTCTAGTAGAGAAGGTCCAGCTTTGTCACAGTGCTCTTGCTGGAGTATAATGAGATGTATTGCACCTTTTCTTAGAGAATAGATGACTAATGCTGGACACAAAGGACTCCCTTGCAGCCTCATATGTTTTAAGAGATTTAATGTCTTGTATAAGGTTAGTGTCTATATCTATCTGATAGGGCTATATTATGGTGTAAACTCTTGAGGTTTTTAGGGAGTTAGTCTTTCTCACCTGATGGGGAAAAACACATGGTTCTCTACCAGAATTACTTACAACTGCTCCTGCCCAATTCATCAACTTCCATTGTCTCTCATGTTTTTGATATACCATAAATGAAGACATCTGATCAGTTTATAGTTTAAAAAAAACACCCCAGGGTATCATAGGGTTATAAGTAAACAGAGTATGGATAGCCAAGCAACAGAAGGACAAAAACAAGCCTAAAACTGTTGAGTTGTATATACAAGTGTTGGTGAATATTCTGTACAAATAGTTACTTGTAAAATGCCTAGAAATGAGTGTCCATTTTATAAAGTGCTTTCATGTGTTACGTAGACTTAAATTCTGGCCTTTTGTTAGATCTAGCAGGTAGTAGAGATTGTATGCTTTTCCGAAAGGCTAGCTATAAGGACTTTGATTTTCTTCTTACCCCCTCATCAAAAATCCAGGATACTGAATACAACTTCACCTACAAGAAATGGTAGGATTAGTGTACCCTACAGGGTCCTACATCAAACTTCCCCAAGGCTGTCATCTCATAAGAGTACAACTAGCAAAAAACCTGTTCTGAGCACCCCACTATTGGTCAGATTATTATGTTATTGCTTGCATATTCATGGTGGATATACACACACACGTCAAACCCAGTAGATTTCATACAGAAACCCGCAAACACGTCAAACCCAGTAGATTTCATACAGAAACCCGCAAACACGTCAAACCCAGTAGATTTCATACAGAAACCTGACTGACAACGGTGTGGTCAGGACTGATTTGGGAAGCCTTGCACAAGAAAAGTCTGTTATCTACTGCTTATAGTATTGTCACTGAATGCTCTTAAGGTGTGGAATATTTGTTATAAAGCTTAATTTTCAAGATTTTTAATTCTTCAGTCTTCTTGCTTACTCTTTTTCTCTACTTGCTAATTGTAAGACCCAGGGATAAAATGTACTTCTGCTTTATCTACTCCAATGTGGAACTTTTTTTTTCCCCTGGTGTTATAATACAGCCTTTGCAGATTTGGGAGATGTGGAACACTTGCTGATGTCCTTATCACAGCAGAGAAGCCAGAAAAATAAAGAGACTCTTGAAAAACCTGAGCAAGGTAAGAAATGTTTATTTTTAGCTTTCCTGCGTGTTTTGTCTTGACTTTTCCTCTATCATAAGCTGCAATATCCTATACTGGTGGTCTTACTTTGTCTGGTACATCTTTGTCATAGCCTCAGATTCTTTCAGATCTGAGGCATGGTCTGGTATTGCTCAATGTGTGACTTCATCTGCTTTACCTGGGGGCTTGTGTCAAGACTGTAGGTTTACTAAATGTGGTATAGTTTTGTCATAGATCAAATTTTACCAGGGGCCTTCAAATACGTTTATCTTCATGAAGCATTGACAAGTCAGATATTTCCAGTTTAACTTGCATTTTTCTGTCTAGGTCCTACCCAATAGGGTACATGAATCATGCAGAATCTGTAACCAGCACACAGTGAATTAACTTTTATTTGAAATTCATTTTGCCAAAAGAAGAAAGGGGTTAAACCAAGCCTAATACAAAAAAAAAAAAGCCAGTTCTGTTACTGCATGAACAATTAAGGTGGTAAAGCAGCAGTGCAATTCCAGTTTGAATGTTCCTTTAAGTTGGAGGTTGGCAATCCATTGTTTTTCCCAGGTCAAACACAACTCTTCTATTGCATCTGACACCCAAATGAAACCCATACTTAGAAAAATTGTTAAATGAAAGCTGCAATAAAAATATAATCTTTTTAAAAGGTCATATCATTTTCTCCATTTCTTTGCTATAATTTGTATGGCAGATACAAAACTATATGGATTATCAGGTCTGCCCACCCATACCAACTAAAAGAGTACAATAATTTCCTCTCCCTTACAGTTACTGTTTGATTTCTTGGCTTAATGTTCTGGGTTATACTATTTTTGCTAAATCATGGTGCCAATATGCCATCATTAATACTCCCCACCCCCTCTATTTGGCCTGTCTTGTACCCACTGTTCAACTGCATCTTCCTAATTCAGAAAGGGCTCATACCTGTTAATTCACAATCCATATGACGAGAAAACTGCATATTATTTTTGATGCATAAAGCGTGGATAGCTGAGGAAACAGGTAATTCAAAAACCAACCCCCCTATTTTTTTGATAGTGAAGGGGGGTTGCATTGGTTTTGTTTTTATCTACCTTACCAGTAGTTCACAGAAAATGGAAGAAGTGATGGTAGTGAATGGCAAATGGTACTTGTCCTGAGTTCTTTTGAAAGGATCTACACAAAGCTGTACCCTTCAAAGAGCTAGCAAATTACATACTATAAATCCAGTGCTTCAATGCTGCTCATGTAACCCCAGGTTGGTGTTTGCCTAGGCAGTTGCCTAGAGCATGTTCTGGAGTAGGAAGTGGGTACACAACCTAATTTGATTATTGGGACAAAAAATGGGGCTGGATAAATCCACAAAGCCAAATAAACGGTTCATGCTGTTGTATAAATCTACTCCAAAAAATCAGCCGACTCTAGATAATGTTGCTCTGAACCGATGTTTATAAGTGAGTTTTAAAAAAATTCATTAAGTAATTTGTAATGGTGACAAAGGCAATCAACATTTAGCAAACAGTAGCTATAGCAAAAGTATTTACAATTGTCCCTCCAGCGCTTCACTTTGTTCGTTAGCAGTCCTACCACTGAGGATGGCATGGGTCACATACAGTTCTTGCTCATGATTCCACTGCAGGGTGCAGATAGGATTATCAGTTCCTTTGTCAGTTAACTGCAGGGCTTTTTTTGAGGGGGTACTTGGGGGTACTGAGTACCGGCACCTTTTCCATTGTCTGCTAAAATTGACCCATGGACCCCAGGTTTTAATGAAGGAGCTCAGGCTCTACACACCAATTCTGCCTTGCCTGAATTCTGTGTCTGATTGCAGGAGGCCTGGCTATTGTGGGGTGGGTCCCTCAGTAATGACCCCACCCCTGAAGGGTGGCCTGGCATTTGAGTACTGGCACCTTTTTTTGCTAGAAAAAACACGCTGCTTAACTGTAAGTGATAAACTGGTAATCTTAAAACTCAAGGAGAGTAACTAACTTCAAACTGTGACTCTGACTAGAATAGAAATAAAACAAAACATAGAAAAGAAAATAACAAGATACTTAAAGTTTGTTTTTTTATTGGACTAACAATACATCTTTTGATTAGCTTTTGAAGGTAACCCTTCACATCTGAAAGGTTACCTTCAAAAGCTAATCAAAAAAATGTATTTAAGTTTGACTAATTTTCTTTTCTATTTATTACCTTTTAATAGTGGACTAACACGGCTACCACATCACTCTGACTAGGATAAAAGAGGAATTGTAGGTTTATTGATACAGTTTAAACTTTATTAACTGGTATCCATAGTATAAAACCCTTCTCCCCATAGTTTCAACACTTGGAACTTTCTGCTACAACCTACAGCATTTAACAGCCTCTAGAAGGCACAACAAGTTGAAGTTCAGTTTCCATACCCACCCCTAGCACATCTCTTCGTTTATAATCTTAACTAAGTCAGTTATTCTAATTGGGATAATAGGGGCGTTTTCATTAGACTTCTAATCACAATTACTTTCTGAGAAGCAAACCCTAAAGTCACACACTATACCATATAATCTTATGGCTCTTTATAGTTAATATCCCTAGTACCTTAAGTTTCAATTAAGCAACTCCATAATAAGATGCAGTGCTATGCATTGCGTGTCACATGTATGATTATCTCCCAGTTGGCAAGATATTTATATGTATGTGCTCAATGCAAGGAGCTCCTAGTTCTCAGAGAATAAGTCTGTTCTCTTGAGGCTAGAGTAGCAGGCTTGGAGAAGCTAAGGGAACCAGAGGCAAATAGAGAAGGCCAATATGTGCTACCTTAGAGAAGAGCATCACCCTGGTGAAGTAAGAAAAAAATCCTATAGCTAAAACTGCTAATAGGCTATTATCCTTAATACTGTAGCAAATTTTAAATTACTGAAAAACACAAACACTAAGATGGAGTCAGCAGTCCAGCAGCGAGAGGGCTGCTATCCAGTCTTTTGCATTGAGTGTCACATAGAAACATGACGGCAGATAAAGGCCAAATGACCCATCCAGTCTGCCCATCCTCTGTAACCCCCAATTCTACCTGTTCTTAAGCAATCCCACATGCTTATCCCATGCCTTTTTAAATTCTGGAACAGTCCTAGACTCCACCACCTCCACCAGGAGGCCATTCCACGCACTTAGGTTACTCCTAAGTCTAGTCCCTCTTAACTTTGTCATATGCCCCCTCATTCCAGAGCTCTCCTTCATTTGAAAAAGGCTCTCTTCCTGTACGTATATGCCCTTGAGATATTTAAACATTTCTATCATGTCTCCTCTCTTCCAGTGTATATATGTTGAGGTTCATAAGCCTGTCCCTATAATTTTTGTATTCAAGACCGCTTACTAATTTTGTAGCCGCCCTCTGGACCGACTCCATCCTGTTTATATCTTTCCATAGGTGCGGTCTCCAGAACTGCACGCAGTACTCCAAATGGGGCCTCACCAGAGACTTATACAACGGTACTATCACCTCCTTTTTCCTGCTGGTCATGCCTCTTTATGCACCCAAGCATCCTTCTGGCTTTGGCTGTCACTTTTTCTACCTGTTTGAAAGCTTTAAGGTCATCAGACACAATCACCCCCAAGTCCCGCTCTTCCTTCACCCCCTATACTGTACTGTTCCCTTGGAGTTTTGAGAGCCAAGTACATGACCCTGCATTTTTTGGGATTAAACCTTAGTTGCAAAATATCGGTCCATTCCTCCAGCTTCGCTAGGTCCTTTCTCATGTCATTTACACCCTCCAGGGTGTCCACCCTGTTGCAGAGTTTAGTATCATCTGCAAAGAGACACACCTTACCAGACAGCCCCTCTGCAATATTGCTCACAAAGACGTTAAAAAGATTCAGCCCTAGGAATGGTCCCTGCGGTACTCCACTGACAACATCCTTTTCTTCAGAGCAAGCTCCATTTACAATTACCCTCTGTCTCTACCAGTCAACCAATTTTTTTTTTTTTTTTAACTCATGTTTATTACAAATGATGCACAAAACAGGATATTACTATGTCATATATCAGGCAATGAATACCATACCAAACATATCCTTATTCAGTTCCAACAACAATAGTAAACATTTTATAACATTTTCTCCCCTTCCCTCCCAAACTCTCGCCCATCCCCCCTAACTTCAGGAATTTAACACTCTACTACGAGCCACTGGAGTAAAAGTGTCCCAAAACGGTGCCCAGGCAGAACAGAATTTGTCTCCCTTGGGCCCTGCAAGATCGGTAATTCCGCTACGTTCAAATGAACGCATGTAATTTATCGCCGAACGCCAATGTGATACTGTTGGAGTGTCTGGAGTCAACCACAGTTGTAAAATTAGTTTTTTTGCCATCAACACAGCTTTATGCAGAAACGCTCTAGAACCTGACCTGGCTGCTCACCGCGTGTTGTAGTCACCAAACAACTGACCTGGAGAAATGCACCACCTTATGCCCCACATCGAGGAAACTTACAGCGCTAATAGCTTCCAAAACTTCTGAATACATAGACAGTTCCAAAACATGTGGCCCAGGTTTGCATTGTTTTTCCCCACATTTAGGGCATACATCTGAATCTTGCAGGGTGGCTCGGAATGCTCTTCTTGGTGACACATGAAGACGAAACAGGAACTTGTATTGTAATTCCCACCAGCAAGCATTTTCTGTCAGTTTGTATGTACCTATCAATGTATTTTTGATACTCTCCGGGCTCACCGAGAAGGCCAGTTCTTTAGTCCATTGTTGTGCCATCCGGGTGAAGTCTGTGGACTGTAAATGCTCTCTTAAATGGGAATGAAAGTACTTCAATGGGATCTTTCCCTGTGCCTCAAGAGCAAACATTGAATTTAAACACTCCCAAACTGTTACAGATAAATCTTTCTTAGGTAATAAGTTAACATAGTGGCTTAACTGTATAAATGCAAAAGGATCCCTCTTTCCCAGGTGGAATTCTCCACTGATATCAGACAGAGTTTTCATCCCTCCCTCTTCGGACACCACATGACTCAAATAAGTAACACCCTTAGACCTCCAGTCTCTAAAAGTCCTAGAGGAGTCTCCCACCGGAAACTCTGGATTACCTCTTATAGACAGCAATGGGGACACTTTTATTCAAGGTAAAGAACTTACAGAGCCACCTCCACGTCTGTCGCAAGGGATTGAGTATAGCAGAAGCCATACCCAAATCAGGGCCCCGCCCCCTCGCCTGATGAAGCCAGCTGGAAAAATGCAAAGGTTCAAACCAACTCGTCTCAGCAGCCGTGAGGGAAAAATGCTCAGTGGTGCGGAACCAATCTGAAATGTGGCGCATACCACTAGCCACTGAGAACATACGTAGGTCCATCAATCCCAACCCACCCTGTGCTTTTGGCAGAATTGCCCTGTTGATTGTCATGCGTGCCCTTTTTCCCTGCCACAAAAACGCATTTAACTTTGTCCTCAGCCATTTATCATCTTTTGAGGTCAGGAAGATGGGCAAGGTTTGGTAAGCATAAATCCATACAGGGAACAAGACCATATTATAGAGTGCTACCCTGCCCATCAAAGAAATGGGCAAATCCTGCCAATTCAACAACGATTGTGCCACCCTCCTTTTTAAGTGTACCATGTTCTGCTCATATAGAGAGCCAAGGTCAATTGGGATCCTCACTCCCAGATACGTCACCTCCTGTTGCACCCACTGAAGTGGAAAGGAGTCTCCCCAGTCCCCACGTATCCTCTCCGTGGAAGGCAAAGCAACTGATTTTTTTAAATTCAACGTTAGTCCAGAATGTAGCCCAAACTCATCTATAGCTGCCAAGACTCTAAAGAATTGTGAGGATCAGTCAAGGTCAAGAATATGTCTGCAAAGGACAAAACTTTTACCGAGTGAGTTGGTAATTGGACACCCGCAATATCTGGGTCGACCTCAATGGTCCTTAATAAGGGCTCCAAATATAACAGAAATAAAAAGGGGGAAAGGGGACACCCCTGACTCATTCCTGCTTTAATTTGAATCGGAGGGGATTTAGTCATTGACTAAAATTCTGGCTACTGGGTCTCTATAGAGTATCTTTACAGCGTCTAAAAACCATCCCCCGATACCTATGTACTCTAATACTTGGAATAGGTACCTCCATTGTACTTTATCAAACGCCTTCTCGGCATCTAAACTAACCAGTAAGAGGTCCCGGTCCCTTGCTTGGCAATGTGCAATGGTCAGAAGTACTTTCTGTACATTAAGAACTGAGTTCCGGTTTTTCATAAATCCTACCTGGTGAGCACCAATCAACGTACCCATAAAGGGTGAGAGACGATCCACCAAGAGCCGAGCCAGCATCTTAAGGTCCATATTAATAAGGGAGATAGGGCGGTATGACTCCACCTTATCCCCGGGTTTGCCCGGCTTTGGAATTAAAGTCACTAATGCCTCATTCCCTCCCCGGGGGAGCCCCCCCTGCTCTATCACCACCTCAAAATACTCAGAGGGCCGATAAACTGTGGCGGAAGAGTCTTGTAGTACTCCGCCGAGAACCTTTCGGGGCCCGGCGCCGACCCCAGTGGTAAAGATCTTAACACCCTCTGCACTTCCTGGGCCTGTAGTGGTTTTGAAAGCGCCTCCCTCGCAGATAGAGAAAGCTGGGGGAGCCCAGCATCCCTCAAATAGTCTTCCACTGACATATCTGTTACGTCCCCCTTCCCAGAGTATAGATTGGAAAAGTATGAGTGAAATTCTTTGACAATCCCCTCCGTGGTACTAATTCTAACCCCTTTAGGGGATATCACTGATGTAATCAATTTTCTGCGCCCCCGGACTCTCACCATCTGGGCCAGTAACCTACCCGGTCTATTCCCATATCTGCGAAAATTAAACCCTCTTGCTGTAAAACTTTTCTGAGTCTTTTCATGAATTAGGGAGTCTAAGGCTACCTTCGTGGAAGACCAAAGATCGCGGGCTTCCAATGAGGGTCTCTGTAAATACCCTTTTTTTGCCTGGCGTAACTGGTGTTCTAAGTGAACTATACCCGCTGAGAGTTTCTTAGTTCTGGCGCTCATGTACGCTATAGTAGCCCCCCTCAGTACTGCCTTCGATGCTTCCCAGAAAACTAATGGGGACTCGCATGACTCTAAGTTAAATTCTACATATTGCTCCCATTGGGTTACAATATATTCTTTAAATTTTTGATCTTGGTACAAAAAGGATGAGAATCTCCAGGCAGAACCCCCTATACCCGTTGGGAACCTCATATCTACCCAAATCAACGAGTGGTCAGTGACCTCCATGGGGCCTATCTCGGCCTGTGTGACTTTAGTAAATAACGAGTGGTGCATCAGAATATAGTCCAATCTCGACCACGATTGATGTACTCTAGATTGGTGAGTGTAATCAATTTCTGATGGGTGAAGCAGCCTCCAGGGGTCAATCAGATCTAAGGAACGACACAAGGATTGGAGTGCCCCTCTTTCCCCCCCCCCCCCCCCCGTGCCTCACTCTGTTGTTTTCCCGCAGTCCTATCCACCCCCGGGTCCATGACCTGATTGAAGTCCCCGGCCCACACCCATGGGGCGTCTGAGTATCGCAGACTCAGGGATATCAAGGATCTGAAAAACACAGAAGAGTGGGAGTTTGGGCCATACACAGCACATAAATACATTTTTTGCCCCGATAAAGTTAGCTGCAGAAGAATCACCCTGCCCTCTTGGTCTTTGTATATCAACCTGGGATCACAGAGCAGCCCCCTCCTAATCAGAATCACTACTCCACCTCTTTTGGCTCCCAAAGAAGAATAAAAACAGTCACTCACCCATTGACACTTGAGTTTTTCATGCTCCTGATCAGTCAGTTTCGTCTCCTAAAGACAGGCAATAGAAACTTTGTGCCGTTTCAGTTGCGCCAATATCTTGGCCCGCTTAATCGGGGATGAAATTCCCAACACATTCCAAGACATCAAGTGCACACGTGCTCTACCAGAGTTTCCCGCTATATCCAGGCATGTCCACGTTACACCATTTATCCTCCCCAAGGAGCCCAGCCCTTCTCCCCGGGGAAATCAAATCTCTACATAGCGGGTACAGGCTCCAGCTGCAATCCAACTGTAAGCTGCCCAAATTCCTGAAGCTATTTTCCACCCTTCTGGCCCCCCTACCCTGCCTAAACAAGTCGTTCCCGTCATTTGCAGCGGGAATGGGTCACTTCCATGCTAAAGGCCCCCCCGTCATATACAAACAAGAAATGCCGAACTCAAGCCCATACATAAGGTTATACATGCAAAAGCTCAAATACCTGTTACAGACATTAGTGTATTAGCCCCTCACACTCTGAGTCCCAGTCTTTCAAGTGTCTGCGGCTGTGCCTCCCGCATTTAGCTGATCACTGTCCAATTTTTTTACATAGGTATCAGCTTCTGCAGCGCTGGAGAAAACCTGCCAACCATTGACATTTTTAATTTTCAAAATTGCAGGGTAAAGGAGCATAAATTTAACTTGCAGAGCATGCAGTCGCTGACACGCTGGATTAAATTTTTTTCTTTTATCTTGTAAACCAGATGAATAATCCTGGAAAATTCGTATTAGCTTCCCTTCACATTTTGTCGTTTCTCTCTTCTGACGATACCCCCTTAGGATTTCGTCCTTGTGGATATAATTGTGCACTTTTATGAGGACTACACGCGGTGACTGGCGGCCATCTTGTAGTCGGCCCACTCGATGAGCCCGCTCTAAGCACAGCGGGCCCATGCTGTCTGAGAGGGCAAATTCTCTCTTTAGCCATTGCTCCAGCTCCGTAGCCAGGAATCTGTCACCAGTCAACCAATTTTTAACCCAGTCCGTTACTCTAGGTCCCATACCGAGGGCACTCAATTTATCAGTTGCCTGTGCGGAACCGTGTCAAAGGCTTTGCTGAAATCCAAGTATACCACATCAAGCACCCCTCCCACATCCAACTGTTTCGTCACCCAGTCGAAGAAGACAGTCTCATTCATCTGACATGACCTGCCACTAGTGAAGCCATGCTGCCTCGGGTCCCGCATTCCATGTAGTTCAAGAGGTGTGGTAGCCGTGTTAGTCCACTCTTAAAGGCTATCAGTAGAAATCAAACAAAATAAAACATGGAAAAGAAAATAAGATGATACCTTTTTTTATTGGACATAACTTAATACATTTCTTGATGCTTTCGAAGGTTGCCCTTCTTCGTCAGATCGGAAATAAGCAAATGTGGTAGCAGTGTATATATAAGTGAAACATCCAAGCATTACTTTGACAGTCTGACAGGGTGGGAGGGTGGGGGTGGGTAGGAGGTATGCATGGGGACATCAAAGCATTTCATTGATAGTCTAACAGGATGGGTGTGGGTAGGTGAGAGGAGGATGATAAACAGAGAAATACAACTTTATGGTTTATAATGGCATCTCCAATATAGCATCCTTCGTTAGATTTTTTACATTTCACAGGACCCCACAGTCATTCACAAAGGAAAAATATTCAACATAAAGGAATCTTTCACATGCTCATCTTCCAATGTGGTATATATCATTCAGTGTAAAAAATGTAATGAAGGATGCTGTATTGGAGAAACAGGCCAGAATGCTTAAGACAAGATTTAATCTACATTAGACATCACATGAAGAAAGCCAGTGCCAGTCAGGTTCCCACCCCTGTGGGCCAGCACTTTACAAGACAGGAACACTGTACCAGTGATTTCATAGTAAGAATCCTGAAAGGTAACTTTAAAACAATACAGGAACGTAAGACCTTTGAAGTCAGAATGATTGAATATTTTGACACCCAACAGACAGGACTTAACAAGGACCTGGGTTTTCTAGCCCATTATCTATATAAATTAATTCTCACCTCCAACGTTCAGTGAAGCACTGAATCTACTGTTCCTAGGGTAGGCTGTCAGGACCACTCACCCTCCTAGGCTGTCACCACCACTCACCCTCACGCCCTTAGCCACGCCCCTTCCGGACATAATTCACAACACCAACGTTCTAATGAAGCAACATTTTTCAACTCCAACTTCAGTCATGGTGTAGATCGCAGTGGAACCATGACTGCCCCGCCCTTGCGTACAGCGTCATAATGTTGAGGGCGGAGCCATGGAGGACCAATGAAACAGCACCCACAATGCTACACTACCGAACGACACACACACAAATACCTTACACATGCACGAAGCACCATCGAGGAGCTGCAATAATGCAAGGATACAGGACCACATGCTGTCGATATGTCACTCACCCCTCCGAACATCACTAAAACAACAAAACCTCGCTAGCACCCGTTTCATTGCTCTCCGAAACGGGCCACTTTTACTAGTAACCATAAAGTTGTATTTCTCTGTTTATCATCCTCCTCTCACCTACCCACACCCATCCTGTTAGACTATCAATGAAATGCTTTGATGTCCCCATGCATACCTCCTACCCACCCCCACCCTGTTACTGTCAATGAAATGCTTGGATGTTTCACTTATATATACTATCAGCTACCACATTTGCTTATTTCCGATCTGACGAAGAAGGACAACCTTCGAAAGCTAATCAAGAAATGTATTAAGTTATGTCCAATAAAAAAGGTATCTTATTTTCTTTTCCATGTTTTTTGTTTGATTTCTATTGATAACCATGTAGTTCAAGAAAGCTCACAATCCTCCTCTTTTAGAAGTGTTTCCATTAGCTTACTTGCCACCGAGGTCAGACTGACAGGTCTGTAATTCCCAATCTCCTCCTTACTTCCACTCTTGTGCAAAGGAACCACATTCGCCCTTCTCCAGTCCACCGGGACCACTCCAGTATCTAACAAAGCATTGAAGAGGTCAAGTTCCTTAAGCACCATCGGGTGTATCCCATCAGGCCCCATCGCTCAGTCTTTTAGTTTGGTGAGCTCCTCACAAACAGTCCTCCATAAATGGATCTTGGTCTACCATACATCCATCACCTTTAGCCTTTTTTCTGCATCCCTACCCCCCCCCCCCCCCCCCCGGGGTTTTCATTCGTAAACACAGAGCTGAAATAATTGTTAAGCAGTTCAGCTTTATCCTTATCTTCCACATATTTCTCTCCGTCAGCTTTGAGCCTCACAATGCTATTATGGCCCTTCCTCTTGTCACTTACATATCTGAAAAAGGTCTTGTCCCCCAATTTTACCGTATTAGCTATCTTTTCCTCCATTTGCCACTTCGCTTTCCTGATAGCATTTCCAGCTTCTCTTCGCTTATTTAGGTATTCTTTCCTGTCTTCGTCTTTCTGAAACGTTTTGTAACGTGCAAAGGCGAGCCTCCTTCCCCTTTTCAGCTACTACATTCGAGTACCAGAGAGGCCTTTTTTTCCCTCTTACTTTTATGTATTTTTCCAACATAAAGGTTAGTTGCTTTTAATATAGCTCCTTTCAGTCTTGTCTATTGCTGTTCTACATCTACATGATTATTTCCCAGTTGGTGAGATGTCGTGTGTGTGCTTGATGCAAAGAGCTCCTAGCTCTCGGAGAATGTGTCCGTTCTCTTGAGGCTAGAGTAGCAGACTTGGTGGAGCTGAGGGAGACAGAAAGGTACATAGAAGCAGTGGTGTGCTGGAGCCGGTTTGCACCGGCTCGCAAGAGCCGGTTGTTAAATTTTTAAAGCTCTTGCGAGCCGGTTGTTCTGGCAGGTGAGCCGGCTCCCAGGGGCAGCGCAACCCGGCGGTAAGTGAGATAAGCATGACAGGAGGGCGCCACAAGCCATGCTTACCTCACCTCCCACCGCTTTGGGGGGGTTTAAATCATTGATTTACCTCCGTCGCAGCAGCCGTAGTGAAAGCCGTCTCTAGTCTTCCCTTCGTTCCCATCAGTGTCCCACCTTCTGATGTCATTTCCTCTTTCTGCGAGGGAGGAAACGAAGGGCTTTCACTGCGGCTGCTGCGACGGAAGTAAATTAACGATTTAACCCCCCCCCCCAGGAAGGCAGGAGTACAAAGAGGAATGTTGGGGGGGAAAGAGGGCAGGCAGGTGCACATTGGAGTGGGAGAGCAGGGGAGAGGAGCATCGAAGCCATTGATGGAGATGGATGGGAAGGCAGGGCCTAGGGAGAGAGGAGAAATTGCTGGACATGGAGGGGAGGGGAGTGCAGAGGAGAGAGGACAGCTGCTGGATATGGTTGGATGGAGGGGAACAGCTGCTGGATATGGATGGAGGGCGCAGGGGAGAGAGGAGAATCCCCGGGTATGGGTGGCTGGAAGGGGGGGCAGGGGAGAGAAGAGTTGCCGGGCATGGGTGGGATGGTGGGAGGGCAGGGGAGAGAGGAGGGTCGCTGGGCATGGGTGGAGGGAGGGGAGGGCGGGGGAGAGAAGAGGGTCGCTCGACATGGGCGGGGGGAGAGAGAAGAGGGTCGCTGGACATGGGTGGAGGGAGGGGAGGGCAGGGGGGAAAGAGAAGAGGGTCGCTGGACATGGGTGGAGGGAGGGAAGAGTGAGGAAAGAAATGTGATGAGGGAAGAGGATAAATAGGCAGAAGCTAGATCCACTGGACTGTCTGTCTGAGGAGGACCCAGCTTTTACTTACAGATGTAGGGCAAGTAATGAAGAAGAAAGGCGGAAAGTAAAGAAATGGAAAGGAAGCCCTGGAAATGGAGTTGAGGACAGATAGCAGCAGAATCGAATACTGGGCCAGCATGATCAGAAAAAAGTCACCAGACAACAAAGGTATAAAAAATTGTATTTTCATTAGTGTTTGGAATATGTGCACTTTGAGAATCAGGTGCTCAACATTAAAAGTTATATTTATTCACTTATTTATGGCATTTTATCCCACATTAAACACTAATTAGATTGGAACCTGGGATCATTTACATTTTTTTTCCTGGAGTAATGCATTGCGCCCCCCGGCTATAGCCAGCTCTGCAATTTTGTGTGTGTGGGGGGGGGGGGGGGGGGGGAGGCGCAGAGGTGGACCGGGGAGAGAGCCTGTTAAACATTTACCAGTACACCACTGCATAGAAGAGACCTACAGGGATGTTGTAGAGAAGTCCCACCTCTAGTCTGGTAGCCCCTGTGCTACCTTGGAGGAGGGAGGTCTCCTAGAAGGAGAGCATTACCCTGGTGAAGTAGGAAGTACTCCTGTAGCGAGGACCTGCCCACCATGGAATGTACTTTCCTCTTGCACGGAGGATAGGGCCGTGCCAACACGGTAAGCGAGGTAAGCATGGCAGGGGGCACCTCCCTCTGGGGGGCGCTGCCGCACCATGCTCACCTCGCTCGCCCTCCCACTGTTCAACTACTGCCCGCCCTCTTCTTCCCCCCCCCCCCCCCCCAACATCCCTTTTCTTTTTTTCTTTTTTTTTTTCTTTTTAAATTTACCTCCGTGGCGGTCCAGCAGTGCAGCATCAGAAGAAGGCGGAACACAGCGAAGGGAAGGCTAGAGACGTCGGGAGGCGAGCGCCGCCTCCTTCACTGACGCTGCGCTGCTGGACCGCCACGGAGGTAAATTTAAAAAGAAAAAAACAAGAAAAGGGATGTTGGTGGGAGAGAAGAGGGTGGGCAGTAGTTGAACAATGGGAGCGGGAGGACAGAGGAGAGAGGAGCATGGATGCGAGGTGGGGGAGGGTCATGGAAGGGAGAGAGGGGAATTGCTGGATAGGGATTAATGGAGGGTGACAGAGGAGTATGGATGGGAGGGGCAGGGCTCAGGGAGAGAGGGGAATTTGCTGGATAGGGAATTAGGGATGAATGGAGGGCACAGAGGAGCATGGATTGGGAGGGTAGGGCTCAGGGAGAGGGGAATTGCTGGATAGGGATGAATGGAGGGGACAGATGGGCATGGATGGATATGGATTGCAGGGCAGGGCTCAGGGAGAGAGGGGAGTTGCTGGATAGGGATGAATGGAGGGAGCAGGGGACAGAGGAGCATGGATGGGGAGGACAGGGCTCAGGGAGAGAGGAGAAATTGCTGGACATAGAGGGAAGGGAAGAGAGATGGAGATGAAATGAGGGAAAAGGAAGAGAGGAGAAAAACTGCACATGGATGAAGAAAATAGGCAGAAGCTGAGGACCAGAAATGAAGAAGAAAGGAAAGAAATAAATGGAAAGGAAGCCCTGGAAATGGAGTTAAGAGGACAGATAGCAGCAGAATCAGATACTGGGCCAGCATGATCAGAAAAAGAGTTACCAGACAAAGGTAGAAAAAAAATCATTTTATTTTCATTTTAGTGTTTGGAATATGTCCACTTTGAGAATTTACATCTGCTATCTTATTTTGCAATGTATAGCAGTTTGTTTCTAAGAATATTGCTGACAATTCCTGTCAGTGTGGCAAGTGGTGAGCGATCATTTTCACGGGGGGGGGGGGGGAAGACGCGCCGCCGCCGCCAACTGATAGTCTGCAGGGGGGCGCCAGAGACCCTAGGCACGGCCCTGACCGAGGATATGTTTCCAAGTGCTGGCCAGGAGGAAAGGGTTAGGACAGCTGTTGTAGTTGGTGATTCGATCATTAGGCATATAGATAGCTGAGTGGCTGGTGGATGTGAGGATTGCCTGGTGACTTGCCTGCCTGGTGCGAAGGTGGCGGACCTCACGCATCACCTAGATAGGATTTTAGATAGTGCTGGAGAGGAGTCAGCTGTCTTGGTACATGTGGGTACCAATGACATAGGAAAATGTGGGGGAGAGGTTCTGGAAGCCAAATTTAGGCTCTTAGGTAGAAAGCTCAAATCCAAATCCTCTAGGGTAGCATTTTCTGAAATGCTACCCGTTCCACATTCAGGGCCCAAGATACAGGCAGAGCTCCGGAATCTCAATGCGTGGATGAGATGATGGTGCAGGGAGGAGGGTTTTAGATTTGTTAGGAACTGGGCAACATTCTGGTGAAGGAAGAGCCTCTTCCAAAAGGATGGGCTCCACCTTAACCAGGGTGGAACTAGGCTGCTAGTGTCGGCATTTAAAAAGGAGATAGAGCATGTAGATAGCTTGGTGGCTGGTGGACGTGAGGATCGCCTGGTGACTTGCCTGCCTGGTGCGAAGATGGCGGACCTTACACGGCACCTAGACAAGATTTTAGATAGTGCTGGGGAGGAGGCAGCCATCTTGGTACACGTGGGTACCAATGACATAGGAAAATGTGGGGGAGAGGTTCGGGAAGCTAAATTTAGGCTTTTAGGAAGGAAGCTCAAATCCAGATCCTCTAGGGTAGCATTTTCTGAAATACTACCTGTTCCACACGCAGGGCCCAAGCGACAGGCAGAGATCCGGAGTGTCAACGCGTGGATGAGACGATGATGTGGGGAGGAGGGTTTTGGATTTGTCAGGAACTGGTCAGCATTCTGGGTAAGGGAGAGCCTATTCCGATCTGATGGGCTTCACCTTAACCAGGGTGGAACCAGGCGTCAACTTTTAAAAAGGAAATAGAGCAGATTTTAAACTAGAAATGGGGGGAAGGCCAACAGTCACTCCAAAGCGCATGGTTCGGGAGAAGGTATCTTTTGAGGATATCACCCAGATAGCGAAAAAAGGGTTACTTGTAAGGATGACAAATCATAGAGGATCAGATGGACTTAAAATTAATAATGCCCCGACAGAAGACAGCATATTAATAATGCCATGTATTAAACATAATAAAAAAACGGAACAAGCATACATTGAAATGTCTATATGTAAATGCCAGGAGCCTGAGGCATAAGATGGGAGAGCTGGAGTTCATTGCACACAATGAAAAACTGGATATTATAGGCATCTCTGAGACCTGGTGGAAGGAAGATAACCAATGGGACACAGTCATACAGGGCTACAAATTATATCGTAGCGACAAGGTGGATAGAATTGGAGGAGGGGTAGCACTGTATGTAAATGAGAACCTTGACTCAGGCTGCAAATATTGCAGGAGACAAAACCCCTATTTGGAATCCTTGTGGATTGAAATTCCACATGAAAAGGGGAAAAGGACGGTGATAGGAGTGTACTACCATCTGCCTAGCCAAGACGAGCAGACGGATGCATGCTATGTCAAGGGAAATTAGGGAAGCAAATAAAAAGGGCAATGTAATATTAATGGGTGATTTCAATTATTTGGATATAGACTGGGTTAATGAAACATCGGTACACGCAAGGGAGGTGAAATTTCTTGATGAAGTCAAGGACGGCTTTATCGAACAGCTGGTTCAGGAGCCGACAAGAGAAGGAAAAATAGTAGTTTTTAATCATTACTGGCGCTCATGATCTGGTGCGGGGGTAACAGTGCGAGGGCCACTTGATAACAGTGATCATAATATGATCAGTTTTGATATTGGCTACGAAGTAAGTGAACTTAGGAAATCAAATACACTAGCATTTAACTTTAGAAAAGGAGACTACAATAAAATAAGAACAGTGAAAAAAAGACTGAAGGGAGTAGCTGAAAGGGTAAAAAACTTGAATCAGGCGTGGATGCTGTTCAAAAACACAATCCTAGAAGTACAGGACAAATATATTCCGCGTATTAGAAAAAGAGGCAAAAAGACCAAACGTCTGCTGGCGTGGCTAACCAGTAAGGTAAAGGAAACTATTAGAGCAAAAAAACAATCCTTCAGAAATTGGAGAAGGGAACCGACTGAAGGACAATAAGATAAAACATAAGGAATGTCAAGCCAAATGCAAAAAGGAGATCAGGAGGCCTAAGAAGGACTTTGAAAAAAATTAGTGTTAGAAGCAAAAACACATAGAAAATTTTTTTTAAGGTATATTAAAAGCAGGAAGCTGGCTAAAGAATCGGTAGGACTGCTGGACGCCTGTGGTGTTAAAGGGGCGATCAGGGAAGACAAAGCCGTAGCGGAGAAATTAAATGAATTCTTTGCTTCCGTCTTCACCGAGGAGGATTTGGAAGGGATACCGGTGCCGGAAAAGGTATTTGCAGCAGACGAGTCAGAAAGACTAAATGATTTCTCTGTAAACTTGGTGGATGTAATGGGGCAGTTCTGCAAACTGAAAAGTAGTAAATCACCAGGACCGGATGGTATTCATCCCAGAGTATTAATTGAGCTGAAAAATGAACTTGTGGAGCTACTGGTAGTAATATGCAATTTATCCCTTAAAAACAGGTGTGGTACCGGAAGATTGGAGGGTGGCCAATGTAACGCCGATTTTTAAAAAGGGTTCCAGAGGAGATCCGGGAAATTGTAGACTGGCGAGTCTGACATCTGTGCCGGGGAAAAATGGTGGAGGCTATTAAGAATAAAATTACAGAGCACATACAAAAGCATGGGCTACGGAGACAGCACGGATTTAGTGAAGGGAAGTCTTGCCTCACAAATCTACTACATTTTTTCGAGGGGGGTGAACAAACATGTGGACAAAGTGGAGCCGGTGGATATTGTATATCTAGATTTTCAGAAGGCGTTTCACAAAGTGCCTCATGAAAGACTCCAAAGGAAACTGGAGAGTCATGGGATCGTAGGTAGTGTATTACTATGGATTAAGAGCTGGTTAAAAGATAGGAAGCAGAGAGTAGGGTTGAATGGTCATTCTCGATGGAGAAGGGTAGTTAGTGGGGTCTCTCAGGGGTCTGTGCTGGAACCGCTGCTTTTTAGCATATTTATAAATGACCTTGAGATGGGAGTAACTAGTGAGGTAATTAAATTCGCAGATGACACAAAGTTATCCAGGGTCGTCTTGTCGCAGGAGGAGTGTGAATTATTACAAGACCTCATGAGACTGGGGGATTGGGCGTCCAAATGGTAGATGAAGTTCAATGTTGACAAATGCAAAGTGATGCATGTGGGAAGGAGGAACCCGAATTACAGCTATGTCATGCAAGGTTCCGCTTTAGGAGTTACGGAAGAAAGGGATCTGGGAGTCATCGTAGATAGGATGTTGAAATCTTCAGCTCAATGTGCTGTGGCGGCTAAGAAGGCGAACAGAATGAGGATGTTATAATGCTGTTATATCTCTCCATGGTGCGACCGCACCTGGAGGTTTGTGTTCAGTTCTGGTCGCCTCATCTCAAGATATAAATGAATTGGAGAATGTGCAGAGAAGGGCGACAAAAATGATAAAAGGGATGGGACAACTACCCTATGAGGAGAGGTTAAGACGGCTAGGACTAGCCTGGAGAAAAGGCGGCTGAGGGGTGATATGATAAAGGTCTACAAAATAATGAGTGGGGTAGAGCGGCCAGATGTGAAGTGTTTGTTTACACTGTCTAACAATAATAGAACCAGGGGACACAAGATGAAATTAGAATGTGGTAGCTTTAAAACAAATCGGGGAGAGGTTTTCTTTACTTAGCGCGTAGTTAGACTCTGGAACTCATTGCCGGAGAAGGTAGTGACAGCAACTGGCGTTGCTGAGTTTTAAAGGGGGTCTGGACAGATTCCTGAAGGAAAAGTCCATTGATCATTATTAAATTTTGGGTTTTTGCCAGGTTCTTGGGGCCTGGATTGGCCGCTGTCGGAGACAGAGTGCTGGGCTTGATGGACCTTTGGTCTTTTCCCAGCATGGCAGTGCTTATGTGCTTTATAAAGCAGCTTTTAAACTAGAAGCAGGGGGAAGGCCGACAGTCGCTCAAAAGCGCATAGTTCGGGATAAGGTATCTTTCACAGATATCACCAAAACAGGGACGATAGGGTATCCTGATAGTGAGGTTGTAATAGAGACCATAGTAGATCAGGTGTCCTTAAATAAAACTAAAAATCAGACAAAAGGTTGCAAATTAATACTGTTGTAAAAACTGTACTGTTGTAAAAACATACTTAGAAATGTCTATATGCGAATGCCAGAAGCTTAAGAAATAAGATGGGAGAGTTAGAATATATTGTACTATATGAAAAATTAGATATAATAGACATTTCTGAGACCTGGTGAAAGGAAGTTAACCAGAGGGACACTGTCATACTGGGGGTACAAATTATATCGTAGTGATAGGGTGGATCGAATAGGTGGAGGGGTAGCATTGTATATTAACAAGAGCCTTGAATCAAATAGATTGAAAATTCTGCAGGAAACAAAACACTATGGATAGAAATTCCATGTGGAAAGGGGAAAAGGATAGTGATAGGAGTGTACTACGGTCCGCCTGGCCAGGATGAACAGACGGATGCAGAAATGTTAAAGGAAATTAGGGACGCAAACAAACTGGGCAACACAATAATAATGAGTGATTTCAATTACCCTGATATTAACTGGGTAAATGTACCATCTGGGCATGCTAGAGAGGTAAAATTCCTTGATGAAATCAAGGACTGCTTTATGGAGCAGCTGGTACAGGAGCCAACGAGAGAAGGAAAAATTCTAGACCTAGTCCTTAGTGGAGCGCATGATCTGGTGCAGGAGGTAGTGGTATTGGGGCCACTTGATAAGTGATCATAATATGATCGGATTTGATATTAGCTTTGAAGTAAATATACATAGGAAATCAAATATGTTAGCGTTTAACTTTCAAAAAGGAGACTATGATAAAATGAGAAGAACGGTGAAAAAAAAGAGGAGCGGCTGCGGGGGTTAAACATTTACATCAGGCATGGATGCTGTACATAAGTAATGCCATACTGGGAAAAGACCAAAGGTCCATCGTGCCCAGCATCTTGTCCCCTACAGTGGCTAATCCAGGTGAAGGGCACCTGGCAAGCTACCCAAACGTACAAACATTTTATACAAGTTATTCCCGAAATTGTGGATTTTTCCCAAGTCCATTTAGTAGCGGTCTATGGACTTATCCTTTAGGAAACCGCCCAACCCCTTTTTAAACTCTGCCAAGCTAACCGCCTTCACTATGTTCTCCGGCAATGAATTCCAGAGTTTAATTATGCGTTGGGTGAAGAAACATTTTCTCCTATTTTGTTTTAAATTTACTACACTGTAGTTTCATCGCATACCCCTCCCTAGTCTTAGTATTTTTGGAAAGCGTGAACAGACGCTTCACATCCACGTGTTCCACTCCACTCATTATTTTATATACCTCTATCATGTCTCCCCTCAGCCGTCTCGTCTCCAAGCTGAAAAGCCCTAGCCTTCGTCTTTCTTCATAGGGAAACTGTCCCATCCCCGCTATCATTTTAGTCGCCCTTCGCTGCACCTTTTCCAATTCTACTATATCTTTCTTGAGATGCGGCGACCAGAATTGAACACAATACTCAAGGTGCAGTCGCACCATGGAGCGATACAACGGCATTATAACATCCTCATACCTGTTTTCCATACCTTTTCCTAATACCACCTAACATTCTATTTGCTTTCCTAGCCGCAGCAGCACACTGAGCAGAAGGTTTCAGTGTATTATCAATGATGACACCCAGATCCCTTTCTTGGTCCGTAACTCCTAACGTGGAACCTTGCATGACGTAGCTATAATTCGGTTTCTTTTTTCCCACATGCATCACCTTGCACTTGTTCACATTAAACGTCATCTGCCATTTAGCCGCCGAGTCTCCCAGTCTCATAAGGTCCTTTTGTAATTTTTCACAATCCTCTCATGAGTTAACGACTTTGAATAACTTTGTGTCATCAGCAAATTTAATTACCTTGTTGGTTACTCCCATCTCTAAATCATTAATAAATATATTAAAAAGCAGCTGTCCTAGCACTGACCCCTGAGGAACCCCACTAACTACCCTTCTCCATTGTGAATACTGCCCATTTAACCCCACTCTCTGTTTCCTATCCTTCAACCAGTTTTAATCCACAATAGGACATTTTCTCCTATCCCATGACTCTCCAATTTCCTCTGTAGCCTTTCATGAGGTACCTTGTCAAACGCCTTTTGAAAATCCAGATACACAATATCAACCGGCTCCCCTTTGTCCACATGATTGTTTACTCCTTCAAAGAATTGAAGTAAATTGGTCAGGCAAGATTTCCCCACATAAAGCCATCCTAGAAGCCCAGGCCAAATATATTCCGCATATTAAGAGGAGGACGGAAGACCAAACGACAGCCAGCATGGTTAAAAAGTGAGGTGAAGGAAGCTATTAGAGTTTAAAAGAAAATCCTTCAGAAAATGGAAGAAGGAACGGACTGAAAATAATAAGGAACAGCATAAGGAATGTGAAGTCAAATGCAAAGTGCTGATAAGGAAGGCTGAGGGACTTCGAAAAAAAGATTGTGTTGGAGGCAAAAAACATAATAGCTTTTAGGTATATTAAAAGCAGGAAGCCGGCAAAAGAATCAGTTGGACCGCTAGATGACCGAGGAGTAAAAGGGGCGATCAGGGAAGACAAAGCTGCAGCGGAGAGATTAAATGAATTATTTGCTTCGGTCTTCACCGAGGAAGATTTGGTTGGAATACCAGTGCCGGAAATGGTATTCGAAGCTGAGTCGGAGAAACTGAATGAATTCCCTATAAACCTGGAGGATGTAATGGGGCAGTTCTACAAACTAAAGAGTAGCAAATCTCCTGGGCTGGATGGTATTCATCCCAGAGTACTGATAGAACAGAAAAATGAACTTGCGGAGCTATTTGTAATATGTAATTTATCTTTAAATTCAAACATGGTACCGGAAGATTAGAGGGTGGCCAATGTAACGCCGATTTTTAAAAAGAGGTTCCAGAGGAGATCCGGGAAATTATAGACCAGTGAGTCTGACGTCGGTGCCGGGCAAAATGGTAGAGACTATTCTAAAGAACAAAATTGCAGAGCATATTCAAAAGCATGGATTGATGAGGCAGTCAACATGGATTTAGTGAAGGGAAATCTTGCCTCACCAATCTACTACATTTCTTTGAAGGGGTGAACAAATATGTGGATAAAGGTGAGCTGGTTGATGTGTATCTGGATTTTCAGATGGTGTTTGATAAAGTACCTCATGAAAGACTGCAGCGGAAATTGGAGAGTCATGGGATAGGAGGTAGGGTTCTATTGTGGATTAAAAACTGGTTAAATAGAAAACAGAGTAGTGTTAAATGGTCAGTATTCTCAATGGAGAAAGGTAGTTAGTGGGGTTCCCCAGGAGTCTGTGCTGGGACCGCTGCTTTTTAACATATTTATAATTGACCTAGAAATGGGAGTAATTAGTGAGGTAATTCAATTTGCTGATGAGACAAAGTTATTCAAAGTCCTTAAATCGCGGGAGGATTGTAAAAAATTACAAGAGGACCTTACAAGACTGGCAGTCTAAATGGCAGATGTTTAATGTGAGCAAGTGCAAAGTGATGCATGTGGGAAAGAGGAACCCGAATTATAGCTACGTCATGCAAGGTTCCATGTTAGGAGTCACGGACCAAGAAAGGGATCTAGGTGGTATGTTGAAACTTTCTGCTCAGTGTGCTGCTGCATCTAAGAGAGCAAATAGAATGTTAGGTATTATTAGGAAAGGAATGGAAAACAAAAATGAGGATGTTATAATGCCTTTGTATCACTCCATGGTGCGACCGCACCTCGAATATTGTTCAATTCTGGTCACCGTATCTCAAAAAAGATATAGTGGAATTAGAAAAGGTGCAGAGAAGGGCGACGAAAAGGATAAAGGGGATGGGACGACTTCCCTATGAGGAAAGGCAAAAGTGGCTAGGGTTTTTCAGCTTGGAGAAAATGTGGCTGAGGGGGAGGTATGATAGAGGTCTATAAAATGAGTGGAGTTGAACGGGTAGATGTGAAGCGTCTGTTCATGCTTTCCAAAAATACTAGGACTAGAGGGCATGCGATGAAGCTACAATGTAGAAAATTTAAAATGAATCTGAGAAAATGTTTCTTCACTCAATGTGTAATTAAACTCTGGAATTCGATACCAGAGAATGTGGTAAAGGCGGTTAGCTTAACGGAGTTTAAAAAAGGTTTTGGACATCTTCCTAAAGGAAAGGTCCATAGACCATTATTAAATGAACTTGGGGAAAATCCACTATTTCTGGGATAAGCAGTATAAAATGTTTTGTACTTTTTTGGGATCTTGCCAGGTATTTGTGACCTGGATTGGCCAGTCTTGGAAACAGTTTGTTGGGCTTTATGGACCTTTTGGTCTTTCCCAGTATGGCAATATTTAGGTACTTATGCCCACCAGGCAATGCAATATCCTGTTGCTCTGAGGATGTGTTTCCAGGAGCTCCTGCCAAGGAGGGAAGGGTTAGGACAGCTGTTGTAATTGGTGATTTTGATCATTAGGCATGTAGATAGCTGGGTTGCTGGTGGTCGCAAGGATCTCCTGGTCACTTGCTTGCTGGTGTGAAGGTGGCGGACTTTATTACCTAAACAGGATTTTAGATAGTGCTGGGGAGGAGTCAGCTGTCTTGGTACATGTGAGTACCAATGACATAGGAAAATGGGGGATGGAGGTTCTGAAAGTCAAATTTAGGTTCTTGGAAAGCTGAAATCCAGATTCTCAAGGGTAGCATTCTCAGAAGTGCTCACCATTCCATGAGCAGGACCCAAGAGGCAGGCAGAACTTCAGGAATGAGAGGTATTTACATTTGTTAGGAACTGGGAGAGGGGAAACTGTTCCAAAAGGATGGACTCCACCTTAACTTGGATGGAACCAGGTTGCTGGGACTAAGAAATGAGAGCAGTTTTTAAAACTAAAATTGGGGGGGGGGGGGGGGAGAGCGAGTCTGACAGTCACCCAGTAGTGCACAGTTCTGTGTGGAGTATCCTATTGTAACAGGTTTCAGTAAGGGTGAAACCTTATTGAGAACAGAGTAAAGGATACTTCAACTTCAAAGCAGCTTGTAGATGAAAGAAGAAAAAAAAACACAATTGAAGGTGTCTATATACAAATGCCAGAAGCCTAAAAAATAAAGATAGAGTTATAGTGCATAGCTCTAAATGAAGAGGTAGAGAGTATAGGCATCTGAGACCTGGTGGAAGGAGGACAATCCAATGGGATACATATCGGGGTACAAGTTATATCACAATGATAGTGGATCGGAGGGGAGGGGGGGTTGTGCTATATGTTAGAGGGAATTGCGTCAAACAGAATAAATATTCTACATGAAATGGCAGCATGGAATCTTCATGGATACAAATTCCATTTGTGAAGGGAAGGAGTATATTGATGGGGCCGTACTACTATGACCTGGGGAGGGGGGTCGTTGTTTCCCAGCGCCATTGCCTCTTGTACTATGCCCCACATTCCACTAAAGATTAGATCAAAAATAGCTCCTCCTCTCGTCGGTTCCTGGACCAGTTGATCCAAGAAGCAGTCATTTTATTATATCTAGAAATTTTACCTCTCTAGCACTCCCTGATGTAACATTTATTTAGTCAATATTGGAGTAATTGAAGATACCTGTTATGTTGCCCAATTTTCCAGATTTCCTAATTTCTGGTAACATATTAATATATTTTCATCTGTTCATTCTGTCCCGGCGGATGGTAGTACAGCCCTACCAGTATATTCCTTCTCTTCACACCTGGAATTTCTATCCATAAAGATTCCACCCCAACATCCGTTTCATGTACAATACTTTATTTTTTTTTTTACTCAATTCTCTTTAACAAATCATTAAGAAGCTTCAAACCGCTCAAAACACAGCAGCCAGACTCATATTTGGGAAAGCAAAATATGAAAGCGCCAAACCCCTAAGAGAAAAACTACACTGGCTCCCACTAAAAGAACGAATAACGTTCAAAGCTTGCACCCTGGTCCACAAGATCATCTACAGGGAAGCCCCGACCTACATGTCAGACCTTATAGACTTGCCTACTAGGAATGCAAAAAGATGATCACGCACATGCCTCAACCTCCACTACCCTAACTGTAAAGGGCTAGAATACAAATCCACATATGCGACCAGCTTCTCATACATCTGTACGCAGTTATGGAACGCACTGCCAAAGACCATAAAAACAACGCAAGACCTTACCATCTTCCGAAAGTTACTGAAAACAGATCTTTTCAAGAAGGCATACCATAAACATCCATCTTAAATTAAATAATATTACGCACGACTTACACAAAACTGACCTTTTATCGCATGACCGCGTAATTCTTCTATTTGATTAAGCACTGCCACTTTAAACCTACGTCGAACAGAGCCGATGACCTAATACATGCTACAATCCAACTTACCATTCAGGAACCTTCATGCAATACCATAATGTATTCTTCCTTACCATGTATGTAAGCACATGTTATTTGTACACTCCATGATCTGTTCCATATATATCATGTCCCATGTATGTTATCATGTATGTATGCACCTAAATGCATTACAATTTGTAATTCTGTTAACCGGAAATGGCAACCGCCATTACGGCAAATGTAAGCCACATTAAGCCTGCAAATAGGTGGGAAAATGTGAGATATAAATAAACATATAGCGCGACCCTCCCCTGCAATTTGATCCACTCTAAGATTGTAACACGGTATCCTATTTATTGTCGTCCTTCTACCAGGTCTCTGAAATGCCTATTATATCTTTCTCCCTTTAGTGCTATGTACTCCAATTCTCCTCTCATTTTTAAGGCTTCTAGCATTTGTATATAGACACTTCAAATTGTCTTCCTAGTATCTACATTCTGCTTTAAAATTTAATGGGGATCATTTTGTCTCCTTTACTCCGTTCTCCCATTGAACACTCTTGGTTTCCTTTCACCATTATTGAAATCTCTCTATCGGGATGCCCTAAAGATCCTGTTTTAATAGTACCATTCAAGGATACTACACACCAAACCATGTGCTACTGGGTGACTGTTGACTTACCCCACATTTTAGTTTAAAAGCTGCTCTTATCGCCTTTTTAAGTGTTCGTGTCAGCAGCCTGGTTCCATTTTGGTTAAGGTGGAGCCCATCTTTTCAGAACAGGCTCCCCCCCCCCCCCCCCCCCCCAGAATGTTGCCTGTTTCCTAACAAATCTAAATCCCTCATCCCTGCGCCATTGTGTCAACCATGTATTGAAGATGTTGGAGCTCTGCCTGCCCAGTCCTGCTCATCTAATGTGGAGTATTTCTGAAAATGCTACCCTAGAGGATCTGGATTTTAGCTTTCTACCTTGGCACCTAAATTTGGCTTCCAGAATCTCCTTCCCACATTTTCCTATGTTGTTGGTACCCACATGGACCATTACAGCCGGCTCCTCCCCAGCACTATCTAAAATCCTATCTTGGTGACACGTGAGGTCTGTCACCTTCACACCAGGCAGGCAAGTGACCAGGTGATCCTCACTTCACCAGCCACCCAGCTATCTACATGCCTAATAATCTAATCACCAACTACAACAGCCGTTCTAACCCTTCCTGCTGGGCAGAAGCTCCTGGAGAAACATCCTCAGTGCGAGAGGATATTGCATCCCCTGGTGGGAAGGTCTTGGCTACAGGATTACCTCCAACTTCACCAGGGTGACGCTCTCTTTTTTTGAGACCTTCCTCTTCCACGTCTGCCAGACTGGAGCTGGGGCTTCTCTACAATCTCATTGTAGGCTGCCTCTATGTACCTGTATCTCCTTAAGCTCCTCCAAATCTGCTATTCTAGTCTCAAGAGACCGGACTCATTCTCCGAGAGCTAGGAGCTCCTCATTGAGCACATGCATATAATCTTTCACCAACTGTGAGATAATCATATATGTGACACTCAGTGCAAAAGACTGGATAGCACCCCTTATGCTGTTGGACTGCTGTGTGCGTTTTAGTATTATAGATGTTAAAACTTTTTAAGGCACTAGGGATATTAATGATTATAAATCCCCTTAAGATTATAAAGTATACTGTGTAGTTTAGTGTTTGCTTCTTAAACTAAATGTAATTAAAATTCGAATGAAAACTCTCCTCTTCATGAAGATTTGTGCTGGGGGTGGGGAGGGTGGTGGGAATGAAGACAGTATTAGGCCCTGCTGTGAGGAATCTGTTAATGCTGTGGTATGAAGTTCAAGTTTTAAAGCTAGGGGGAAAAGGGTATGGAGACTAGTTAAGTTTTGTGATTGGTTTGTTTTTTGCTTTTTTTAAAAAATTCTCCTTATCAATCTACAATTTCTCCTTTAAACCCTGTTTATTTATTAGGTCTGCCATCTCTGTTGCGCAGCGGAGCCATGGCCCTTTCACTACCCTGGAAGGAATTGCATATCCCCTCTAAATACTTAATTACCACAACCTTGTATCTGCTCATGACAGGGTTACCAGTCAAGGCAGTATCAACCTATGTAATTAGAAAGGAACCTAGTATTTGATAGGTAAAGAATATAGTTTATTAACATTGATATCTCACTCAAATGTAGTACAAGCAAATCAGGCAGTCATATGGTGGAACAGCATTACGCGACATGTCCTCTCTCTCTGGCCTTCTGGAGTCTTCTGATCTGACTGCTTCCTTTATACTATTTTGGCCCTATTGATTCCAGTGGACCCCAGCGTTCTCACCAGGGCTCTTGGCCCTTATCAGTTGATAAGAAATGACTTCACATATTCTCAAGCTCTAAGTATAAACAAGATATGCTCAGAGCGCATCTTGTGAGATGACTTCACAGGTCATCTTGCTCTCCTCAGCTCTCCCCTCCCCTTGGGTATTCTCATCCTACGTACATGTAACCCTCTATCAACTTGTATTAGCCAAAACAATTTGCTCGTGACTTCTTACAGGTGTCAGTCCCAGGCTTTGTTTACAAGAGCAAATGCCCCCTCCCTTGCCAGCTATCTGGGAACTCACTTCAGCATGAGCTGCAGTGAAATATATTTTGTATCAGAGATGATTTTGATTTTTAAGAGGCCTAGCTCTTAGCCTGAGCCATTGGCCTGTATTTTACTGAGAGCAAGAACTAGCATATTTCTACAACCCCAATCTGAAAGCACAGAGCAAAATGTTTACTTACACAGAGAAATATCCTCTTACTAGGAGAAAAGGCCCATTTCTGAGCGCAATGAAACGGGCGCTAGCAAGGTTCTGTAATGGTAATTTTGTCCCCCCCCCCCAGGGCCGTCACTCCCCCCCCCCCCCCCCCCAAGGTCGACGGAGGCAGCGCTTTAAAGTAATGTCAGCTGAGAGGAAGAGAAGCACAGTACAGCAGCCTCGTGCCAACTGCAACCCCTCCCTCCCACACAAACACAGGGTCAACGCGCAGTCGCTCCCGCACCCCCCCCCCCCCCAGGGCCGTCGGTCACTTGCCCCCCCCCCCCCCGGAGGCCGCCACTCACCCCCCCTCCCTGAGGTCGACAGACGCACTGCTTTAAAGTAATGCCAGCTGAGAGAAAGAGGAGCAGAGTACAGCAGCCTCGCGTTCACCTTTCCCCTTCTCTGTCTGCGTCCTGCCCTCATTTCCTGTTTCGCAGAGAGAGAAGAAGAAAGCTGAACGTGAGCCTGCTGTACTCTGCTTCTCTTCTTCTCAGCTGGCATTACTTTTAAAGCGGTGCCTCTGTCGACTTTGGAAGGTGAGTGCCGGCCTCGGGGGGGGGTGGGGGGGCAAGTGAGCGATGGCCCTGGTGGGGGGTGCGGGAGCGACTGCGTGCTGACCCTGTGTTTGGGTGGGGTTGCAGTTGGCGCGAGGCTGCTGTACTGTGCTTCTCTTACTCTCAGCTGGCATTACTTTAAAGTGCTGCCTCCGTCGACCTCGTGGGTGAGTGGCGGCCTCTGGGGGGGGGGGCAAGTGAGCGACGGCCTTGGGGGGAGGTGCGGGAGTGACAGCGCGTTGATCCTGTGTTTGTGTGTTGTGGGTGGGAGGGGTTGCAGTTGCCGGGGTTCTGTGAACTGTGAGGGAGTGTGGGATGCGGGTTCCGTATGTGAAATGGGCAGGGGGAGATCGCACGTCGTGGAGTGTCAGTGCTCCGCCCTCGTCGTCATCACATAGTGACGTGAGGGCGGGGCACACAGTCATGGGCAAAAAGGATATCTCGACACCTCACACTTCCGGTTGAGGCTTCATTTAGAACGTTGGGGTTGCGAATTATGTGCGGAAGGGGCGTGGCTGAGGGCGAGTCTGAGTGACAGTGAGTGGTGCTGACAGCCTAGAGTGTAGGGCTTCAGTGTTTCCCTGCCACAGAGTGAGCTTCAGAATGTTGGAGGTGAGAATTATTTATATAGATTGCACACTTGCGAAATGAGCAAAAGGTAAGATCACTGCTGCCAAGCACGTGATTCAATTCTGGATATTAACACCTCCAGATTTTTTTTTCTTTTTTTTGGGGGGGGGGAAGAGTGTTTAAAATTCCACTCTAGTTGTACGTAGCTAACCCTAGAAGAAAAGTTCCCTCCCCCCCCCCCCCCTCCCCCCCCCCCACCAAGGTAAGGCCTTTCCTACTTTATCCAAATATAAAAGTGTGGTGTCATTTACATACTTATTTTATAAAGTACATGAGTTTATATGCGAATATTTAAGCCTACTCTTGAGGAAGCATAAGTAGGCCTTCAATATGGACTATTATTCTGTATAGTTTGTACTCATGTTTTTTATGATATTGATGTGAAATAGGTGCCTTTCTGCCCAATTAACCTAGGCAATCTGTTATAAAATTACCCTTCATGTATCTATTTGAGGAAGGGGGAAGAACTTGCTGTGAAGGATAGTTTCTAAGCTGGGATAGAATCTTAATTTACCCCAATTTAATTACTGCTGGAGTTGTGCATAGCTTAATACTCCTGTAGAGCTACTTGAATGTATGATTATTGATTCTTGAGATATACTGTCTTTCAGTGGGGGCAATCAAAATGATTTACAGACTAAATCTAAAAGGGGGAAAGGAACTACAATTCATAAATGGGAAAGAAGTAGGACATGATCGGTGGAAGAAAAATTAACTAAGCTTAGCTAAGGGCTAGCTGCTGTCTGCGTGAGCACCTATGGACACAATCATTGGGGAGATTAAGTACGTTTTCGAGGCAGACTTTAATTTGAGATAATAGCTTAGCTCAGAGTGGAGGTAAAAAAAAAAAAAATCATAGAGAATATGCTGGGTGGTGTTGCTCTGAGCACAGCCTTGTGTGCAGGTTCTTTTCCTGACTGGCAAGGGGTACTCATGGACCAGACTTGGGAAACACTGGAATAGAAGAAACAGCAAGGTAAGTTGGAGCTTTACCCCTTCTTTTTGGTGCTATTTTAAGAAAAGGAAGAGAACCTGCTCACAAGGCTGTACTCGGAGCAACATCACCCAGCACACGTTCTCTAGGACTCGACTTGGGGAAACACTATTCTCAGTCACACAGCCCCGAATTGACCCTTTTGCTCAGACGCTTCCTTCGACAGAAACAAGGTTTATATCTTGCTGCCATTGCTAAGAGTGGAGACTCTGGGCATCCTAGTGAAGGTTCCCTTAGCCTGTGTGGTCTTGTAACTCAGGATGGACAGGTTTCCCTGAGTGCCTGCCTGAAGTCGGCCATGCTCAGTGTTGACCATAGATGGTTCTGTTCCAAGTCTGAACGACCTTACCAGGTTGGAAATCTCAGAAGGAGATACTTAAGGTACCTTCCTTGCTACAACAGATCGCAGTCTCAAGTGTGGCTGTTTCGGTGAACTGGGACAAAGTCTTGGGAAAATAATCTGGATCTTCAGTGAAGACTCCAATAACTGGTAGTAAGCTTGAAGTATCATTGGAAGGTATTTGGACTTGTGAAAATGGACGCTGCTAGAACTAAGGTGTTATGGAGATTTGAGCTCTTTGGTGAATGCAGTTGCAGATTTGGTGCACAGGCAGGAGGCCCTAGAAAAGAGAACCTTCAGAGACTTGAGACTTTGGGAAAAAGGCACTGAGGAATTTAAGTCTGCTATTAAATGTTTTGACCCAAGATAGGGCTGTAATTCATCGGAAATTGAAACAACTTGAAAATCACTCTAGATGTTTAAATTTGCAGGCCTTGAATTTTCTCAGGGTTCTGAGTCAGACTCCTATAGAGACTTGGAAGAAATATGTTGTGGAGATCTTGAATTTACCTGATATAATTTACTTCTTTTCAATAAAGTTTTTATTTCCTTCCAGTAAAAAAGAAAGTAGCTCCAGAAAATGGTATTTTAACCTGGGACAAAATTTGGATGTACCCAGATGTATCTCATTCAAACTGTGCGATTGTACACAGAACACGCTTCTAGGGTGTTTTTGGGAATGTGATACAGTATATATTATAGAAGAACATGACTTTGCCACATTCTGGATTTGGACAATGTAGTCTGAAAAGAAATTGTTCCCTCTTATCTATAGATCTGAATTCATAATGCCCAAATAACAGAACTGCACACCCAAAGGTATTGTAAAAATAGATTGTTTATTTACAATAGCAGCAAGAACAAATTGAAATGGCAAGAATGAAGATGGTGAAGGCCTTGTCATAAAAACAAAACAGAGTAAACACACATTACCCTAGACAGGTTTATAGTTCAGCCACCGATTCCCATAGCACTATACAAGTACGTGGCAAACATACAACCTGAGTAGATGGTGCAGATGGCAGTGTCCCTCAGAAGGATCTGGTCAGGCAGCACAGCAGGGGCTGCACTCAGATGAAATAGAAAATATCAGCCTTTGTCTTGGTTTACAGACTTTTAATAGAGAAAAGGCCAGCTCCAGCTGATGTGGTAACATAGGTCTTAGCTTGGCATGGACCCCACATGTTCCTTGAAATACCCTTGCTTTAGATTGCTGTGACTTCAGGGGCTGCAATGTTGTCTCACTGGCACCACGTTGCAGGACACTTTAACCATGAAGTCAGTGTTTGAGGAAATAAGGTGATTTCTTGGGGTGCAAAATGCCACGAAATCTGGACAGCAGGTCTGGGGCTTTCCAATATTGATTTACAGAATCAAAACATTACATCAAGTGTGATGAAACGGAGCCATTCTGACCATGGAGTGCTTTGTCCCAGTAAACATGTTGTATTCTGTTTTTCTAACCATTATGTTAGCTCAGTCACCAAGAGAATGACTGGCCTGCAATCCTTATTGATGTTTTGCAACGCACGCAAATAGGTCTTGGCAACAGGTTGGTAATGCTGGAAGGTGTCGTATAGTAATCCTATATAATTTGTTATATAGCAGCTTGTAGTGCTGTGAACTTGAACAAATTATTTATCCCATTGCCTTAGATGTAAACTATTTTTGAGGGGGAGACTTGTGCTTGATCTGAATAATTCTGTAAGCCATTTGGGGAGGTGGGCTGTAAAAATCATTCTTCACATTAATTATAGAAAGACAGTCTGTTCAGGTAAGGACATTCCCAAATTATCTATGGAAAGCAATTGCTAAACTAGATTTGCATGACACTTTTTTTCTTCCCTCTCACCAAAAAGGTAGTTTAAAAAAATGTTTGTTTTTTATGACCAGTGTCCCAGGAAATTAGATTTAATAAACAGATGTTGGTTGTGTATTATGCCATGTAATCAAATGAGCCTTTTTTTGATATGAGTTGGGTGCTTCATAGCTAACTATATTGGCTTTGTGGGGGTGAAGGTACTATGCTTGGCAATACAGTATGGTATATCTGAAGATTTAGTACTCTGCATTGCTTGAACAGGACAGAAATGTGGGACTCGTCCAGTGGACTCAAAATCCAAGAAGTCTGGGGCATTTCAACAGTTTGGATTCACTGCAAGAATTGTTGGAGGAATAAACTCTCATATCGGTGAATATCCCTGGCAGGTCAGTATAATGAATCCAAGCCTTTTCTCTGTTAGCATAGAGTGAGGCTGAGAAGTGAAAGCATTGTACTCTCATATTTTGAGGGTCTTCTCAAGAATGACCTAAGGCATGTTCAACCCAGAATCAATTTAGTCTAACAAGCATGTACCTGTCTAAAACATAGCCCCATCCAACCCTCAGATTAAAGTCCCATTTATTTTTTGGCATTGTAGTTTTAAAATGGTTTCAGTTATATAGTAGGACTTGATAGGAGTTATTCTTTTACTGTAATTAGATTTAAGCCCCTCTGCATTTAGTAAAAGTTTGTGTGTTTCTTCTCCAATAAGATACTAGTTATGGTCTACAGAAATACCATTAGTCACTCACCTAAAAGTAGGGTGGTACTCTCGGAATGTGGTGTATATAAACCAACAAACTTGAAAGATTTTTCTTGACCATGTTAATTATCTTATGAAATATTTACATGCAGCCATGGGGGATGAGATGTAGAGCTGTGTGAAGACTCACTGTGGGGACTTAGTGAACTGTGAAATATACAGAACATAGCAGAATATAAATATTTTTAAGTAAGTTAGTAGTGAATGAAGTGTGGCCATTAGTCGGCTAATGGTAAAACTGGTCCTGAAGCCATAAAATAAGCTGGTACCTTGCTTTCTACATGCTCGCAGATGAGCAATACACATGGCTTAAATTGCTAATAACTGTGTCCAGTCCTTGTGTATGAACTTTCTGAAAGCAAACACTAAACTATAAAGGGAAGAATGAAAAGTCTTATGAAATACTAAGTGACACATTTTGAGGGCACATTACAAAACAAGGTTTTAGACAAAAATCTGATAACAGATTTTAGATTTCTCCAGTTAATGTGGTGTGAATCCTCGCCACAGGAAAGGCAATTCTATAACCAGGCACCCGCATAAATGTACATAACACTGGCATTTTCTAGTGTGAAGCAAATAAGTGCCAGGGGTGTAGCTACCTGCCTCTTGGGTCAATGGGGCCTTTCCTTGCATGCTGTGCCTCTCTGATGGGACATGCACAGGAAAGGCCCCACTGGCCAGAGCAAGGAGGTTGGAAGAAAACAGGAGACGGGCTCCCTATCTAATCCATTATATGGGCTGAAGTCAGTAGGCGGAGGTTGCCGGTAGTAGGCAGAGCTTGCTGCTGCTTTACTACACCCAAAACAGTAATAAAAGATTATTAGAAATAAGGGATTGTCTATGTGTGGTCCATCTGTAAAAAGGCTTAAGCTGTTCCGGTTGGAAAGGCGCAGTGCCTTAAAAGGTTGAGGTCAAAAGGTGTTTTCACTTGATAGCTTTTTAATTTATTTGAAAGCTTCCCATATCTAGAGGTTGAGGACAAAAGGTGTTTTTACCTGATAGCTTTTTTAATTTATTTGAAAGCTTCCCATATCTAGATGCTACTAAAAACAGCTTAAAATTATTGTAACTAGGAGAAACAGCACTTATAAACTCTGTATTTTGTGCTCATTTTTCTACACTGTTCTATACAATGCAGATGGCCAAATTTCAGTGAGGCTATCCTGTTTCCAAATGTGTTCATCGTAATTTTGTTGTAATCTGCCTTGGGAAGCCTGGTGTTATAAGGGAATATAAATGGAAGTAAAATTAAACTCTCCTTTCATTGGGCCACATGGAATCACATTCTAATCTGTTTTGTAGAAGTTTACATTTTAGATACACAAATGGATTATTCTGCTTTGAACGTGTTTCAGGGGCAAGTAGTTTCATAAGTCAAAATTAAAAATAGATTTCTTGTTTCATGCAGAGCCTTTGTTTCAACATAACTAAATGGGCGGTAACCCTCTAATTCAGTCCAATGTTTTTTTTAAATATTTTGTTCCTGTGAGATTTTTATACTATGCCAAAACCGAAAACTCTTATCCAGGGGCGTAGCTATGGGGGCCTGGGCCCCTGGATTGGCTGATGGGGGTCCTCAACCCCTGCCAGCCGAAGCCTTCTTCAGCACAGTCTCCGGTGTAGCTGCGTTCGCTACCTGCCCCCCTGCTCTTCTTTCTCCTCTTGTGCACACTGATGCTTGGCGTTAGCATGCACAGGAGGAGCAAGGGGCAGGCCGTGAATGTGTCTGCACCAGAGACAGCACTGAACAAGGCTTCGGCTGGCGGGGGTTGAGGACCCCTGCCAGCAAAGGTATTTGTGTGTGTGTGTGGGGGGGGGGTGACACTCAAAATGTGCCCCCAACCTCGGGCTCTGGCCCCCTCCCACCATGAGGTCTGGCTACGCCCCTGCTCTTATCTTTATCTGGTTTATAACAAAAGGAGCTCATTATGAACACTACCCTAAAAGGTGATTTTGTGGCAGTACATGAGGAATTGTGATATTGAATAAATGTATGTTTGTGTCCTTAATCATGCATACAAAGTTTATGTAATCCTTTCAAGAAAACCAGTTAATTGTTTAACTTGGAATGTAAGAGTAGCCATACAGGGTCAAACCAATGGTCCATCTAGTCCAGTATTCTGTTGCCAACAGTGGCCAAGCCAGGTCACAAGTACCTGACAGCCAAATTGTGGCAACACTCCAGGCTACCAATCCCAGGGCAATCAGTTGCTTCCTCATGTCTGTCTCTCAATAGCAGACTATAGACTTCCCTCCAGGAACTTATCCAAACCTTTTTTTTTAAACCCAGATACGCTAACCGCTGTTACCACATCCTCCGGCAGAGTTCCAGAGCTTAACTATTTGTTGAGTGAAAAAATATTTCCTCCTATTTTTGTGTGAAAAGTATTTCCATGTAACTCCCTTGAGTGTCCTCTAGTCTTTGTACTTTCGGAACTAGTAAAAAAAAAAAAAAAAAATCTTTTGCTTCTACTCGTTCTACACCACTCAGAATTTTCTAAGCTGAAGAGCCCTAACCTCTTTAGCCTTTTCCTCCTATGAGAGGAGTTCCATCCCCTTTATCATTTTGGTCACTCTTCTTTGAACCTTTTCTAATTCCACTTATATCTTTTTTGAGATACAGAGGCCAGAACTGAACGCAATAAAGGTGCGGGCGCACCAGGGAGCAATGGAGGCATTATAGTATTTTCGGCCTCATTCACCATCTTTATCCTAATAATTCCTAGCAACCTGTTTTGTTTTTGTTTTTTTGCAACCACCATGCACTGAGCAGAAGATTTCAGCATATCTACAGTGACACTTAGATCCTTTTCTTGAGGGCTGACTCCTAAGGTGGACCCTAGCATTTGGTAACTATGATTTGGATTATTCTTGGATCACCTTGCATTTGTCCATATTAAATTTCATCTGCCATTTGGATGCCCAGTCTTCCAGTTTCCTAAGGTCTTCCTGCAATATTTCACAGTCCACACATGCTTTAACAACCTTGAATAATTTTGTGCAAATGTAATCATCTCGCTCATTGTTATGATGTCCATATCATTTATAAATATGTTTAGCACCAGTCCCAGTACTTTTCCCTGTGGCACTCCACTGCTATTTTCTTATTTCCATCTTCCAAAATTCCAGATAGCAGATGTCAAGATCAGCAGGACCCAAAGCAGTCCAAAACAAGTAAAGTCAGAAACAACACAGTTTATACCTAATTGTTCCACCACTCTTAGGATTCACCTTTGGGCTCGAAAAACAAAACCATGTGCATTTAAGAACTGGATAAATGAATTTAAAACAGTTTAAAGCAAATGCTCCTCCACGAAAAACTACACTGGCTCCCAATCAAAGAACGCATTGCTTGCAAAATCTGCACCCTGTTTCACAAAACTATCTACGGTGAAGCCCCGGGATACATGACAGACTTGATCGACCTACCAACTAGAAACACATCAAATCAACACGAACATATCTAAATCTGCACTACCCAAGCTGCAAAGGACTTAAATACAAATCAACTTGCACATCCAGTTTTTTCCTACATAAGCACACAACTGTGGAACGCATTACCAAAAGCCTTGAAAATGACATACGACCACCTAAACTTCCTGAAAACACTAAAAACTAACTTGTTTAAAAAGGCATACCTTACCAATCCAACTTAAATTCCTGATCTCTTCAACACAGCAAAACTAAAGTAAGGAATGGACATATCACAACTCTTCCACTGTACGATTCTCTAATGTGGCTGTGCCACATGAACTTTATCTTACCACATCACTTTGTATTTGTTCACAGTGGAGTCAGCAAACGCCTCTCCAGTACTATGTAAGCCACATTGAGCCTACAAATAGGTGGGAAAATATGGATACAAATGTAACAAAATAAATATGTAATACTTAGTACTCATAATGAAACAGTGATGGAATATTCACATAGCAAATAGCCTGCGTCAACAGTTTTATTTTCTATTGAACATAATTAACTTTGTATGAACTTGGCAGCTAATAGTGTGCACATTTTAAACGGATTATGGACTTTATGTATGAAGATAGCTCTGCCCTTATTTAATATCTATATTTTAAGTAGTAGTAGTAAAACAAAAAAAATCAAGTGCATTTTTATAATA
The DNA here is from genome assembly GCF_901765095.1 of Microcaecilia unicolor. Lineage (NCBI taxonomy): Eukaryota > Metazoa > Chordata > Amphibia > Gymnophiona > Siphonopidae > Microcaecilia > Microcaecilia unicolor. Next base: position 56,303,071 of record NC_044039.1, read on the forward strand.
TACTGCTGCAATCCACAAAACAAAACCAAAGGAGCAAGTTCTCATATGCCATCTTTTTCTTTTGATCTAGGCACAAGAAAAAAGACTTTAAATGCTCCCAGGTTTGATGTGGGATATAAGTGTCATAAATAAATAGAAACTCTAAATGTTGAGCACCTGATTCTCATGACATGTCAGTTTTAGTGGCCCTTTATCAGGAGAAAAAAAAATTCTGCATGAATATAACACTAGGGTGCTAGGGTGTCCCTATAACTAGTCCCTCCAAATGACATACTGATTTCTACCTGTGAAAAGTTTTTCTGTTATACTTCCTCTGTTTACATCCGTATGCTGCACAAGCTGGCATGTTTGAAAATATAAGTGAGATTAAATAAAAATACTACCAACAATAAAGAATGGTAGCATGGATGCAGCATGTGTGTGCTTTGTTTTGAGTGTACTGGGATGATGGCTGCACATGGAAGGGGAAACAGTAACCTTGCTTCAACTTGTTGACATCATCCCGTCTCCTGTTTCCATTCAACCTCCTTGGGCCAGAGTCGGGCAAGGAAGTTAAAAGCACAGGAGATAGCAGGAGCATGTTTGGCCTATTTTGTGGGCTGAAGCCTGTAGGCGAAGCTTTCACCACATTGTGTCACCCAAAACAATAGCAAATGTGTACTAAAACAATATGAAATGCTTAGTAGACAATAATGGACTACCTAGGCGTTGGCAATTGTAAAACGTGCAGTGCCTTAAAAGGTGGCGGTTAAAAGATGCATATATTTTTTAAATTTGACATTTATATCCCACATTATCCAAGTAAACTTGGGTTCAGTGTGGCTTACATTTGAAAATATTGAGACAGGGCATGTTGCTTCATCAAATATTTCCCATCACCTCCAATCTCTTAAAGCATTGGAGCCGACTCTGTGGGTGCTTGAGCACCCCCAATATTGAGAAAATTCCTTGTATGTGTCCAGGGAGGGGTTATTTCCATTGGGCTTAGCACCCCCAATAATTTTGAAAAGTTGGCTCCTATGTCTTAAAGTAATTGACCTCAAAAATATCAGGCATGCTCACAAATATATCTTGCAACTGGACCACTGCAAACTCAGATTTGATTAGGTTGCCTTATTCATTTAATGCATTAACCATCTTTTAACCCTTTATTTTTAGTTGCCTTTGTAGGAGGGCATAGGCTCAGGCCACTTTCTGAAGTATGTCCTATATAAACACCGTTGACTCCAGTGATACAGATGAATTTTTAAGAGCAAACCCTTTTTTGTTTGGGCAAAGGGAAAAGAGAAATGACAAGTGGGTCTCAGATGAAGGCTGTTCAAGTGCCAGGACCCATGACAGCACAACCTTCCCCCAGTCCACTCCAATTGCTATCCTAACCGGAATGGGGCAACAGGATGTGAAATTTCCTTCCTCCCCTTCTAGCCCCCAGTTCCCCGGACACCGAGGCACTGGCGTCAAAGAGGTGGCCTCTGTATAGTGACCCATCCTCCAGCAGCAACGAGGCCATTGCCCCCTCTTCAACGGAAGTGCCACCTCTGCCACCCATGGTTCATTTCCCTCCTTAGCATGTGAATGTGTGTGTGTTCCCACCAATGAAAGGTTATCTTATTGTGATAATTTCTTTGTATATCCATAAACTGCACAAGCTGGCATGTTTCAAAATATAACTGAGATAACATAAAAATGCTACCAACAATGAATGATGATGAAAAAGTAGATGCAGCAGCCAATAGTTTGCTTTGTTTTGGGTATACCAACATAGCTGCTGCTGGGGGAAATCAGCTTTAGTCTTGTGAGGCTGGGCCATCCCCTGTTTCTTTAAACCTCTTTGGAGGTAGGTTTCAGTGCGCTTTCTGCTGTGTGCAGAGGACTTGTATGGGGAGTTGGAGTGACACTGGATCTACGCAGCCATGGTGTGTGAGGGGAGAGAGACGGGCAGGGGCAAGATGCCAGTTGGCACAGTGAGTGGGGACAAGAATGGAGATATGCCAAACTAGTTGGTGAGGGGGCAGTGGCATAACCAAACCTACTATGTTGGGTGGGTTTTTTTCAACCACCACTGCCCCCAGTGCAGTATTTCCTCTGTCGTTTCCGAAGACTGGCATCTGCCCCTCTCTGAATTCCCCCCCCCCCCCCGGTCCCTCCCCAGTGTACCTCAGAGGCATCCCAGCAGCTGCAGTGTTTCATCTTCACTGACTGCATTAGGCCCCTCAGCCTTCTTCTGCTGCAACCCACCAGTGAGGAAACTGGAAGTGATGTCAACAAAGGTGGGATGTGGCAGAGGGAAGCCTGCAGGGGCTGGTGCAGTCGGTGAAGATGAAATGCTGTGGCTTCCAGGGCACATCTGAGGTACACTGGGGAAGGATTTGAGGGGGGGGGGGGTTCAGAGAGGGGGGCAGATGCCAGGTTGCCAGAGGAGATAAGGAAGGGAGGGATGTGATTCCAGCTAGACACCTGTAGCTATGTCACTAAGAGAGAGCAGAGGTGGAGAGATGCTGGACTTTGGGGGTGGGGTGGGGGGGATGGAGCAGAAGGAAGAGATCACAGAGGGAGAAGAGGGGATAGGAGTGATAGGGACCCAACAGATAAATGCTGGATATAGACAAGAGACCATGAAGAAAAACAGAGATAATGTTGTCTGAGCATTGTTTTGGTCCTAAAGGTAGAAGAGGGTTTTGTTTTCTTTATTAATTGTAATAAGTCGGCTTTGGGAAACTTGCATCCTCCCTATCTCAACCCCCCCCCCCCCCCCCCAACTTCAGTCCCCACTACCTTTGGCGCAACGGTATTATAGGGGGCCCATCACAATTTTTCTGCCCAGGATCCATTCAGTCCTAACTACACCACTGCTGAACAGTTCTGTGAGGGTACGTGCGCAGATTGAAGTCCTTATCCCAAATCTGTTCTAAAACACAGTACAGTATACTCGGAGACCAAAACCATAAGCTGAACGCATTGCATAGGGATTGGGGGGCAAAAATGGGACTATAGAATGGCAAATGCAAAACACATAGCACCAATATATCGTGGGATCGTTTACAATGCGGTCAATGGGTGGACCCCTTCTTTTTTTTTTGCTATTACTTAGAAATCTTTGGCCCCTATATAACGGACATATGTAGGACCCAAACATCACATTATATGGGGTCTGTAGTGCACTTTAGTGTAACAATTCCAAGACTGAATGTACTAACAAATCTATGGCAACAAAGTACCTCATGAAAGACTCCAGAGGAAATTGGAGAGTCATGGGATAGGAGGTAGCGTTCTATTGTGGATTAAAAACTGGTTAAAAGATAAAAAACAGAGAGTAGGGTTAAATGGTCAGTATTCTCAATGGAGAAGGGTAGTTAATGGGGTTCCCCAGGGCTCTGTGCTGGGACCGCTGCTTTTTAACATATTTATAAATGACCTAGAGATGGGAGTAACTAGTGACGTAATTAAATTTGCTGATGACACAAAGTTATTCAAAGTCGTTAAATAGCAGGAGGATTGTGAAAAATTACAAGAGGACCTTGGGAGACTGGGCGTCTAAATGGCAGATGACGTTTAATGTGAGCAAGTGCAAAGTGATGCATGTGGGAAAGAGGAACCCGAATTATAGGTACATTATGGAAGGTTCCACGTTAGGAGTCACGGACCAAGAAAGGGATCTAGGTGTCATCGATAATATGTTGAAACTTTCTGCTCAGTGTGCTGCTGCGGCTAAGAAAGCAAATAGAATGTTAGGTATTATTAGGAAAGGAATGGAAAACAAAAATGAGGATGTTATAATGCCTTTGTATTGCTCCAAGGTGCAACTGCACCTCGAATATTGTGTTCCATTCTAGTCACTGCATCTCAAAAAAGATATAGTGGAACTAGACAAGGTGCAGAGAAGGGCGACGAAAATGATAAAGGGGATGAGATGTCTTCCCTATGAGGAAAGGCTAAAGTGGCTAGGGCTCTTCAGCTTTGGAGAAAATGTGGCTGAGGGGAGGTATGATAGAGGTCTATAAAATGAGTGGAGTTGAATGGGTAGATGTAAAGCGTCTGTTCACACGTTCCAAAAATACTAGGACTAGGGGGCATGCGATGAAGCTACAATGTAGTAAATTTAAAATGAATCAGAGAAAATGTTTCTTCACTCAACGTGTAATTAAACTCTGGAATTCGTTGCCAGAGAATGTGGTAAAGGCGGTTAGCTTAGCGAAGTTTTAAAAAGGTTTGGACGGCTTCCTAAAGGAAAAGTCCATAGACCGTTATTAAAAGGACTTGGGGAAAATCCACTATTTATTTATTGCATTTGTATCCCACATTTTCCCACCTCTTTGCAGGCTCAATATGGCTTACAATGAGGCATATTTTCAAAGCACTTAGCCTTCCAAAGTTCCATAGAAACCTATGGAACTTAGCCTCCCAAAGTGCTTTGAAAATATGCCTGAATGTGTCGTTATTGGTATATAGCAGATTAGGAGATAAGTTATTGTTACATAGAGAATAGCATAATCGAAATTAAACAGGTAACTATAAGTAAAAAAAACAAAAAACAAAACAATATTGATAATAGGTAAGGTGGAGATGCCATAGAAAATAACATAATCAAAATTCCAACAAGCAGATAAAACATTGTTGATAATAGGTAAGGTTGCGATGTATTACATTTATAGTTGCTGCTCTTATTGGTATGCCTTGTTGAATAGGTGGGTCTTCAGGGATTTGCGAAAATTGGTTAGTTCATGAGTAGTTTTTAAGCTGCATGGCAATGCATTCCATAACTGTGTACTCAGGTACGAGAAGTTCGACGCATGCGTTAGTTTGTATTTTAGGCCTTTACAGCTGGGGAAGTGAAGATTAAGGAATGTGTGGGATGATCTTTTGGCGTTCCTGGGTGGCAGGTCTACCAGATCTGACATTTAGGCTGGGGCATTCCCGTGGATGATTTTACGAACTAGAGAACATACTTTGATCGTGATGCGTTCTTGAAGTGGAAGCCAGTGTAGTTTCTCCCTCAGAGGCTTAGCACTTTCATATTTTGTTTTTCCGTATATGAGTCTAGCTGCGGTGTTCTGGGCGGTTTGCAGTCTCTTGATGATTTGCTCTTTTACAGCCAGCGTAGAGTGCATTGCAATAATCTAAGTGACTAAGCACTATTGATTGTACCAGGTTACGAAAGATGGTCTTTGGAAAGAAAGGTCTTATCCTTTTTTGTTTCCACATTGAATAGAACATCTTTTTGGTTGTATTTTTCACATTTCTGGGATAAGCAGTATAAAATATTTTGTACATTTTTGGGATCTTGCCAGGTATTTGTGACCTGGATTGGCCACGGTTGGAAACAGGATGCTGGGCTCGATGGACCTTTGGTCTTTCCCAGTATGGCAATACTTATGTACTTATATACTCTTAATTAGTAGAGGAAATCAGTGGGATGACAGAATACACTTAATAGAATGCCTTTGTTTTAGATTTGGGGAAATGAAGAAAGTCCCATTGGCTACAAAAGCAATTCGTATTTACTGGATTTATACCCCACACTCATCCGAGTTGAGGACTCGGTTCTGTGTGGCTTACATTAAGTTAAGCAGATGTTCAAATTTTGGTCAGGGGTACATGATAGGGGAGAGAACAGGTGGTGGAAACATGAATTGTGTGTGTGTGGACGACTAGTGGAGGGTAAGCAGCTCCCAGATGATGGGCATTCTTAATTTCTCATATCCGTATCTTGAAATATTGGGTGCAGGAGGCGCTACCCTTAGAATTGGTAAAAGACCAATTTCAAACAGCAGGTGGAGGGGGAAGAGACCAAAAATGAAATGGGGATCCATTGTTGAAAACTTTAGTGGGCTAAGGTGAGGTTGAAAAGAAAAGGGGAAAAAGAGTGGATTCAATATACTGCTTTTCTGTGGTTACAATCGGTGGTTTACATATTTATATACATGGAACAATAGAGCATTTAGTGATGCCCAGAGTCACCAGGAGCTGCAGTGGGAATTGAACCTGGTTCTCAGGCCACTGTACTAACCATTAGGTGACTGCTAATGATGAATGGTGGGTGAGTGTTGAGTAAAGGAAATTTGAAGGGGTAAATGATTGCAGAACAGACAGTGGGTGGGGTTGGGGGGATGAAATGGTAGTTTTGTATGCCCTTGCTTCATGAGAATGTTTATACTCCTTTTTTCTAACAGAGCTGAGTTTGAAAATGTATAGTCTGCAATGTATGACTTACAACACATCCAGTTTCCCCTTTCTGGGCAGCCAGCTTTGGAATGCTCTTCCAAGATACATCTGAACAGTTAAAGATTATCTGCCTTTCAGGAAAATGCTGAAGACCTATCTCTTCAAGGAAGCTTATCATAATGACCCATCTTAAGCTTATCAGCCCACCCATTCAACCTTTGCTCTGACTCTGTTAATGACCTTAACTATTATTTATTATTATTAACATTTGTATAGTGCTACCAGACGCATGCAGCGCTGAACACCTGGCATAGAGAGAGACAGTCCCTGCTCAATAGAGCTTACATTCTAAAAATAACAGACAAGACAATTAAGGGCGAGGGAAGTACTGGGTGAGAAGGAACTATACCTTGAACCTTGTCTCCCTATCTCCTTACTCATCCCTAGTCTTTCTTCTCCATCTCTCCCATACCATATCTCTCCCTTATCCCCATTCCTTTTGCTTATCCTATTTTTGTTTATCTTCCCATACCCAATTCATTTATTTAAAATCTTACTACTATTGTGTTTATTCAGCTTGTAATATTTCTTCTTACAAAACTTTGATATTTTTGTTACAATGTAAGCCGCATTGAGCCTGCTATATGTGGGAAAGCGCGGGGTACAAATGTAATAAATAAATAATGATGTTACGTGTTATGGAACCTTTCTGACCTATGTCAGAAATAGAGAAGAATGTGATTTGAACCACCACAAATTTGAAACTAAAGACACCTACATTTAGCAAAAATACCTGGAGGGAGGAGGTTTTTTTTTTTCCTTCACTTAATTGAAATCTTTATAAATGAAACGTAGGATTTAATTTAAGAATTGTGCCTCTTTGTTTTGCAGGCCTCTCTGAAAATTGCAGGTTCACACTTCTGTGGTGGCAGTGTAATTGGAGAAGAATTAGTGGTCACCGCAGCACATTGTTTAATACACATTGATCAGTAAGTCTGAACAAGTTCTTGTGGCAACTTGGAATTTATTGGAATCATGTGGGTTGGTGCCAGTATGGCATGTGCTTCCAGAGAATATTGCCTGAGAACAATGCTTTTGAACAACAGAATATAGCCTGAGGTTCACAAGGGTATATTTGGAAACCACAGTGTGTTTTCACAAGATGCAAAAATGGTAATGGAATTGAAATAAGTATGATATATGAGATTCTTAGTTAAATTAAAGCATAGCCAGAGAGCAACAGATCTGTGGCAATATACTGGACATGAAAATGGGCAGACTAGAAAACTTTTTCTGCTGTTTTTCAGCTCTAGGAAAAGAAATGAAAATAGGCTACTGACAGCTACTTCTGTCACCATCCAGCGTGAGCCCAATAATTTTGCATTCTTTTTAGAGCATCAAAATCAAATTTTCCAGTTTCTACTATAACTACATTCTAAATTTGTAGCAGCAGGACATAAAAGCAGAATGAGATAATATACATTGGCAGTTGGGCACTTAGTGCCTCACTATTTGCCATTAGGCTAAATTTATCCATAGTTAACTGGCACTTTAGATCTTAAACCATTATCAGAAGTAGATTAAATTACTAAAGTGTACAAATATCTGAATAGCTTCATTATGAACAGCATTTTAAACTCATAAAACCATGCTTTATAAATACAAGAATATAATTCATGGTTTCTAAACAGTAACTTTTTTCCCACTATTTTTGATCTGTAGACAAAAGGTACTGACCTTATAAGCCACCCTCTGGACTGACTCCATCTTGTTTGTTTTTAATGGTGCAGTCTCCAGAATTGTGCACAGTATTCCAAATGACACCTTACTAGACACTTATACAGTGGCACTCTTGTCTTCTGTGTTTTCTGCTGGCCATTCCTCTCCTTATGCACCTAAGATCAAATATTAATAGCCCTTGGGAAAACACCCTGATAAAGACCTATTAAGGCCAATGATATGCAACACTTGCTTGCCTGGTGAGAATCAGGTGCGTTACTAAAATTACTTTTTCAGGGATGGGGACAGCAAAACTGGAAGGTATTGTAACTCCAACCAAATGTTTATTAGTTTTGGATGAAGTAAATATCAACAGGACACTTTTTTTATTTGAGGACCTATTTATAGTCACAAATTATTCAGTATAACGTTTCTTTCTAAAGATGGCATCAAAACAGTATTTGACACTTGGGGCCCTGAAGCCATGCTGTAGGCGTGCTAACTTTTTAGTGTGCGCTAATGATAGACACCCATTATATTCCTTTGGATGTCTCTAGCGTTAGTACATGCTAATTTTTAGCACGCGCTAAAAAGTTTGCGCACCTACAGCGCGGTTTAGTATGCAGGGCCTTTAATTACTAGATGTTAGCTGACATTCAGATGTATTAGAGGATTGCTATAAAAAGCGCCTACTGGTTCTTACTCTCTTCTGGGATTCAGTTCTAGGGAGGGAAAGGGAAAAGGGTTGCTTTGAGGTAGGTATGTTCTCTGAACTTGCAGGAACTGAGTACTGGTAGAGGCTTTCTCTGTTCTCTACAAAAGGTGGTTCTCCAACTGCTCATTTCTTCTATGAAGGCAGTGTGGAATTCTGCTTTCTGCTCTAAACTCTCCTTAATTTATCTGGGCAACTTTGTAGGTTCTACCATTGATTTCTTCCTTTCCTTGGGCACTGGCTGTGTTGATCAGTCACATGAAGCAGTGGCAAGGTGAGTAGAAAACCAAAGATATGGCCACTTCCCTGGGCTAGGACTTTTATAGTCCCTCAATTTACCACCAGTGGTGGTTCCTCCTGCTGTTGGGCAGAAGGTCACACACTTCACTTTTGTAGAGGTACAGAGATTACTGCCAAGCTGTTTCTGGCATGCAGAATTTGTATGCTCTCTCTAAATTACAGCCCATTAAAAAAAAAAGCCAAGTAACTATGAACTTGGTTTTGTATCAGGAAATGGGATGGTTCCTATTGGTCTGTTTTTTTTTTGTTTTTTTTTAAATGGGCGCCAAGTGGCGGATTGCTACTACATGCTTCCATTTCTTTCTAAATAATAATGAAAACATTTTATTTGTCAGTCTAGCACAGGGTGGGCAACCTTTATACACAGTGTCACATGAATGTCTGTGCTATCTCGAGCAAGCTGCACACAGAAAAATTAACAAATGCGCCATATAATTGACTGCCAACAAAATTCAATATGGTGACCAACTGAACATAAATTCCTACCAGACTGGTCTGTTAGAATATATTTCTGTTATTACTTTAAAAGTTTAATGAGATTTCTGCTGCTATTATGAAAATATTTGCAATATGCAGTATTTAAGGTTAATGTTTATGCAACCGTACAAAGGGGTAGGCAACCTGAAGCCGCCTAGTCATGGATGTCGACAATAAAATTAAGCTCGCTAGAGCTGTTCCTTAAAGTATGATTTCTGAGTAGGAAATTGCTGCTGTTTTGGATTCATATACTGAAGCTTACTGTGTCCTTGAGCTCATCTTCAAGCTTTTAATGACTGCCCATTTCTGTCAGCAGCTTGTTGCAGAAATTGACCGTGACTGTTGGGGAGCATGATCTGGAACATCTTGATGAGCAAGAACAAAATATGCAGGTGAAACGCATCTTGTTTCATCCCCAGTATGACAACCGTGGGAACATGAATTGTGATATTGCTCTCGTGTACCTGAAGCAGAAAATCCAATTTGGTAAGTAGGTGTGGTTTAGTGGGGGATGAAATGGATCCATTTATTTTTGCCAGACTAGCCTTACTAGGCCAACATGAGCAGTTCTTTCCAGAAACCCCTGAATGAAGAATGGGGTCAGCTGTGGGAGGAAGTTGCCAGTTCCTTGACCCAAATATTCAGCAGCAGTGGCAACAAGGAAGAAAGGTGGTAGCAGGGGAGGGGAAACTGGTGCTAAGTGGTTGGGGGGACTGTACTGGGCTAAAAGGAATGTGGGGCTAGTGGGTAGAGGAGAGCTAAAGGCAGGATATTCAGTAAGCTTTTTTGAGCAGGAAACTATAAATTTTGTAAGTCATCTGGAGACTAAAAATCCAACTTTCTTTTGGGGGAGGGGTGTCGGGGAGGGATACTGGTGCTGGGTAGGAAAAGTGAGGGTGTTTGGGTATAGGGGCAAAAACATGAAATAATTTGGAGCTTTTTTGGTGTAGGATAGAGGGGAAGAGGTATAATGTATAGATTGCGTTGAGGCGCTATGTTGGAGCATGTAAAGAGGCATTGGGAGCCAGTGTGTGGAGGTGCTATGTTGGAGCCACTGAACTGCATCATGTAAAGAGGCATTGAAGCCACTGAGCCTTTCTCCATAACTCTTCTATGAAAAGAACAGGGAGGTTTTGCAAATAGAACCACTATCCCATGGGTTCCAGAGATCCACTGTACATCACAGGGTTATGGTGATGTGTAGTGTTACACATTTTGTGTTCAACTTTTAAGATTATGCTCAGCTCAATCTTCAAAATAAGCTACAAAGATGTGGGTGCATTATAATATGCATTGAGTCCAATATAAATGTGATGAAAAAAGGGATGGCATTAAAAACAAACTTGTCTCTTACCAATGAAATTTAGGTTAGTAAAAACAAAGAACACAAAGAGAACATTTTGGTATTGGACTAAAAATCTTTATTTTTCTTTTGTTTTTATTTCTATTAACTTTTTAAAGTGAACATTAAGACAGGAGGGCCGAAATCCCAAAACTTATAGGGCCACATAGGGCCCTCCTACCATGTCTTTCAGGATTTGAAATTCCGTATTGCAGTGGTTCCCAAACCTGGTCCTGGAGGGACCCCGGCCAGTTAGATTTTCAGGACATCCACAATGAATATTCATGAGCGAGATTTGCATGCACTGCCTCTACTGCATGCAAATCTATCTCATGAATATTCATTGTGGATTTTCTGAAAACACGACTTACTGGGGTTGCCTCCAGGACCAGGTTTCGGAACCACTGCCCTATTGGTTTGAGTGGGGAGTGAGGAAAGGTTCCCCACTAAAGTTACCATTTGTCTTCAGCTAGTGGTGCCACAGTTTGGGGACCCCAGGCTATGGGAAAGAAGAAAAGGAATATTCATTTATGTGCAAACAATCTGATATGACTGCTTATTATAAATTCAAATGTATTTAAAAGATCATGGGATAATATTGAAACTTTTGTATTATGACAGTTTTTTTTCATCATGTTTCTTAGAGGTAGATCGATTAGTTCGGTCATGTAGTCCAGTGCAAGGCCATAGATAATTCTAAATATGAGTGAGCATATCTTGAAGGTTATGCGTGCGTTTATTGGTAGCCAATGTAGACTTTGGAGGAGCGGTTTGGCACTTTTGAGGCAAGTTTTTCTATATATGTCTGGCTGCTGTGTTCTGTGTTGTCTGTAATTTTCTTATGATTTGGTCTTTGCATCCTGCATAGATTCCATTGCAGTAGTCTGCTTGGGCTAGCACCATTGATTGTGTCATGTTGTGGAATATGTCTCTGGGGAATTAGGGTTTTGTGTGTTTGAGTTTCCACATTGTGTAGAACATTTTCTTGGTCGTGATCTTGGCTCGGTTTTCAAATGTTAGGTTGCGATCTATTTTGCCTAGAATTTTCAATTTGTCTGAGATTGGGAGAGGGGAATCCAAGGCCTTGATGGTGGTGGGACGTTCAGTGTTGTATTGGGAAGAGAGAATGAGACATTTGAGGTTTTTTTTTTTCTCTGTTGAGTTTTAACTTAAATGCCGAAGCCCCATGATTCCATGATGTACATGCTGTTTGTTAATTCTTTGGTGATTTTGGAGGGATTCTGTTTGAAGGGTATGTAGATTGTGGTCATTCACATATAGAAATGGGTTAAGGCCTTGTTTGGCTAGTGCTCTGGCCAGTGGGGTCATCATAAGGTTAAATAGTATGGGCGAGACTGGTGAACCTTGTGGTATCACGCATTCTGCTTTCCAGGTTGGGGAGATCTCTGCATTTGATTTGACTTGGTATGGCCTTGAGGTTAAAAATCCCTTGAAAAGGATTTTGAAGTGTGTTGCAAAATAACTCTCCTCTCGTGTGTCTGGGCAAAAAACTCTTTATTTGGGAGTCAATCCCCTTCTTATATACTCTATGAATATTCATGGATATTACATGTATTATCATTACTATTGGTTACATTTTGCTTACACAACCATGATCATGCATTGCTTACAAGAACAACTCTACATGAACAGCTCGTGAACCTGCTCAGGAATGTACAAACATCACCTGCTATTCTGCTACTTTCTCAGGAAAGAACAAAAACATCACATGCTAGATTCTCAGGAATATACAAAACATCATCTGCTGCCTGTATCCAAATACATTCTATCTACATCTCCACCTTTTTTTTTTTTTTAATGAAATCTCCGTGGTGTGCCAGCTGGAGATGGAGGTGGAGATGTTTGTAATAGCTTATAAACATATTGAGCAGAGTGACGTGTTGGAGCGAATGGACGAGGAAAACATAAAGAAAAAAGGTTAGGAATGCATTGTATACAACAGCAAAAAATAGTGAAAACAAAAATACCAATGACTAAATACGGATAATAGGGCGGAGCCAGGTCCAAGGGATCCATTGCCACAATTGATCCCATACATCAGAGAGTAGGTTATTATGAATAGTAATATGAGTAGTTAAATTCCGTAGGAAAGCTAATTGTTTGTCAATGGCCTTTGAATTGTCAGATAAATTAAAACAGCACATGTCCTGAAACTCTTCGCAACCATGATGGTTAAGTAATAAAAGATAATCAATGGCTGCTCGATTTTGTAAAACTCCATGACGTAATTGCTGTTGCTCAGCATTAAGTAAACTAATAGCAGTGGAGGTTGCATTGATTGATTTAATTGCCCAACAGGCTAATTCACGAATATTTTTTGCATTTGCCGCTGCCAATGCAGGGACACCTATTAATGAAAATGCAAGTGCCAGATATTCAGTTTGACTCAGAAATTTAACATTATCATTGCAATTGGCAGCAAGGGTCATACGCTTGGATCGCATATGTGAGGAGTTAGAAAATAAAATATGTTTACTGGGAAGTACCATAGTGAGTCGACTTAGATGCATGTAGTACCATCAGATATATTAGCTGGAATATAATTAAAGGTATACATTCCACATGACCAAAACCAACCAGGGGGTAAATGAGTAAATTTATAAATATATGAAACATTTTCGTAGGAGCTACAATTTAACAAAGTTGGTCCAAAATTAACACAATTTGATCGGGTACAATTAACCATACGAGCACATGTCATATTGATACTAGCTATTTGATTGGTTCTCACATGCATTGCCAAAGTAGGCGGCAACAGGGTTTGTGTTCCCCAATTATGGTATTCATAAGAAGCATTTCGATAGGATGAATTAACAGGAAGCTGTGAATAAAACCAAGTATCATTTTGCATATCTTTAGGATCATGACATACTGGAATCAGGCAAGTTGCCAAAACTTCTCCAACTGCCTTTTGATGAGAAAGACAGAAATCAGTTTGGTTCAGTGAAATTGCAAACGCTTCCCAAATATTTTTTGTGGGAAGTAATTGTGACTGTCCACAAGGTATGTACAAACAACAACACAGTAGAAGCAATGTAATGGAATTAGCATTAAGCGCTGCAATAATAGCCACTACGAAGTTATCATCAGTCTTTTCAATATGAGCTTTTTCTAAAGTCTCTGTAGCTTGTTGACTCAAGGCTTTAATTTGTCCCAAGTAACAGGAGCATTAGGTTGACGAGTCACTGACCGTTTGCGTGTTTGCATCTGCGGTCCTTGAAGGGTGAGTGTGAAATTGGGAATTGGGTTGTGAAGACCTTGATGCCACGACATGAGGTTTCACCCACTTTGCTGGAATCCACACCGGGCCAGAATCTGTTTGAACAGCAGCGTAACCACGACCCCAGGTAAGGAGAGGCACAGGGGAACTCCACTGATCAGAAGGTAGTTGTCGGTATATGACCAAAGGACGAGATAAAGGTGGGGCAGGAGTACGAAAATGTTGTTCAAATCTGGAAGAAAAAGTTTTTGTAGCAGGATTATTGATGAGATTGAGATGATTCAGTGTGTAAAGGATTTGTGCTAAGCATTCATCAATGCTTACTCTATGACGGAGAATACCGTCTTTTTTTGTAGTCAGATTACTTAAAGCAGTTTTCAGTGTGCGATTAGCACGTTCAACAATAGCTTGACCAGTGGAGTTATAGGGGATACCAAAAAGGTGCTCAATATGCCAGAGGGTCAGGAACTCCTGTAAGGAGGTGGAAGTATAAGCAGGGGCGTTGTCTGTCTTGAGAGTTTTAGGAACACCCATGACCGCAAAAGCTTGGAGAAGATGAGAGCGGACATGAGATGTAGTTTCCCCTTTTTGTGCAGTGACCCACAAAAATCCAGAATGAGTATCAACAACCACATGAAGCTTAGACCATTGACCAAAAGGGGGAAAGTGAGTAACGTCCATTTGCCAGAGGCTATTAACTTCCAGACCACGAGGATTAACTCCAGGAAAAAAGGTAGTAGGAGCTGAAAAGGAACATTGTGGACAATTTTTGATAATAGCTCTAGCTTCTTCTAAAGAAATTTGAAACTGGCGAGCTAGGCTAGGTGCATTTTGATGATGAAGTTCATGACTGCAGTGTGCTGTGGAGAAAAAATGAAGATGGCGATCCGCTCGAGCATTCCCTTCAGACAGACCACCAGGAAAAGGTTGATGACTGCGGATATGACCTATAAAGAGAGAAGAAAGGCGATTCTCCAAGTAACCTTGGAGGGTTAACAGTAAAGCATAAAAAGAGGCATCCATTTTGAATGATACATAACTGTCGGGCATGCGACGGACAAGATTAGCACAATATTGACTGTCAACAATAAGATTCAGTGGTTGATCTGAAAATAAAGAAAGAGCCAGGATGATGGCAGCAAGCTCTGAACGTTGAGCAGAGGTTTGTGGAGAGGTAAATTTGACGTGCCATTTGTTAGTGGGTGAATTTAACATTCCCTGGGGCAAAACTTTCCAACAATACCTAGTAGTAGGGTGTGCATTATTGTAAACAGGTACAGTAAAAGCAAAGTATTTATAATCTTTTTCCTGGAGAGGAATTGAAAAAAAAACAATCCTTCAGATCTATAATAGCTAATTGATAATCATAAGGAATCAAATTAGGATTTGGAATACCACATTGTAACGGGCCCATTGGTTCTAAAATCGCATTAATAGCTCGTAGGTCATGTAAAAATCTCCATTTTCCGGATTTTTTCTTGATCACAAATACCGGAGTATTATATGGAGAATTGGTAGGCTCAATGTGATTTAATTGTAATTGTTCTTCCACCAATTGATGTAAAATCAACAGTTTTTCTCTGGTAATCGGCCACTGCTCTACCCAAACAGGTTTGTCAGTTTTCCATTCCAAAGGAAGAGAAAAAGACATATTTATGAACTGTTAATCAGGTAGGATCAATGATGCATCTAATTGTTCCAAAAGGTCACGACCCCATAAATTAAAGGGTACTTGTAAAATACAGGGCTTAATATGTCCTAGAACCTTGGTATCGTTAGGATATGTAATAGATAACCATTGAGAACTTTGGGAGGCTGACTGAGTTCCCCCTATTCCTGTCACATGTGAAGTATCTTCAATGGGCCATTCCACAGGCCATTGTTTATAAGCTATGACAGAAACATCCGCCCCGGTATCTAATATACCAACAAAGGGCTTTTGTTGCAATAAAATTTGAGCAGTGGGTCGTGCATTAGAAACCGGTTTTAAAACTGCACTTACCTGTCGCGTAGATCCAAAGCCCCCTGTACGAGAGACAGTAGAAGGAATAGGTGCTGTAAAATATGGTAAAATAATTAATTGTGCCCACGAGTCCCCGGGAGAAATTGTTAAAGGTGATGAGGACCATACTTGAATTTTAACAATGCCTGTGTAATCAGCATCAATAACTCCAGGGATAACATGAATACCTGCCTTCGATGCAGAGGAGCGAGGTAATACTAAACCTACAGTAGCCGCTGGAATGGGTCCTTTAAAGGTAGTATTATATACCAAAACTTCATGAGGTAAGATGGCAGTTTTACATTCCGCTGCAATAAGGTCAATTCCTGCACTACCTTGTGTAGCAGTAGTACTATGAGCAAAAGACCCTTGCACTCCCTTTGGACCGAGGTTAGGAGTTAACCCGGAGCAAAGTTTTTTGGGGGTGGCGGTGTGGAATTAATTGGATTAGAGCGACATTGATTGGCCCAATGATATCCTTTTTGACATCGAGGACATTTTCGAGAAGGTCGAGAAGGTCCTTTTGCAAAGTTGGCACCCCCTCCTGGGGCTCTACACTGAGCTCGAAAATGTCCTGGTTTCTTACAATTAAAACACGTCCCCTGTGGCTTATTACCTTTTTGTATAGCTCCTGCTAACAAATTCATAGAATAACCATGAGTCCCCACATCTGCACATGCGCTCAATAAATCTGCTAAAGTAATTCCTGGGCGATGAGCTACAGTCTGCAATGCCTTTTTGCAATCTGAATTTGCATTTTCTTGGGCTAATTTAATCAATAACTCTGTTTGCGCATCAAGATTATCAATTTGCCTAGTTACAGCTTCCTGCAATCGATTAACAAATTGAAGGTAAGATTCGGTTGCACCCTGTTTAATTGATGCAAAAGATTTTGTTGGTTTATTCCCTTCTGGTGTTCTTTTAAATGCTCGCAAGATACAAGTGCCTATGGCTTGAAAACAGGTATCGTTTTGTTGAATTTGCATATCAAGGGTTGAAAATGGTCCCGATCCATAAATTTGATCAGGCACCAAATTAGTCCCAGTGATAAGTTGTGCTGCTTGCTTATATTCATTATCCCACACTACATATTGCGCAGGAGTTAACAGCATACGGAAAAGGTCTTTCCAATCTTTTGGAGTCATTAAGTAACCGTTACTAATCCCTTCTATCATGCCTTGAACAAATGAACTTTTTAAACCTGATTCTACGATAGCTCTACGTAATTCTCTCAAAACTTGATAAGGTAGAGCAGTCCATTCTGCATGATGTGTTTCGTTCCCTGCCTCTATTGTTGTAGTTCTAGTAACTGGGTATAAATTAGGATTAGGTTCCGAATTATCCCATAGATCATCGTTCCAATGAATTCACCATTTTTTCGTGCTTGCTGTATACCTAATTGAATTAAACTAGGTCGTTCTACGCTCTTTGGTGTTTTGGTAATAATAACGCTATCATTAGCGTTGTTGTTTTGGATATTTCAATTGGTTTATTAGGGGTAGTAGTAGTAAAGTCAGGAGTTTTGTTTTGCTCTTCCCTTCCCATATCGGTGGCCAGCCGACAAGAAGGAGGAGAAGGTGTAGGTCCAAGAGTCGCGGGAGGTAAAAGAGACCAGGTCTTGCCTGGCAATTTGTTGGATATATTTTCGTTAGTAATGCCTGTCAATCCAGAAGAGAGAATTACTATAGTAGAATATATCTCTCTCCAAGTCAATAATATAGGAGTCGAAACTCTAGGCTCTAAACGAAACTGCTGCCCTATCTTTTCCCATGTTTGAGGATCGAATGATCCCTTCTCTGGATACCAGGGACATTGACAAACTATTTCCTCAATTAAACGCTCTATATCTTTAAGAGTTATTGGATTTCGGGAGGAACCATATCTTTGCGTTATAGTATATAGCTCCTGTGCATGTTGTTTATGTGATGATGTTAAATTTCCCCCCATACTTACAGTGTTCCGTAGAAGGAATGGCGCGCTGACTGTTCCAGTCGTAGTAAGTACGTCACGTTTTCACCGATCACGTCGGGGATCACCAGATGTTGCAAAATAACTCTCCTCTCGTGTGTCTGGGCAAAAAACTCTTTATTTGGGAGTCAATCCCCTTCTTATATACTCTATGAATATTCATGGATATTACATGTATTATCATTACTATTGGTTACATTTTGCTTACACAACCATGATCATGCATTGCTTACAAGAACAACTCTACATGAACAGCTCGTGAACCTGCTCAGGAATGTACAAACATCACCTGCTATTCTGCTACTTTCTCAGGAAAGAACAAAAACATCACATGCTAGATTCTCAGGAATATACAAAACATCATCTGCTGCCTGTATCCAAATACATTCTATCTACAGAAGTGGTCAACCATGTCGAATGCGCTTGATAGGTCATATTGAAGTAGTAGAATGTTTTTGCCCATTGCTATTTCTTGTTTGAATCTGGATGGGAATGTGACTAGTATTGTTTCTGTACTATGTTGGGAGTCAGAAGCCTGATTGAGATTCGTGCAGTATAGCAAATTTGTTGAGGTGTTCTGGTAGTTGCCTGGCTACTATGCCTTCCATCAATTTGGTAGTTAGGGGAATGGATGCAATCGGTCTGTAATTTGAGATTTTGTCTTTTTTTTTTTTTTTTTGGTGTTTTTTGGGATGTGTGTTAAAGGTGTTTCCTTTTACTTCAGGGAATAGGCCTTGTTGGAGCATATAGTTGATGTGGTCTGGAAGTTCAGTGATGAATTGCTTTGGGGGGACTTTCAAGATAAAATTGGGATAGGTGTCTAGTTGGCAATGGGCACAGGAGAATTTTCTGAGTGCCTGCTCCACTGTCTGGGCAGTTATATGGGTGAAATTGGTCCAGATATGGTCTTCTGGGAATTATCCTGATTTCGGATCCAGTTCGTTTATAAAGCATTCCAGGTGAGTGTTTCCCTGGTGAAGATTATTGCGTAGGTTGGTAATTTTTTCTTCAAAGTATTTGGCTAGTTTATCAGCAGGTGGGAGATTTGCATTCGAAGATGTTACTGAATTGGTATTGAGTATATTGTTTACTAGTTTGTACAGTTTCTTCATGTTTTTGTAGTCTGTGCCTTTGTTCTATGTAACATTTTCTTTTGGTGGGTCTTATTTTATGTTTGTTTTTTATTTTCTTTCCATGCTTTTAGTGATCAGTTTTGGTTTTTTCTCCAATCTCGTCGAGTCTTCTGGATTGTGTTTTTAGCATTTTTAGTTCTTCGTTGAACCAGTGTGTTTTACGATTGTGTGCGGTTTTGGTTCGTATTGGCGCTATTATGTTTAGGACTTTATTACATCTTTCATCCCATTTCATGAGGAAGTCAGTGGTGTTAGTTTGAGTCGACCAGTTATCGTACAGAGTGACCCCCCACTAGGTATGGGTCCGTTCTTGAGTGAGGCGAGGACCTTTCTTCTTCTAGTGTAAGGTTAGGGTTAGTTTAAAATGGTCGGACCATGGAATGGGTTCCCATTGTTCTGTTATCGAGAATATATGGTTTGAGGATAGTTTGTATGTTAGTAAATCTAGTGTGTGACCGTTAATGTGTTTTGACTTTACATGTGGCCAACGGAAGTCCCACAATTGGAGAAATTAGTTGTTGAGCTACTAGACCTTCACTCATTTTGATCAGGAGTGGTATTGAGGCCACTAGTATGTAGTTAGATTTCATTTATCTTACTGGTTGGGTTTTTAGGGATTTGAGTTAGTACTATGTTTCCTTTGTCAGAGGGGAAATGACCATTTCTGAACATGTAATCTGTGTTAGGTGAAGCGTTTGAACCATTCTGGTGGGTTTTTCATCATGTAGTTTGAGCAGCTGTCTAATAGACAGCATGTGTGTATTTTTGTCAGTGTTTTTTTTTTTTTTTTTTTAACTTCGCTGATTGTGGGTGCTTGAAATGAGGACCAGATTCTGTCTGCTTGATATGATCATTGTTTTCAGTCATGTAGGAAGTCTGTAATTGATGTTCGTGTAACAGCAAGATTTGATCTTGTTTTTGTTTTTTTGTTTAAAGTATTGTGCAAGCTCAACTGCTTTCGGTGGTGATTCATTTGATGCTATTAGAGTTTAGGTGTTTAATATACTATTCATGAGTTTGAATAGTTTTTTTGTGTTAATATGTTCTGTTGGTGTATTTGATTTTAGCTCCTCCAGTTACTTTTGTTTGTCAGATTTTTTTTTTTTTTTTTTTTTTGGACCACATTCTAGTCTTCTACAGAGGTTTTTTGTTTTTCATTTCCAATAGCTTGTTTTTAAACCATGGTTGTGGTTGCTTATTGCTGCTTGTTTTCTCTTTGAATGGTACTGTTTCGTTCAGTGTATTTTCACTTATTTCGTCCCAGTTTCTCAAGAAGTGGATGCTGTTGGGTGGTAGGTGTAGATCATTCAGTGCTGTTGTCCAGAATCTTTGGTTATCCATGTTTTCTCTGGTAGTGTAGGTGTGTGGTGGTTTTTGTGCTCTGGTCTTTCTGTTTTTTTTTTCCATTTTAGTGTGAATGAGGTTTTTGTGGTCTGACCGTAATACTTCTTCCCAGTTGGGGTTTTCTTTTATTTGGTTGGTGCTGTCTGATAGCCTGTGGGTTAATATGTTTAGTTGGTGGCCTTTTGTGTATGATGAGGGGGCCTGTGTTGTGAAGTTCCATTGGTTTAGGAATTCTGTGAAGGATTTGGTATTGGTGGTATGGTTTTCTAGGTGCAGATTGATATCTCCTAGTAAGAGGACATCGGTGAAGTTGGTGCAGGTGTTTGATATAAAATCCATTAAGTTGTCTTGGACCTTTGTCCATCTTCCTGGGGAGTGGTAGGTTAGTGCACAGCATAATTGTTCGGTTAGTGTTGTGTCTGTGATTTTGCAAGCTAAGATTTCATTTGCTGGGGATGTATTCAGCAACAGGCTTTACTGTTAGGGATGATATAGATATTACAGCAACCTCTCCCTTTTTTTTTTTTTTTTTTTTTGTTCTGTTGATGTGCATTTTATATACTGGTGGGCACAGATCGAGCAGTATCTTTGCTGCTGATCTCGGTGTTAATCCCTTTCATCTCATGAGACAAATGTATTAAGTTGTTTTCAGGCAGTTGATAACCTGGATACGTGTCTTCAGATTGAAATTCAATAAATTTTAGGAGTAGAATTAGCTCTTTCTCCTCAGATAAATGAGATAGTAAATCTTTTTATTCAAAAGCTTTGGATTATTCATTATTGGTCTTTTAGTTGTACAGTCTTAAATTTTATATGTACTGGATTATTGTAATTCTGTTTATATTGGCTGCTTGAAATTTTTAATTATAAAACTGCGGACAGTACAGAATGCTGCAGTTAGGATTATCTTTTTAGTTGACAAATATGCCATCTCCCCTTATATATTACAGTTAAACACTGGCTTCCTGCGGAGTCCAGGTTACAATTTAAGATCTTGGGTGTTGACGTTCAAGGCCATCTAAGGAGATGGAGATTCATCTGATCAATTTCTTTGTATTTTTGAATAGGAGCCATGGTAGTTACCAGAAATCTAAGTTTTTTTTTCTTTCTATTGGTAAATTGAAGGCCATGTGCCCTCATCAATCTTCTTTACCATATCAAACTGCTTCTACTTAGAACTCACTTACTATTTTTCTGAGTTTAAGAAGTTGTTGAACTTTTCTATTTAGAAAATGTTTCCAATTGATGTATGTTTTCTCAAATTCAACTTAGGACAATTGTGTAAGTATCTGGAGTATGCTCCTTATCTATGTTATGTGCTTTGAATTTGTTAGTTAAGTGGGTTGTAAGACATTAATGAAACGTATGTAATATGTAAACTGCTTTGATAGTATCCAATCCCATTCCCTTTCTCTATCTCGGGGAAACTTAGAAATGGAAACTCACAGGCAAACAACAAGAAACCAGATTCTGTGTGCAGTGCAATAATAGAAAAATACAACACGTGCACTTTCTCTTGTACTATGCAAAATTCAATGTGCAGTGTCTTTGTAATTCCAAAAGCTGACACATTCATATCAATAAATCAAAGCTAAAAAAATTTTCTACCTCTTTGTTTGGACAGGCAGCTTCTGTATGCCTTGTTTTGCAGGAGTTGGGCTTTGCTTACACATTTTTTTTCAAGATTTTTTTTATTGGTTTTAGTACAATGTAAATAGTACATAACATTAACCAAAAGAAAAATGATGTATTATGGAGATATATAATTGATTATAGTGTGCCAAGGAATTATACAATTTTAGTTATAATAATAATTCTAAGATAAGTAGTTATCATTTATGTAGTTTTGTTTGTAATGGAATCAAGATAGGAAGCAATTGGAGACCATACAGTATTTGTTTTAATTATTGATCAGGGCCGTGCCAACACGGTAAGCGAGGTAAGCATGGCAGGGGGGCACCACCCTCTGGGAGGCGCTGCCGCACCATGCTTACCTCGCTCGCCCTCCCGCTCCCATTGTTCAGCAACTGCCCGCCCTCCTCCCCCCCCCCCAACATCCCTTTTCTTTTTTTTTCTTTTAAATTTACCTCCGTGGCGGTCCAGCAGCGCAGCGTCAGTGAAGGAGGCGGCGCTCGCCTCCAGACGTCTCTAGCCTTCCCTTCGCTGTGTTCCGCCTTCTTCTGACGTCAAGGAAATGACGTCAGAAGAAGGCGGAACACAGCGAAGGGAAGGCTAGAGACGTCGGGAGGCGAGCGCCGCCTCCTTCACTGACGCTGCGCTGCTGGACCGCCACAGAGGTAAATTTAAAAAGAAAAAACAAGAAAAGGGATGGTGGGAGAGAAGAGGGCGGGCAGTAGTTGAACAATGGGAGCGGGAGGGCAGGGGAGAGACGAGCATGGATGCGAAGGGGGAGGGGAGAAGAGGGCGGGCCAGGCCAACTGGGACATGATGGGAGCGGAGGACAGAGGAGAGAGGAGCATGGATGCGAGGTGGGGGGTCATGGAAGGGAGAGAGGGGAATTGCTGGATAGGGATTAATGGAGGGTGACAGAGGAGCATGGATGGGAGGGGCAGGGCTCAGGGAGAGAGGGGAATTGCTGGATAGGGATGAATGGAGGGGACAGATGGGCATGGATGGATATGGATTGCAGGGCTCAGGGAGAGAGGGGAATTGCTGGATAGGGATGAATGGAGGGGGCAGGGGACAGAGGAGCATGGATGGGAGGACAAGGGCTCAGGGGGAGAGAGGAGAAATTGCTGGACATAGAGGGGAGGGAAGAGAGATGAAGGAGATGAAATGAGGGAAAAGGAAGAGAGGAGAAAAACTGCACATGGATGAAGAAAATAGGCAGAAGCTGAGGACCAGAAATGAAGAAGAAAGGAGGAAAGGAAAGAAATAAATGGAAAGGAAGCCCTGGAAACGGAGTTAAGAGGACAGATAGCAGCAGAATCAGATACTGGGCCAGCATGATCAGAAAAAGAAAGTCACCAGCCAACAAAGGTAGAAAAAAAATCATTTTATTTTCATTTTAGTGTTTGGAATATGTCCACTTTGAGAATTTACATCTGCTATCTTATTTTGCAATGTATAGCAGTTTGTTTCTAAGAATATTGCTGACAATTCCTGTCAGTGTGGCAAGTGGTGAGCGATAATTTTCACGGGGGGGGGGGGGGGGGGTCGCCGCCGCCGCCAACGCCAACTGATAGTCTGCAGGGGGGGCGCCAGAGACCCTAGGCACGGCCCTGTTATTGATCCTGTGAAAGTGGCGGAAGCCAATTCTAACTTGTGGTACATTAGAACAGATTGCCACCAGACATGTTCATTTAACATTGAAGAGGTTTTCCAATTTTTTAGAATCATACGTTGTGCTATAGTAACTAATATGCCAAACAATTTGTAATTATTGGGAGAGAACGTGAATTCTGGAGACCAGGATTTCAAAATTATTAATGAGGAAGTTAGTGGAATATTTGAATCAAATATTTTACTAATGATGGTCCATATTACTTTACACAGTCACAAAAGAGAGGGACAACAGCATACAAGTACAACAAAGCAAACAAAAAAGAAGCAAAAACTGGGCCTTCAGGATTGAGAAAAAATGCAGTCCTTTATTATCATAAATACCCGACACGGGCCGTGTTTCGGCGTACAAACGCCTGCATCAGGGGTCTAACATAAAGATACATAAAAATAAATATAAATATAAAAACCATAAATTGGTTCAACAATATCAATAAACCATAATTGCACATCATTGTCATATCTTCAAGCCATATACATATACATTTATAACTGCTGTACTATATATACACACCACACACAAAAATACGTATATATATAAAAAAGAAAACATTTAAAAGAACATTTAAAAACATATTGAACAACATTTGAAACAAACTTTCAAAAAAATTGTTTCTGAAAACAACCCTTTAAAAATGTGTATTCCTAGATATCTATATATGCCCACCTATGTATATATCTCTATAAGCTCAAATGTCCATATACATATGTGCATGTACATACATATATATACACATACCCAAATATGTATATTTTCTTAATTGAACCCTTATATATACATACAAGTCAATTCACCCATATAGTCATATTAAGTCACATGTTTCTGAATGGAGCATTGTCAGAGTCTACTAGACACTATAAAATCGCATATACTAAATGACCCTTTCTTACCAATAGACTCCTATCGGTCAGCTTGCAAACTGAAGCACAAAAGGTAAGTAAACCAATCGGGGTAAGAATCCTAATGTGAGAGAGCAAGAAAAAGAAAAAGGGGTTGTGCATAATCAATCATCTGATAGTGGCCAAACTATAAACAATAGATTCTTCAAACAGAGAAAAAAACAGAGAAAAAAACGCCCCCTGTCTCAAAAGGACTCCCTTATATCGTAAACAATATATTAACTGAGGTATATCATGATAAGGCCATATTCAACATCTCTTATACCGAAAAAACAAATAGATAAATGAAAAAGCATTATTTCCAGAGCCCTAAAGACTTTTAAAATACAAGTGCTCGTATGCAGTACCGGATTGCATGGTATTCTTGGTATTAAACCCCGATTGGGGCTGCTTTACCTCACCTCAAAGCCATTTAATATCCATAAGTGCAAGGGAGCATGTATAAAAATCATTATATAACTAACTTTCGTAGATTCGTCTTTTAGAATCAAAGGGTCTTTATAACACAGTTTTGATACAACCCACAACATGAGGGGAAGAACGGTGGGTATAAAACTTTCTAAAACAAGCCTAATCCCAAGCAATACAATTATTAAGAAAAGACTAAAAAAGAAAGACAATGCCTACCCGTTGTTCGAACCGCTCGTCTCTATTCAGAAAAAACGCCTTCAAACCTGGCAACCGCCAAAAGTAGTGGCGTACGCACGCAAGTTTTCAAAAATATACTTCCTATAGTGACGTAACGGGGCGGGGTCCGACATTTAAGGTGGTCCTTCGGAAATCTCCACAATCGCCCACTCTAGACTCTGCATCAAAATCCCCATAATAAGGGGCATGCGCACAAGATTACTTCAGCCTGTATTTTCTGTAACAACGTGATAGGGCAATTTTCAACATTTAAAACAAAAAATATACTAAAGAAACTAAAAAACACTCGTAATGCCCTGCTTTTGACTTCATCCAGGAACAGAGAGCATGGGAGCTGAAAACTATTCATGTCCATTCGTCCAATTTTTTATTCTTCAAACTAAAGATATGATAAACCTCATCACATGCATTTCTATGGGATCACATAACAGACATGTTGTAATAGACAGGGGACACATCACTATCTAAAATTTCCATATATATTTGTAAATATAATATCCATAAACCCACTTATCATTAAAATATTTATCATTAAAGCATAAAACATAAAACATGGTTAATAATAACAATATAAATCGCTGTCACATGATACATACCAGTGTGTAATTCATATTTAAAAATCAAAAACCAACATCTAAGTCTGAAAATGTAGTAATAAATTATACTCCTCAAAAGATTGATTTTATCAGGCTAATATCCCTCAAATATTGAAGAGAACCATTCTCATTTCAAATGAGATAAGATCAATCTTTTCTATTATTGATCACTGCTGATGTAAAAATTACTCAAAGTTCATCCAAAGAGAAGAAAAGCGAAAAAAAGATATAATCAGAATCCAATAGAATTCTCTACAGTACTTAAAAATTTTACCAAACATCCAATTTAAAATATTCTCAGGGATGTCATCTGTCCAAGTGCTCGTACTGAGCACAGACATAAAATGTAATCCACCATCTCAAAGGAACACAGATAGGTCCGTTTCTGAATTGAGTCCGGTGGGGAAAACCGTATTCAACTCAAAAATGAAACGTTGTTCCTGTTGTAGCAATATCTTATTTAAATCTGTTCCCCGCCATGAGGCCTTAGCTACCTTCAGTACCAGGAACCTGAGATCAGAAAAATCATGTGCACAGTCTATACAATGTTGAACCAAGGGGGCCGTAATATTCTTTCTCCTGATATTACTTCTGTGTTCAATCATCCTTAATTTAAGTTTTCTAATGGTCTTTCCTATATAAATCAAATTACAAGTACAAATGATAAGTTAAATAACACCCTCTGTGTTACAGTTAGAAGAATGATTAAGATGATATTGTCTACCTGTCTGTGGGTGAATAAATGTTGAAACCGTCAAACTGGATGAACATACAGAGCAGGAGCCACAGGGCTGGTGTCCTGCATGTACTGATGGTTGTAATGATCCTGACGGTAATGCTGATGGTGCCACAATTTCTTTGATATTTCTACCACGTGTGTGGGCTATAGTGAGCCATTTATTCTGAAAACATTGGTGACCCTCCAAGATGTGCCAGTGTCTTCGCAATATTTTCTTAATGTCATGAGAGTAGTTGGAAAATCTCAAACTGCAAACAATATCTGGTGTACTATGTATCACTTGTTTAGACAGTAGTTCCTCTCTATTGGCATTAAACGCTCTCTTAATGCCCCTCTGAACACATGCTTCAGGGTAGCCCCTCTCTGTAAATCTCTTGGCCATAGGTACTACTTGATGTTTAAAATCCGAAAGGTCACTACATACCCTTCGTAGCCTCAGAAACTGGGAGGTGGGAAGATTCTCTTTCAAATTCCTGTCATGATAGCTCTGAAAATGGAGATAATTATTTTTATCCGTAGGCTTTCTATAGATAGTTGTGTTGAAGCCGTGTTCATCTTTTTTGATCATGATATCCAGGAAGGGAATTTCACTGGTATCAAAATGCATTGTAAACTTTAAATTGGTGTCCAAACTGTTTAGCCATCCATAAAATTCATAAAGTCTATCAATTGTTCCCTTCCATAATACCAAAATATCATCAATGTATCTTTTCCACAACCGCAGTCCGTCCTGATATGGATGATTTTCCAGGAATTTCTCTTCAAAAAAGGCCACATATAAAATGGCAATATCAGGGGCCATCCTTGCTCCCATTGCGGTTCCTTTTATCTGTTTAAAGAATCTCCCTTGGAACGCAAAAAAGTTATTCTGAAGAGCTATCGAGGCTAACTGAGTGATGAATGCAGTTGGTACTCTCATATTTTGTTCTCTCTTGTTCAGATATTCGGTAATTATTTGAATAGCCTCCTGTTGTGGTATATTAGTGTATAAAGATTCCAGGTCAAAGGTGACTAGAGTGACATCTGATAAATCTTCTTCAAAGTCCTTCAGTATGTTAATGGCATGTGAGGAATCCCTAATGTAGGATTTAACCGACGGTATTAATGGTTTGAGGAAAGAATCCACAAATGCAGAGAGAGGCTCCAAAATTGAGCCAATACCCGAGACAATAGGTCTACCTGGTGGATTCTCCAACGTCTTATGGACCTTTGGTAATATATAGATGACAGGTATAATAGGAACTTGCGTTATTAAAAAGTCCTTTTCCTTTTGTGTAAGGAAGCCTGAATCGAATCCAAAATTGACCCAGAAATCAATCTCCTTTCTAATGTCATCTGTAGGGTCCACATCCAAAGGGGCGTAAAATTCATTTTTAGAAAGTTGCCTCTCAATTTCTGCAATGTAATTAACTTTATCCATAATCACAATACCTCCGCCTTTGTCCGCCGGTTTGATAATGATGTCAGAGTTATCTCGGAGTTGATTGAGAGCCACGTTTTCCTCTTTAGATAAGTTGTAGAACCTCCTTTTCTTTCTATTCTCCAAATGTGTTATGTCTCGCAGGACACATTGTTGAAATGCAGAAATTAAGGGGTCTGTGGGTCCTGGAGGGATCCATTTTGAAGGCCGTTTGACCATCGATGAATCATTGTAAATTGATTCTGTCTTTGCAAAAAAATGAGTGATTTTTAATTTCCTTTCAAATTTAAATAGATCTATTCTAGTCTGTAAAGGGTTATAATGATCCGTAGGAATAAATTTAAGACCCTTTTGCAGAACTGAAGTCTCAACATCTGATAAAATGTGTTGTGATAGATTGATTATTGGAATGTCTGGTCCCTGTATGATAGATGCCGTGGGTGACCTGCATTCCAGGTTTTATGCTTTAATGATAAATATTTTAATAAGTGGGTTTATGGATATTATATTTACAAATATATATGGAAATTTTAGATAGTGATGTGTCCCCTGTCTATTACAACATGTCTGTTATGTGATCCCATAGAAATGCATGTGATGAGGTTTATCATATCTTTAGTTTGAAGAATAAAAAATTGGACGAATGGACATGAATAGTTTTCAGCTCCCATGCTCTCTGTTCCTGGATGAAGTCAAAAGCAGGGCATTACGAGTGTTTTTTAGTTTCTTTAGTATATTTTTTGTTTTAAATGTTGAAAATTGCCCTATCACGTTGTTACAGAAAATACAGGCTGAAGTAATCTTGTGCGCATGCCCCTTATTATGGGGATTTTGATGCAGAGTCTAGAGTGGGCGATTGTGGAGATTTCCGAAGGACCACCTTAAATGTCGGACCCCGCCCCGTTACGTCACTATAGGAAGTATATTTTTGAAAACTTGCGTGCGTACGCCACTACTTTTGGCGGTTGCCAGGTTTGAAGGCGTTTTTCTGAATAGAGACGAGCGGTTCGAACAACGGGTAGGCATTGTCTTTCTTTTTTTAGTCTTTTCTTAATAATTGTATTGCTTGGGGATTAGGCTTGTTTTAGAAAGTTTTATACCCACCGTTCTTCCCCTCATGTTGTGGGTTGTATCAAAACTGTGTTATAAAGACCCTTTGATTCTAAAAGACGAATCTACGAAAGTTAGTTATATAATGATTTTTATACATGCTCCCTTGCACTTATGGATATTAAATGGCTTTGAGGTGAGGTAAAGCAGCCCCAATCGGGGTTTAATACCAAGAATACCATGCAATCCGGTACTGCATACGAGCACTTGTATTTTAAAAGTCTTTAGGGCTCTGGAAATAATGCTTTTTCATTATCTATTTGTTTTTTTCGGTATAAGAGATGTTGAATATGGCCTTATCATGATATACCTCAGTTAATATATTGTTTACGATATAAGGGAGTCCTTTTGAGACAGGGGGCGTTTTTTTCTCTGTTTTTTTCTCTGTTTGAAGAATCTATTGTTTATAGTTTGGCCACTATCAGATGATTGATTATGCACAACCCCTTTTTCTTTTTCTTGCTCTCTCACATTAGGATTCTTACCCCGATTGGTTTACTTACCTTTTGTGCTTCAGTTTGCAAGCTGACCGATAGGAGTCTATTGGTAAGAAAGGGTCATTTAGTATATGCGATTTTATAGTGTCTAGTAGACTCTGACAATGCTCCATTCAGAAACATGTGACTTAATATGACTATATGGGTGAATTGACTTGTATGTATATATAAGGGTTCAATTAAGAAAATATACATATTTGGGTATGTGTATATATATGTATGTACATGCACATATGTATATGGACATTTGAGCTTATAGAGATATATACATAGGTGGGCATATATAGATATCATCTAGGAATACACATTTTTAAAGGGTTGTTTTCAGAAACAATTTTTTTGAAAGTTTGTTTCAAATGTTGTTCAATATGTTTTTAAATGTTCTTTTAAATGTTTTCTTTTTTATATATATACGTATTTTTGTGTGTGGTGTGTATATATAGTACAGCAGTTATAAATGTATATGTATATGGCTTGAAGATATGACAATGATGTGCAATTATGGTTTATTGATATTGTTGAACCAATTTATGGTTTTTATATTTATATTTATTTTTATTTATTTTTATGTATCTTTATGTTAGACCCCTGATGCAGGCGTTTGTACGCCGAAACACGGCCCGTGTCGGGTATTTATGATAATAAAGGACTGCATTTTTTCTCAATCCTGAAGGCCCATATTACTTTACAAAATTTTTGAATATGAGGGCAATCAAATAGCATATGCAGTAATGTTCCACATGTTCCATTACAATGCCAGCATAGGTTTGTGGGGGTTAGACGTGCAGAGTGTAGTTTCCCTCGGTGTCCACACAGATCTATGGTAAAGGAAATAAATTGATTGTAATATGTTAGCAGATGGTAATGGTTTGATGAGAGAGAACCATAGTTTATCTTTAGTGTGTTCTGGAACTAATATATGTATGTCATTCTCCCAAGTTTGTATTAGCGTGTTGTGTTTTTTATAGATGGAAGCCAAGAATAGTTTGTATAGTGCGGATGCTACATGTGTGAAGTAGAGTCTCACAAAGTTGGAATATTGTGGGAGTTGAAAGAGAAGGAATTTTTTTATTTTTTTTACTAAATGATTTTATACATTGTGATATTTGCAGCCATCTGTAATATTGTGAAGAAGTAATATTATATTTAGTTTGGAGGTCTGAGAATGAGTTAATGGATTTTTCTTTGCTGTTATATATATCTTTGAGATACCAAATGTTACAATCAGACCATATTTTCCAATAAAAAGGTTTATCTATAAGAAAATCTGGATTATACCACAGTGAGGAATGTAGAGATTTATTAAGTGGAAGCTCAAGGATACTGTCTAGGTGTATAAGGCATATTTTGGTGTTAGTGATGATTATATTTTCTTTTTGTGATGCACTTAATGTAGATGTAAGAAGATGGGGAAGGTGAAAAGGTTGAACTATGTTTTGTTCTATAGATAGCCAAGTAGGAGTATAACCAATGTTAGTAGAAAAACATTGACATCCCTGCTGAGCTATAAAGGCTTTGTGATAAAGGATACCAAATTTTTCTTTTGGGGCTTTGAGTTTTTTTAATGAAATTCTGGATTGTTTAGATTTCCATAGGAAAGATGTTAGGAGTGTGTCTATTTGTTTGTAAAATGATGAATGAAATAATACAGGTATCATGCTGAGTATGTAATTGATTTTAGGCATTACCATCATTTTGATTCAGTTCTTCCCCACCAAGAAGTATTTAAGGGGTGCCATGATAAAAGAAGATTTTTGAGAGAGGTCAATATGTTGTTAGTTAAATTTGATAGTGTCATGTATTGAGGAGTAGAGATAGATACCAAGATATCTAATTGATTTATTAGACCAGGATAGTTTGAAGGGATCAATCAAGTCTTTTGACATGAGAATGTTCAGTGGAAGGACTTCAGATTTGGATTGATTTTTGTAACCTGAGACAGCTGAGAAGTTATTAATGAGTGAGAGTAATGCCGGTATGGAAGAGGATGGATTGGTGATATAAATAAGAATATCAGCATATGCTGATAATTTGTACTGTTTACTTTTGTATGATATACCGGTAATGTCAGTTTTTTCTTTTATTGCAATTAAGAGAGGTTCTAATACTAAGTTAAACAGGAACGGAGAAAGTGGACAACCCTGTCGGGTGCCTCGACCCAGTGTGAAGGATCCCGACAGGGTATTATTTGCTATAATTTTTGCAGATGGGTTAGTATAAAGTACTCTGACTTTATCGATGTAGTTGTCAGGGGCTCCAAACCATTTAAGCACTGCAAATAAGAATTGCTATTCGACCCTGTTGAATGCCTTCTCTGCATCTAGAGACATGGCCATGGCAGGGACAGGACAAGTTTTCGCTATTTGGGAAACGTGAAAGAATAGTCTTGTTATCTGTGATGAGCCTGTTTGGCATAAATCCCACTTGCGAGGGAGATATTATTTTTTTAAATCTATTAGAATTTTGGCAAATATTTTATAATCCGAATTAAGAAGAGATATTGGTCTAATTTTGGACTAGTTTGGGTCTAGGATGGGGCGCATCCCCCCTGTTTTCTTTTCCACAAGGAAGTACCTGGAATAGAATCCCTGCCCTTCCTGCCCTGGTGGCACAGGCTCGACCGCATTGGCGCTGAGAAGGGCGGAGAGTTCTTCTGCAAGTACCTGCCTGTGATGGGAGCTGAAGGATTGGGCTCATGGTGGGCAATTTGGTGGAGTGGAGGCCAAATTCAGGGCGTATCCGCACCGCACTATTTGGAGAACCCACTGGTCGGAGGTTATCAGAGGCCACCTTTGGTGAAAAACTTTCAACCTCCCCCCGACCGGCAGGTCATCCGGTACGGACACTTTGATGGCGGCTATGTTCCCATGGATGCAGTCAAAAGCCCGTCCCCGGCTATTGCTGTGGAGGTGCAAGGGGCTGCTTTGGCGCACGCTGTTGACGGGAACGAGCGCGCTGGGACTGTCCCTGTGCCTGAGGAGGCCGGGCCGGCTGGGTGTACCTACGCTTGTTGTAGGTGTAGGGCGCAGCCTGCCTGGCCCGGGAAAAACGTCCACCTGTAGAGGTGGATGCTGAAGGCGCCCGGTGGGAGAACTTGTCGAGGGTGGTTTCCCGCTGGTGTAGTTGGTCCACCAACTGCTCGACCTTCTCGCCAAAGATATTATCCCCCCGGCAAGGGACATCCGCCAGTCGTTGCTGGGTGCGGTTGTCCAGGTCAGAGGCATGCAGCCAGGAGAGTCTGCGCATCACTATACCTTGGGCCGCAGCTCGAGATGCCACATCACAGGTGTCATATATACCCCTGGACAGGAACTTTCTACATGCCTTCAGCTGCCTGACCACCTCCTGAAAAGGCCTGGACTGCTCCGCAGGGAGCTTATTGACCAGGTCCGCCAGTTTCTTCACATTGTTCCGCATGTGAATGCTCGTGTAGAGCTGGTATGACTGGATGTGGGTCACGAGCATGGAAGATTGGTAGGCCTTCCTCCCAAACGAGTCCAGAGTGCGAGACTCCCGCCCCGGGGGCGCCGAGGTGGTATCCCTTGAACTCCGTGCCCTCTTGAGAGCAGAATCCACGACCGCCGAGTCATGAGGCAATTGGGGCCGCATTAACTCTGGGTCAGAGTGGATCCTGTATTGGGACTCCATTTTCTTGGGAATGGTGGGGTTAGATAATGGCTTCAGCCAGTTCTGAAGCAGTGTCTCTTTGAGGACATTGTGCAACGGTACCGTGGAAGACTCTCTAGGTGGTGATGGATAGTCGAGGACCTCGAGCATCTCAGCCCTCGGCTCATCCACAGAGACCACGGGGAAGGGAATGCATATAGACATATCCCTGACGAAGGAGGCAAAGGAGAGGCTCTCAGGGGGCGAGAGCTTCCTCTCCGGTTAAGGAGTGGGGTCGGAGGGAAGGCCCTCAGACTCCTCTGAGGAGAAATATCTGGGGTCCTCCTCCTCCCCCCACGAGGCCTCTTCCTCGGTGTCGGACATGAGCTCTTGCAGCTCAGACCTGAACTGGGCCCGTCTCGACTGCGAGGAACCACGTCCTCAATGATGGCATCGAGCGGTGGACTCCCGTGCCGGCGGGGATGAAGCTCCCTCCATCTACGTCGATGGGGATTCCACCTGCGTGGCGGTCGACACCGGTGTACCGCAAGCAGCGTCGGTGTCGGAGGCCTCGGCATTGGGCTAGAGCGTGCCGGCAAGGCCTGGCGCATCAGTCCTTCCAGCATCCCCGGAAGGATGGCTCGGAGGCACTTGTCAAGGCCCCCTGTCGGGAAAGGCAGGGGGGCCGGTGCGGGTGCCGGAAGCTGCTCGGGTCCAGGAGACGGTACCGAAGCACCCATGGACAGACGCAGCGACACCTCTTCGACCGAGGGGGAACGCTCCTCTCGGCACTGCCGCTTCCTCGGTGTCGCGTCATCTCTGGAGGCGCCGGAACTAGTAGTCCCGTGAGCCGTGGGCGACCGATGACGATGTTTCTTGGTCTTCTTTTGGTGCCCATCATCGGTGCTCAGTGGCAGAGATGAAGAGGAGGTAGAACCCCCCCCCCCCCCCCGGCCTCGAGGGATCGGGTCTGACAGGGTTCGGTCCCAATGGCCCTGGGTAGAGGGAGTGGCCGGGGCCGACTGCCCGCGCGGCCGCTCACCCCCGCCGTCGCCGGTGGTCTGGCGGGCCAACAGTACCTGTGCTGCTGGGGTTGATGCCATCGTCGGTGCCGATTTCGTCGACACTGGTACCGAAGATCCGGCCGTCGACACCAATGCCGTCGACGTCGAAGGGCCGGCGCAAGTTCCAAAAAGTTGGTCCCGACGAACTTGCCTCGCCACCTGTGTCCGCTTCCGTAAGCCGAGACACAAGGTGCACGTCTTGGTATTATGCTCCGGGCCAAGGCACTGGTACCTCATGAAAGGCTACAGAGGAAATTGGAGGGTCATGGGATAGGAGGAAATGTCCTATTGTGGATTAAAAACTGGTTGAAGGATAGGAAACAGAGAGTGGGGTTAAATGGGCAGTATTCACAATGGAGAAGGGTAGTTAGTGGGGTTCCTCAGGGGTCCGTGCTAGGACCGCTGCTTTTTAATATATTTATAAATGATTTAGAGATGGGAGTAACTAGCGAGGTAATTAAATTTGCTGATGACACAAAGTTATTCAAAGTCGTTAAATCGCGACAGGATTGTGAAAAATTACAAGAGGACCTTACGAGACTGGGAGACTGGGCGGCTAAATGGCAGATGATGTTTAATGTGAGCAAGTGCAAGGTGATGCATGTGGGAAAAAAGAACCCGAATTATAGCTACGTCATGCAAGGTTCCACGTTAGGAGTTACGGACCAAGAAAGGGATCTGGGTGTCGTCGTCGATAACACACTGAAACCTTCTGCTCAGTGTGCTGCTGCGGCTAAGAAAGCGAATAGAATGTTGGGTATTATTAGGAAAGGTATGGAAAACAGGTGTGAGGATGTTATAATGCCGTTGTATCGCTCCATGGTGCGACCGCACCTTGAGTATTGTGTTCAATTCTGGTCGCCGCATCTCAAGAAAGATATAGTAGAATTGGAAAAGGTGCAGCGAAGGGCGACTAAAATGATAGCGGGGATGGGACGACTTCCCTATGAAGAAAGACTAAGGAGGCTAGGGCTATACAGCTTGGAGAAGAGACGGCTGAGGGGAGACATGATAGAGGTATATAAAATGAGTGGAGTGGAACAGGTGGATGTGAAGCGTCTGTTCACGCTTTCCAAAAATACTAGGACTAGGGGGCATGCGATGAAACTACAGTGTAGTAAATTTAAAACAAATCTGAGAAAATTTTTCTTCACCCAACGTGTAATTAAACTCTGGAATTCGTTGCCGGAGAAAGTGGTGAAGGCGGTTAGCTTAGCAGAGTTTAAAAAGGGGTTGGACGGTTTCCTAAAGGACAAGTCCATAAACCGCTACTAAACGGACTTGGAAAAATCCCAAATTCCAGGAATAACATGTATAGAATGTTTGTACGTTTGGGAAGCTTGCCAGGTGCCCTTGGCCTGGATTGGCCGCTGTCGTGGACAGGATGCTGGGCTCGATGGACCCTTGGTCTTTTCCCAGTATGGCATTACTTATGTACTTATGTACTTATGGGTATCGGTTTGCGAGATCTGCCGGCCGCACCGACCACACTTTTTGAATCCACTCGGGACCTTCGAGGACATTGACGGAAAAATCGCGTCGGCGAAGTCAAAGTCGTCAATGGTGGCGGTGAAAAGCACACCCGAAAAAGAAACGAGCGCGCGGCCACAAGGGCGCAATGAGGTGCCCTCGACAAACCAACTTCTTTTTTTTTTTTTTTTTAAACACAGAAAATAAAGAAAAGAAGCGTGAACGCGCATGATAAAAGGAGAGAAAATTCGCGGCTAGGCCGCGATCCGGTTTCCGGGGCTGACCAAGAGAGACGGTAACATGTCTCTCTCCAGCGCGGAATCGAAAAAAAGTGAGCGGGAACGGTCGCGCACGGGCGAGAAGACGGCCGCGTAGGCGCGGTGGCCGTGCCCTGCGTGCGGGACTGCCCGCGAAGTTTTTGTTCCAGTTGGTGGGGGCTGCCGTGGACGTCAACCCAGTGGTGAGAACAAGCAGCCTGCTTCTCCTTGGAGAAAATGTGGGATACATAAATAAAATAACTGGCTTATCTTAAATTACACATGCAAATCAGCATCATGCTGCAATTTTTGGAGACCTTTACAGAATTAGGATTCAATTATAGTATCTTTTAAATTGCTTTGAGGTATAAAAGTGTTTAAATAAAACCATATTAAATTTACATATATGTAACTATATAGAAAAACATTGCAGGAAAGGCAGCATAAAATTTTAGTATGAGAGATTTCTACCCAGAGACATAATCAGAGAGAAGGTAATATTTCATAAAAATGCTTTGAACATAGTTGTTTGTCCATGGAAAAACCCTTGCTAAAAAACTGTCCTACTTCATTTCTGCTATAACTACCTGCATCTGGAGAGAGGCCGAGTTAGGCATTGGAGGACAGTTTTATATCTGCCTATAAGATAATGCATAGATTTCAGTGGATTCACTTGAATTTGCTTCAATGCCAGCACAAATATATGCAGGAGCTAAGCTGTTGGTGTTCACACTCAGTCTTCAAGAGCAGCCGAATTCAGGTTTAAAGGATATCCCTAACATATATGAGAGAGAGAGTGGTCTACAATCAAGGTAGTAGGCATCTTGAAAACATGACTGGTGAACCTTGGACTGGGAGTGAAGACCAAATAACTAAAAAAAAAAAAAAAAAAAGTCACCTTTTGGTGGGACTTTTAAACTCCTGGGAAATCCTGTTTGGCATTTCCTTTTGAAAATACACTTGCAGCCGACATTATCATTTTTCATAAATGTACTGCTGAACGAATTGAAAACGCTCTGAAAATGTTAAATACCTATGGGGGGGAGGGAAATCAGCAATGGAAAATGTTAATGATTCAGTCAGCATTTATATATCAACTTTTTTGATTTTAAAAAACTTTTTTTAAGCTACCAGTTATGCAGAATCATTTTGCTCATTATGCCATAAATTTCTATTTCCGAAGGGACTTTGGTGCAGCCAGTGTGCCTTCCCCACAAAGATGAGAAGTTTGAAGCTGGGACATTGTGTGTAACTAGTGGCTGGGGCAGGACAAATGAAAGTAAGTGAAATCAATATTTGCATTTTCTATAGTACTGGTTCCAGTAGTTATCCATATTTGGCTTGTAAAAAAATTACAGCATATGTTATAAATTGTTCCATGCTGAAACAGGTCATGGAACTGACAAGGGGAAACTACTTTAGATCAAATTCTCACGAGAAATTGGGAGCTGGTGCAAGGAATAAAAATGGTGAGCTCTGCTAGGCAACAGCAATCATAATGCAGATAAACTTGGGTATGATGACTTGAGGGCAAATAAAAAGCATAACTACTGCAGTAGCAGTAGTAGTTATGGTAATAGGAACGAAGGCCAGACTAACTTCATGGACTTCATTTCAAACACATATGTAATCAACTCCATGTACTAGTATTAGGAGACCCAAACTCAACACACGAGAATGTAAGGAATTCCTCCACCTATGGGATTTCAAATGGCCACAAATGCAAGCAACCCATGTCAAAGGGCACACACTTGATCTTATCTCACACAAACTTTCAGCAGACCAGAACCTAATAGATGTTAAGTGGACAGAAACACCCTGGTCTGATCACTACAAATTAAACTTACCCTACACTGGCGAAAGAAGGGATTACACCAAACACAAGAACACACATCCTACAGCACAAGAGGTCAAGTAGACATGAAAACATTCTGGCAACAGATATACAACAATGAATGGATAGCACAAACAAGACTCCATATATTACCTCGTGGAATGGGATAAAAGATGCAAATGCATATTAGATGAAATAGCACCCTTATGAACAAGAGCTTCACGTAAGCATAACTCGATACCATGGTTCAATGATGAACTGAAAAAGCTAAAAACACAATCCAGGAAACTCGAACCAGCATGGAGAAAAACAAGACGAACACACACTCAACACATGGCAACAATCACAAAGAAAATACAAATACACATTAAGACACACCAAAAGATCATACTATAAAACTAAAATAGGGACATATTACAAAGACACAAATTATACCAACTCGTGAACAAACTCCTAGACATCAACTTGGTCACTACATCGAATACAGACATCCCAACTTCAGACAAATTTGCTAAGTATTTCAAGGAAAAAATTGCAAACCTACGCAACATGCTACCTCAGGACAACACTGACATCGAAATCTTCCTTAATGAGCTGGACCCAACCACTGGAGAATACCCGGCTGACCGAACCTGGTTAAAATTTGCCCTCTTTACTGTCGATGCAGTTGCACAGGTGATCAGCAGGTTCTCCAACACTCACTGTAAACTAGATACCTGTCCCAACTACCTAATGAAGTCTGCCCCTGACCGCTTCATAGCAGACCTCACATCCCACCTAAACTACATGCTTCAGCAAGGTTTCTTCCATAAGGAAAATGGCAATATCCTACTTACCCCAATACCAAAAGACACCAAGAAAAAAAACAAATGAAATCACTAATTACCACCCAGTAGCATCCATCCCGCTGTTAGTCAAACTGATGGAAAGCATGGTAGCCAAACAACTTACAGATTTTTATAAGCAAATTCTCTATTACACGAATCACAGTCAGGTTTTCGCCCCCTCCACAGCACAGAAACAGTACTACTCACTCTCCTAGCCAAGTTCAAGCAGGAAATAGCAATAGGCAAAAATATCCTCCTCCTCCAATTCGACATGTCTAGTGCATTTGACATGGTAAACCATAATATATTATTAAGACTACTAGATAAGTTCAGGATTAGTGGAAAAATACTTAGCTGGATCAAGGGTATCCTAACCACAAGAACATATCAAGTAAAATCAAACTCAAACATATCATCACCATGGAAAGCAGACTGCGGAGTACCACAAGGATCACCGCTATCACCGATCCTCTTCAACCTAATGACCCCACTAGCCAAGTCCTTATCCAACCAAGGCCTTAACCCTTTCATCTATGCAGATGACACAATATTCATTCCTTACAAATCTATACTGACAGAAATCACCAACGAAATCAAGATCAGCTTGAACATCATGGACTCTTGGGCAAATGCATTTCAACTAAAACTAAACAAAGAAAAAACACACTGTCTCATCCTCTCATCCCTACACAGTGCGGATAACCCCACAACTATTAACACCCCAGATTACACCCTCCCTATCTCAGACAGTCTGAAAATCCTCGGCGTTACAATGGACCGCAACTTAACACTAGAGAGCCAAGTGACATCTACAACAAAGAAAATGTTCCACTCAATGGGGAAACTCAAACGCATGAAACAATTCTTCCCGAGGGGAACATTTCGCAACCTGATACAATCAATGGTACTAAGCCATGTAGACTATTGCAATGGAATTTATTTGGGATGTAAAGAACAAACCTTAAAGAAACTTCAGACCGCTAGGCTTATCTTCGGAAAAACGCGATTTGAAAATGCAAAACCCCTTCGTGAAAAACTACACTGGCTCCCAATCAAAGAACGCATTGCTTTCAAAATCTGCACTCTGGTTCACAAAATTATCCACGGTGAAGCTCCAGGATACATGAAAGACTTGATCAACCTTCCAGCTAGAAACACTACTACTATTTAACATTTCTAAAGCGCTAGCAGGGTTATGCAGTGCTGTACAATCTAACAAAGGACAATCCCTGCTCAAAGGAGCTTACAATCCTAAAGGACAAAAAAGTGCAGTCAATCAAATTGGGGGGGCAGTCTAGATTTCCTGGACAGAGGTACAATGGTTAGGTGCTGAAAGTGACATTGAAGAGGTGGGCTTCGAGCAAGGATTTGAAGATGGGCAGGGAGGGGGCTTGGCGTATAGGCTCAGGAAGTTTATTCCAAGCATAGGGTGAGGCAAGGCAGAAAGGGCGGAGCCTGGAGTTGGCGGTGGTGGAGAAGGGTACTGAGAGGAGGG
Source organism: Microcaecilia unicolor (assembly GCF_901765095.1). NCBI lineage: Eukaryota > Metazoa > Chordata > Amphibia > Gymnophiona > Siphonopidae > Microcaecilia > Microcaecilia unicolor. The sequence continues at coordinate 56,343,237 of NC_044039.1, forward strand.
ATTTGTCCTGTGAGCGGAGGTTACGGGTTGGAGCGTAAGGGGAGATGAGGGTAGGGAGGTAATGAGGGGCTGCAGATTGAGTGCATTTGTAGGTTAGTAGGAGAAGCTTGAACTGTATGCGGTACCTGATCGGAAGCCAGTGAAGTGACTTGAGGAGAGGGGTGATATGAGCATATCGGTCTAGGTGGAAGATAAAACGGGCAGCAGAGTTCTGAAATGATTGAAGGGGGGATAGATGGTTAAGTGGGAGGCCAGTGAGGAATAGGTTGCAGTAAAGGTGAGAGGAGGTGAGAGAGTGGATGAGAGTTCGGGTGGTGTGCTCGGAAAGGAAGGGGCGAATTTTGCTGATGTTACAGAGAAAGAAGTGACAGGTCTTGGCTGTCTGCTGGATATGGGCAGAGAGGGAGGAGTCTAAAATGACTCCGAGGTTGCGGGCAGATGAGACAGGGAGGATGAGGGTGTTGTCGACTGAAATAGAGAGTGGAGGGAGAGGAGAAGTGGGTTTGGGTGGAAAGACAATGAGCTCGGTCTTGGCCATGTTCAGTTTCAGGTGGCGGTTGGACATCCAAGCAGCAATGCCGGATAAGCAGGCTGATACTTTGGCCTGGATTTCTGCAGTGATTTCTGGTGTGGAGAGGTAAAGCTGGGTGTCGTCAGCATAAAGATGGTATTGGAAACCATGAGATGAGATCAGTGAGCCCAGAAAAGAGGTGTAGATTGAAAAAAAAGAAGGGGTCCAAGGACAGGTCCCTGAGGAACTCCAACAGAGAGAGAGATGGGGTGGAGGAAGATCCATGAGAATGTACTCTGAAGGTACGGTGGGAGAGATAAGAGGAGAACCAGGAGAGGACAGAGCCCTGGAACCCAAATGAGGATAGTGCAGCAAGAAGTAAATTATGATTGACAGTGTCAAAAGCGGCGGATAGGTCGAGGAGGATGAGGATGGAGTAGTGACCTTTGGATTTGGCAAGGAACAGGTCATTACAGACTTTAGTGAGTGCTGTTTCTGTCGAGTGTAGAGGGCGAAAACCGGATTGAAGCGGATCGAGGATGGCATGAGAGGAGAGAAAATGATGGTAGTGGCTGTGAACGGCGCGTTCAAGTATCTTAGAGAGGAAGGGTAGGAGGGAAATTGGGCGGTAGTTGGAGGGACAGGTAGGGTCTAGTGGTGGTTTGTTTGAGGAGTGGTGTGACTACAGCATGCTTGAAGGTGTCAGGGACAGCTGCAGTGGAGAGAGAGAGGTTGAGGATATGACAGATGGTGGGGGGTGACAGTAGGAGAGATGGTGTTTAGTAAGTTGGTGGGGATGGGATCAGAGGAACAGATGGTGCATTTCGAGGAGGAAAGAAGGTGGGCGGTTTCCTCCTCAGTGATATCAGGAAAAGAGGAGAAGGAGGCCTGGGTTGGTTGGTTGAGGGAGTGGGTTAAAGGGTGAAGAGAAGGAGGTGGCTTGGTAGTGAATTTGAGGTTGATCTTCTGCACCTTGTCACGGAAGTAGTCAGCTAGTGATTGAGGAGAGAGTGAGGGGGGGGGGGGTGGGAGCAGAGGGCACTTTGAGGAGAGAGTTAAGGGTGGCGAAGAGACGACGAGGGTTGGAGCCGAGAGAATTAGTCAATTGGGTGTAATAGTCCTGTTTGGCAAGGAATAGGGAGGACTGGAAGGAGGATAGCATGAATTTGTAATGAATGAAGTCTGTATGGGTGCGAGATTTCCTCCAGAGGCGTTCGGCAGATCAGGCGCAGGAGCGAAGGTATCGGATGCAAGGTGTCAGCCAGGGCTGGGGATTAGTACACCTTGTGGGATGGGAGATGGGCGGTGCAAGTGTGTCCAGAGCAGTGGAGAGAGTGGCATTGTAAGCAGAGACAGCCTTGTCAACAGACTCTGAGGACATGATGGAAGGGAGGAGATTAGAGATACAAGAGGATAAGGTGGGAGGGTCGACAGCCTGGAGATTCCTGAAAGTAGTGGTTAGTGTTGGGCGGGACTGAGGGGCAGGGTGATGAAGTGTGAAGGTGATCAGTTGATGATCTAAGAGAGGAAGAGCAGAGGTGCAGAAATTGGAGGGTGATCAGGTAGAGGAGAGGACAAGGTCAAGACAATGGCCAGTTTGGTGAGTAGGGGTGGTGGAGCTCAGCTGGAGGTTGAAGGAGGATGTCAGAGTAAGGAACTGAGAAGCGTAGGAGTCGGATGGGTCATCATGTATGTTAGTCTCCAAGAATGAGGGACGGAGATGAGGGATCAAGAAAAACAGAGCCAGGCATCGAAGTCGGTAAGGAAGGGAGGGACTTATCAGGGGGGCGGTAAATGACCAACTCTGAGTGGCAGCGGGTAGAATAGACTGATGGAGTGAACTTCAAAGGATGAGAAGCAGTGAGACTGCGGTAGGAGGAGGGGTTGAAAACTACAGGAGGGGGAAAGTAGAAACCCGACTCCTCCTCTGCGGCCAACTGGGCGGGGAGTGTGGGAGAAAAGATAACTTCCATGGCACAGGGCCGCGACTGAGGCAGAGTCGTCAGGGGTGAGCCAGGTTTCAGTTAGGGCGAGCAGTTGGAGGGAACGGGAGATGAAGAGATCTTGGGTGAAGAAACGTTTGTTGCAGACCGAGCAGGCATTCCACAGGGCACACGAGAAGGGGAGGGAAGAGGGGGGAGGAGGGGAATAGAGATGAGATTGGAGACATCCCGGAATCGTTTGCATGGATAGGACGAGGACAGGTGTGGGGGACACATCCGAATCAACACGAACGTACCTAAATCTGCACTATCCAAGCTGCAAAGGACTCAAATACAAATCAACTTACGCGTCCAGTTTTTCCTACATAAGCACACAACTGTGGAATGCATTACCAAAAGCCTTGAAAACTACGAACAACCACCTAAACTTCCGGAAAACACTAAAAACTGACATGCTTAAAAAGGCATACCCTACCGATCCAACATAAATGCCTGATCTCTGCAACACAACAAAACTAAAGAACGTAATGGACACAACACAACTCTTCCATTGTACGATTCCCTAGTGTGGCTAGGCCACGTGAACTTTTACCTTACCACAACATCACTTTGTATCTCTTTACACTGGAGTCTGTAACGCCTCCGGTACTATGTAAACCACATTGAGCCTACAAACAGGTGGGAAAATGTGGGATAGAAATGTAACAAAATAAAAAAAAAAACGAAATAATATGCGACTTAAAAGGAGACAATGATGAAACAAAAGTAGGCAAAAAAAACTACCGAAAGCTTGCATGAGGTGTGGGCATGATGTAAATCTAAATCTAGTCTTCACAGTTCAAAGTGGGTAACTGTTAAGATACCAGAACAATCCTGAGAGAGTACAATAAAAATCATAAATTTAAGAACTGTAATGCAAAACAAATATCTGAAACAGTCTTAACCCTTCTCCTAAAGATCAGATAGGACAGATGATTTAAAAAAAAAAAAAAAACAACCTCAAATGCTTTCCAGTGTCTAGCAGCTTGAAAAGCCAAAGTCGATTCAAATAACTTTAACCTTTTCCACCCCTTAGACAAGGGAAATGAAAGATCACATTTAGTCCTGGCCCTCAAAGAGGCAGCAAATTGAAAGTGGACATACAGATACTACTGATAAATTGGTGATACAATACATAATCTTGAAGAGAAAAGATGCAAGTTGAACTCTGGCTTCAATTGATAACCAAAGCAATTTCACATAAAAGGATGAAGTGCTATCAAATATAGCTAAGCCAAAAATCAGGTTTCTTGCCAATGGTTTTAGTGGCAACAGAACTAGGGTGACATGAGTATTTGACCCAGTCAAAACTCATCTTACCCCATTCACCATTCTAGCACCACCACGAGGATGTTTATATAGTGCTTGTATCTCATTCCCTCACAATTCAAGACAAGAAGGGCTATTTTTCATTGTTGAATGCCTTCTCTGTGCCAAGTGGTAAACAGGAGATGACCCCACTTAAATCTATGGTTCTCCTGGTATCTTTCATGCACCAGCCCAAAGCCAATCTGGTCCCAGTATACCAAAGACAGAAGGACCCACTCAAAATGATTAGCTATAATCTTTGCAAAGATTTTCATTTCGGTATTTAAAAGCACAATCTGCCTCTAGCTCAGATGGCTGGGTCCTTACCTGGTTTGGCCAACACCACTATATTTGTATACATGGATTTTGGAAGAGGTTCACTCTCTAAACAGTTTTGCTAAGACATCACACCACCCCATCCTGCAAGACTTTATAATCTACTGGAAGCCCATCCTCCCCTGGTGCTTTCCCATTGGGAAGCACATGAATTACTGCTGAAACCTCCTCCTGGGTAACTTTGCCCCAGGTACAAATAAGTACCTGTATATAATAAATGTAAGAACAACAAAACAGGAAAAACCTCTATGAAGGCAGCACACACAGAAGTAGAGGCTGGCTGCGGTAACCAGCTAGGACGCTGAAGGTCCTAGAGTAAACTTCTATCTAATATGCCAAAACGACGTGGTAAAGCGTCTGCAAGAACTCTCCAGATGCCTACCACTTTACCTTTAGGTCCGATGGATCGTTTTCTGGGACCTTCACAGCAGTGAGAGAGTGGCGTCGACTGCGGTTCCTTGGCGTGGGCAGATGAAGCGAAGGGAATATCTGCCCACACCGGACTTGATGTCCGCTTGAGCCCCGACATTCGTGCTCCGCCTCCGCAGCCCCAGTGGACCAGCTCTTCTTCCGTAGAGGCGATGGGCTCCGCGACGCAACTTGCCAGGGGCGCCAACGCTGGAGGATTATCTGGAGATCTGTCGGAAGGACGAGAGGTGGAATCTTTGGAGTTCCACGGAACACGCGGCCCTGGAGGGTTAATTGCGGAGGAGAGAGGCTCTGAACAGAGAGAAGTCCAGGATTTTCAAATGGGTGAGCTGCTGGAGTTCTTGAGAAAACCGAATGAGGTAACACTGGACTCACTATGGGACTTGATTTCTCAGTCTCATAGATTTTTCCTACTACAATCTAATAAACAGTCTTTAAAAATTACAACTTTGGAACAAAGAATGAATGAAAAAGAAGCTAATGTAGAATTAATGGGAAAATGTATTGAGAAGGTGGAAAACAAGATAACTCATTTTACAGACTGTACAATATACAATAGTTAAAGATATTACAAACTTGAGATCGCTCTGAAATATATGACAACTATATGAGTGCACAACTTAAGATTTATTAATTTTCCTAAATTAAAAATGGTGACACCGCTTTAAATGCTAAAAAGATATTTAAAGGAAAATTTAGAAATTTCTGTTGATCAATTACCACCTTTTACACAAGTATACTACCTTCCTCAACGAACAACGACGGAGCAACAGGAAAGGAGCCAAATGGATCTTAGATTTCCTAGAATCCTCGGATTCAGAGCAAGCAACTGTGGCTACTTTGGTAGCCACAGTTGCATTATTACCTGATAAAAATTGGCTCTTCCAGTTGTTCTTTAAAAATAAAGAAAAGCTTTTCCTAGGAAAAAAAGATATTAATGTTTCCAGATGTATGTAGTCAGACTTAGGCTAAGAGAAAACAATTTTTGTTGCTGAAGCTGGCGGTCCTTGCACTTGGCGGCTCATTCTATTTGATTCCCATGCAAATGTATTGTGAGACACAATACAACTAAATATGTTTTCCTGGAACCGCCTCAATTATCAGCTTTCATAGCCTCAAAGTAAAAGGAAAGAGCACAATAGAATTTAAATCACTGCACTCCTAACTTATCACATAGTTTGAATTGTTTATATTGTAACCTCTATATTTGATATCTTGGATCTAGTGTAATGTGGACTTGAGCATCCTAAAAAAAAAAAATTATGTAATATTGAAATTTGATTTTTTTTCTTTTAATTGAAGAAAATGCTTTCTATATCAAGTGTAACTACTTGATGTAAAATTGAAAATTTAAATAAAAAGAAGTAGAGGCTGGCCAAAAGATGATCCACTACAGGGAATGTTGCTTAAAAATACTTTATTCACAGCACCGGTTTAGGGACCCGACACGGTCCGTGTTTCGTCGGGACAAACTGCCTACGTCAAGGGTCACAAGCTCTCTAAAAACAAAGCAAGATATGTGAAATGCTGGTGAGACTCAGAACCACTCTAAAAAAAAAAAAACAAAAACAAAGCAAGATAAATAAAATGCGGGTGCATAAAATGCTTGTGAGACTCAAGACAGTAAAGCAAACTAACAGCACTGATAACAGTGCAGCCTGGAAATAGCTACTGCATATAAAAAAAAAAAATAGCTGTTTCCAGACTGCACTGTTTCATCAGCGCTGTTAGTTTGCTTTGCTGTCCTGAGTCTCAAGTATTTTCTTTGAGCTTGGTTCTGACCCCTGATGCAGGCAGTTTGTCCCGCCGAAACACGGACCGTGTCTGGTCCCTAAACTGGTGCTGTGAATAAAAAGTATCTTTAAGCAATATTTCTTGTGGTGGATAGTCTTTTAGCAAGCCTCTACTTCTGTGTATAATGTAAACTACTTTTATTGTAACCACAGAAAGGCATTATACCAAATTCCATTTCCTTTCCCCTTTTCTTCCAAGTATTGTATAAGTTCTTTAGAGCTGCACAAATCGGATGTATATTTTCTTTAATAGAATGATCTAATTCTCTGAGGACAAGCAGGCTGGATTATACTTACAACTGGGTCGACATCCGCATCAGCCCGGGAACCAGCATTTGCCATAGCAAAAAGAAAAACTTTGCTAGAGCCTTCTGGCATGTGTGCAGCACACACCATGCATGCGCAGTCTGACTTCCTGACCACCGCACGAGCGTGTACCTCGGTTTTTGGTTTTTTTTCTGCGACAAGGTGCGGCAGGTTCATTCTGTTCTTCTTGTTACTGCTTGGGAAAAGAGCCTTCTGTTTTTTCTATTTGACTTTGTCAAGTGTTTCCTCCTCCCCCCCCCCCTTATTTATTCTCTTAAAAAAAAAAAAAAAAAAAAAAAAAAGTCCTTTATTTTCACAGTTCCAATTTTTCCCCTTGTTAAATTTCCTTTCTTTTTTGACAGTGGCCGGCTTTCTTTCCTTTTTTGTGCCATTTTTACTTAGGCACAATAGAGTCTTTTGATTTTGCCGGTGCTGTTTTCCTTTCCATGTCATAGAAGACACCCAGCTGCTTCAAACATTGTACTCTGTGCAACTGGACCATCTCGGGCACAGATACCCATTCTTGGTGTATTCAGTACCTTGGGCCCGACCATAGCGAAGCTCGTTGTGCCCTTTGTCTTCATATGAAGAAAAAGACCCCGCGCAAAAAACTTTTTGGGGCTCGGTCCGATTGTTCGGTATCGGTCCGGTCGTTCAGTATCGGTGCCGAGGTCATTGACGTCGACATTGAGGGACACATCGATGTCAGGAGCAGAGGTACACGTGGCTACTGAGAGGCCAACTCGTGCTAGGGAGCAGTGAGGCATCGAGTGGGTCTCCACCTATCTCAAGGCCTCCTGCTGTGCAGGGCCCCCGGGACCGACCATCGTTGGACCCAACCCCGAGGCGACGTGAGGATTCATCATCCTCGTCGGTACCGAGGGGCTTTGATAACTAGCATCAAGCGAAGGCTAAGAAGCACTGTCACCATTCTCCCTCGACACACAGTGCCGGGAGCTCCGGGACGTCGAATGATTCGGCAACCGAGAAGTGTCAGCTCCAGGAGGACTGCTCCCCCCCCCCCCCCCCCCCATACAGGAGGTGTCAATGCGTCGGCCTCTTAGCAGTCCGGTTCCTGCTCCTGAACCTCAACCGATTCTGCTGCCAACTGCTCCACCGGCCTCCCAAACGTCTCCAATGGCAGCTCTCAACGAGTGCATCCGGGCCCTACTTCCAGAGCTTCTGGAAAGACTGCTGCGCCAGTCTGCTTAAGCATCGGGGGTGCTTGCACCTGCTGTGCCGTCTGTTACAGCTGCATCTGGCCCTTCACCTGTGGTAAGGTCCCCATCCTCAGTGCCGCTTGCAGCTCCAGTGTAGTCTGCCACCCATGTCAACTCTCCACAGCAGTCCATGCAGGCTTCAGCCTCTCGCCATCAAGGACATCGTTCCTCGGCATCGAGGCAGGCTCAGTCTTGGAGCACCCATAGGGAAATGCTTTCTGATACTGAGGAAGAGCGCTCATGGGAGTCAGACGAAGATCCCCCGTTACTGTCACTCTAGTGAGGAAAAGTGAGCCCTTGGGCCACTGCCAAGGAGCGGCAGCGGCAGACAAATCACCCAAACAGGAGGCAAGGCAGACCACAGACAGACGGGCACAGGCCGGACTGGAGCAGCTGGACTGGAACAGAAGCACTAAGCAGACGCAGGAGAATAGTCCATGAATCAGAGTCTTGCAGGCAGCAAAGCAGAAGGGAAACCAGGAACCCAACAGTCTATAGGCTGGCGACCATCAGTAGTAAACAAGGAATCCAGCAGGGACTTGGCCAGGCAGCAGACAATAGAATAAACCAGGAAACAAGCAGAGTCTAGGGCAGGAACCACACAGACCAACAAGGACAAGATCACAACTAAAGACCTCTGTTGCCAAGGCAAAGCCTGAAAGTTCGCAGGTGCTTAATACAGGCAACATACAAGGGAGTTCACCAGGTAAGGGTGCTGCTAAGTTCCAGAAATCCCAAGACAGTCTGGAAAGCTGGAAGATCCAGACCGGACCGACATGGCTTCTGGAACATGGGAAATAGCAAAAAGACAGTCCCTCGCAGCCACCAGGTCTAACCACCAGGTGGTGAGATGCATGAGAGCATGAAACATGAACACAATCGTGACAGTTACTTCTCCTATGAGTCCTTTGGTATTCCCTCTGAACTTCCCCTCCACCTGAAAGGAGACTGTCTTCGCCTGAGAGCCTCTCCTTTTCATCGTTTGTACGGGAAATGGTTGAGACCATTCCATTCCCTATAGAAGTGGAGGATGAGCCCCAGGGCTCCACCTAAGGAGGCAGTGATGGCTCCTTTGCTTAAGGTACTTCAGGAAGTTCTTATGCGAAACTGGTCGTTCCCTCTGTCTGGTCCTGTGATCCCTAAGAAGACTGATTACCAGTATCAGATCCAAGGTGAACCTGGGTTGATGAGGTCTCAGTTACCCCACAACTCCATGGTGGGGGACTCTGTCCTCAAGAGAGCCAAGAGTACTAGAGGACTATGCCTCGGCGCCCCCAGGCAGAGAAGCTAGGACCTTGGATTCTTTTTGGAGGAAGACATATCAGGCCGCTATGCTCGCTGCCCATATCCAATCTTACCAGCGTTCATGGTCGTTAACTTGCGGAACTCAGTGAGGCAGCTGTCTACCTTGGTTGATGCCCTCCCTCCGGAGCAGGCTGAGCCTTTTCGCCAGGTGGTCAGGCAGCTGAAGGCATGTCGTAAATTCCTGGCCGGGGGCGCTTATGACACTTTTGATGTGGCATACAGAATCTCTGCTCAAGGTATAGTGATGCGCAGACTCTCATGGCTGCACATCTCTGACATAGACCATTTGGTCCACAGAGGACGGTGGGTGTACCTTGCCAGGCGGATAACCTTTTAGGACAGAAGGTGGAAGATCTGGTCGACCAGAAGCACATGGATGCTATGGCTTCTTTCTCCTGCTTGGTGTCTTCTGCTACAGCCTCCTCAACCAGGAGGTTTTTTGGGGGGGATGTGGAGTGCTCCCTATTCCTATGCTAGGCATAGGTACACTCCGCTGTCCTGACAGCCTATTCAGGCTCAGCCCCAGCATGCTTGTTTTTGTCAACAGCGTGTGCCTAAGGCCCCTGCTGCTCCCCAGCAAAAGCAAGGGACGGGCTCTTGACTAGCTCCAGGAAAGCATAGTGTCCGTACTGGATGACTTTGCCGGTTGGGGGGAGATTAATGTTTTTTCACCAAAGGTGGCCTCTCGTAACCTCCGACTGGTAGGTTCTTCAAATTGTCCAGTTAGGATACACCCTCAATCTGGAATCCAGACTTCCAAATTGCCCTCCGGGAGCTCATTAATATAGCTCCCAGCACAGGCAGGTACTTACAGAGGAATTCTCCGCCCTTCTAAAGGCCCATGCGGTTGAACTCGTTCCACCAGGGGAAGAAAGGCTGGGATTCTATTCAGGTACTTCCTTGTGCAAAGAAAATGGGGGGGGGGGGGGGGTGCCTTCCATCCTAGACCTAAGGGCCCTGAACAAAGTCCTAGTTCGAGAAAAGTTCAGGATGGTTTCCCTGGGCACCCTTCTTCCCATGATTCAGGAAGACGATTGGCTATGCTCTCTGGACTTAAAGGATGCTTACACACACATCTCGATACTTCTAGCTCACAGAAAGTATCTTTGATTTTGGCTGGGAACACATCACTTTCAGTATCGTGTACTACTATTTACTATTTAACATTTCTAAAGCGCTACTAGGGTTACGCAGCACTATACAGTTTAACATAGGACAGTCCCTGCTCAACGAGCTTACAATCTAAAGGACAAGTGTACAATCAAAAAGGGCAGTCAAATTGGGGCAGTCTAGATTTCCTGAAAGGTATAAAGGTTAGGTGCGAAGGCAACATGAAGAGGTGGGCTTGAGCAAGGATTTGAAGATGGGTAGGGAGGGGGCTTGGCGTAAGGGCTCAGGAAGTTTATTCCAGGCATAGGGTGAGGCGAGGCAGAATGGGCGGAGCCTGGAGTTGGCGGTGGCAGGGCCATGCCAAGGGTCTCTGGTGCCCCCCTGCAGACTATCAGTTGGCGCCCCCCCCCCAGTCTTGTCTCACTTCTTCATTAGATGTTTCTCCGTTGCTACCTGTCTTTCCTTTAGACTGAAAACTACAGGCCCAGCCAGACCTGACAAAAGGGTCTACCACACCCTTCAATGTCAAGCATATACTAGAAAACTGTAAATTAGCTTACACAGGAAAGCAGTTTAAAAAAATAAACATAATTCCTGCTGTTTCTTAACACTGCTCTCCAGAGAAAGCACTGCCTTTATAAAGAGGCTTTTCAGTGGGACTTAGCCTATTAAAAACTATTAGCATAATTAGGAATGGCCAGCCCTTGTAACTGCGGAGACCTAAGCTTTGATTATGCATGTTCCTGTCTTTGTTACAGGGGGGGTCTCTTCATCTCATTTACACAGTCTAACCTAGCTGGCTCACTGGGAGCCCAGTCTCTTGGAGACTGCTATACATTGCAAAATAAGATAGCAGATGTAAATTCTCAAAGTGGACATATTCCAAACACTAAAATGAAAATAAACTATTTTTTTCTACCTTTGTTGGCTGATGACTTTTTTTCTGATCATGCTGGCCCAGTATCTGATTCTGTTGCTGGTATCTGTCCTCTTAACTCCGTTTCCAGGGCTTCCTTTTCACTGTATATGTATCCCTCATTGATAAGTCTCTGACTCTAAAGTTTAGCAATTTCATTAAAGCAAAATGTATTTTCACATATCACAAACTCTTCCTATCCAAGCAGAATGTTTTATATAAAAACAAACACACAAAAAAAGCAATCAGATTTTTGCTTACCCAGCTATTCTACACTATACGTCAGCTAAACTTCCTCTTTGAACCTCAGCCAGTTAAATGGATTTTAGCTGTAGATATGATAATTACGTACACATCATTGCAGTCATGCCCTCCAGTGTACACATGCTCAGAAAAAACAAAAACTTTGAACCACTTACAGATAACAATTACACTATTTTTTATTTCTCCCAGTCTCACTTGCACACCTCCCTCCAAACCTGTTCTCTTAATTTGAATGTTGTTCAAGCTCACCCTGAATGAAAAGTTCTTCCCACACCAAAGTCATATATAGCTGCTGGTTGTACTCTTTGAAGCAACTTTAGCAGAGTGTGTCTGTCTCAGCACTGCTGGGCTACCTTCACTTCCTGATGTGGGAAGGGCAGAGGAGAGAGGAGAATCACAACTTCAGGTAAAAGGTTTTGCAAGTGAGTGGCGCCCTCTAGAGGTCGGCGCCCCCCTGCATTGCTTACCTCGCTTACCGTGTCGGCACGGCCTGGGCGGTGGTGGAGAAGGGTACTGAGAGGAGGGATTTGTCCTGTGAGCGGAGGTTTCGGGCGGGAACGTAAGGAGAGATGAGGGTAGATAGTGAGGGGCTGCAGACTGAGTGCATTTGTAGGTAAGAAGGAGAAGCTTGAACTGTATGCGGTATCTGATTGGAAGCCAGTGAAGTGACCTGAGAAGAGGGGTGATATGAGTATATCTGTTCAGGCGGAATATAAGACGAGCAGCAGAGTTCTGAACTGATTGAAGGGGGGATAGATGGTTAAGTGGGAGGCCAGTGAGGAGTAGGTTGAAGTAGTCAAGGCGAGAGGTAATGACAGCATGGATGTGAGTACGGGTGGTGTGCTCAGAGGAAAGGGCGAATTTTGCTGATGTTAGAGGAAGAAGCGACAGGTCTTAGCTGTCTGTTGGATGTGCGCAGAGAAGGAGAGAGAGGAGTCGAAGATGACTCAGAGGTTGCGGACAGATGAGACGGGGAGGATGAGTGTTATCAACTGAGATCGAGAGCGGTGGAAGAGAAGTGGGTTTTGGTGGAAAGACGATAAGCTCGGTCTTGGCCATGTTCAGTTTCAGGTGGAGGTTGGACATCCATGCAGCAATGTCGGATAAACAGGCAGATACTTTGGCTTGGGTCTCTGCAGTGATGTCTGGTGTAGAGAGATACAGCTGGGTGTCATCAGCATAAAGATGATAATTGAAACCATGAGATGAGATCAGAGAGCCCAGGGAAGAGGTGTAGATGAAAAAAGAAGGGGTCCATAAACCGCTACTAAATGGACTTGGGAAAAATCCACAATTCTGGGAATAACATGTATAGAATGTTTGTACTTTGGGAAGCTTGCCAGGTGCCCTTGGCCTGGATTGGCCGCTGTCGTGGACAGGATGCTGGGCTCGATGGACCCTTGGTCTTTTCCCAGTATGGCATTACTTACGTACGTATGTAAGGACAGATCCCTGGGGAACTCCAACAGAGAGCGGGATGGGGGTGGAGGAAGATCCATGAGAGTGTACTCTGAAGGTGCAGTGGAAGAGATAGGAGGAGAACCAGGAGAGGACGGAGCCCTGGAACCCAAATGAGGACAGTGAAGAAGTAAATCATGATTGACAGTGTCAAAAGCGGCGGATAGATGGTTGAGGATGGAGTAGTGGCCTCTGGATTTAGCAAGGAACAGGTCATTACAGACTTTAGAGAGTGCTGTTTCTGTCGAGTGTAGAGGGCGAAAACCGGATTGAAGCGGGTCGAGGATGGCATGAGAGGAGAGAAAATCAAGGCAGCAGCTATGAACGGCGCGTTCAAGTATCATGAGAGGAAGGGTAGAAGGGAGATGGGGTGGTAGTTGAGGGACAGGTAGGGTCTAGTGATTTTTTGAGGAGTGGTGTGACCACGGTGTGCTTGAAGGTGTCAGGGACGGTTGCAGTGGAGAGAGAGAAGTTGAGGATATGACAGATGGAGGGGGTTACAATATGAGAGATGGTTGTTAAGTGAGTTGGTGGGGATGGGATCAGAGGAACAAGTGGTGCATTTCGAGGAGGAAAGAAGGCGGGTGGTTTCCTCCTCGGTGATATCAAGAAAGGAGGGGAGAGAGGCCAGGGTTGGTTGGTTGAGGGGGAGGGTTTGAAGGGTGAAGAGGAGGAGGTGGCTGTGGTAGTGAACTCAAGGTTGATCTTTTGCACTTTGTCACTGAAGTAGTCAGCCATGATTGAGAGAGAGTGAGGGGGGGGGTGGGAGTGGAGGGTACTTTTGAGGAGGGAGTTAAGGGTGGCGAAGGAGACGACGAGGGTTGGAGCTGAGAGAGTTGGTCAATTGGGTGTAGTAGTCCTGTTTGGCAAGGAATAGGGAGGACTGGAAGGAGGATAGCATGAATTTGTAATGAAGGAAATCTGAATAGGCGCGAGTTTTCCTCCAGAGGCAGATCGGGCGCAGGAGCGAAGGTGACGGATGCAAGGGGTCAACCAGGGCTGGGGATTAGTACGCCTTGTGGGACGGGAGATGGATGGTGCGAGGGTGTCCAGAGCGGAGGAGAGAGTGGCATTGTAAGCGGAGACAGCCTTGTCGACAGACTCTGAGGACATGATGGAGGGGAGGAGACCAGAAATACTAGAGGATAAGGTGGGATGGTCAATAGCCTGGAGATTTCTGGAAGTAGTGGTTAATGTTGGGCGGGGCTGAGGGGGGGTGAAGAAATGTGAAGGTGATCAGGTGATGATTAGAGAGAGGAAGAGCTGAGGCGTGGAAATTGGAAGGTGAGCCAGGAGAGGACGAGGTCAAGACAGTGGCCATTTTGTGGGTAGGGGTGGTGGAGCACAGCTGGAGGTTGAAGGAGGATGTTAGAGTGAGGAACTGAGAAGCGGTGAGAGTCGGAAGGGTCATAAGCGTGTATGTTAAAGTCTCCGAGAATGAGGGACGGAGATGAGGGATCAAGAAAAACAGAAAGCCAGGCATCAAAGCCAGTGAGGAAGGAAGAGAGAGATTTATCAGGGGGGCGGTAAATGACTGCCACTCTGAGTGGCAACGGGTAGAATAGACGGATGGCGTGGGCTTCAAAGGATGAGAAGCAGTGAGATTGCGGTAGGAGGAGGGGTTGGAAACTACAGGAGGGCGAGAGTAGTAGCCCGATGCCTCCACCGCGGCCAGCTGGGCAGGGAGTGTGGGAGAAGAGAGAACCTCCATGGAATGTACTGCTCTTTGGCTTAGTGTCTGCGCCCAAGAGTGTTGACAAAGTGCCTTGCAGTAGTCCGTGTCGCTACGCAGGCTGGGGGTGCATGTGCTTTCTTATCTTAACGATTGGCTGATGAAGAGCACCTCAGATGACAGTTGCTCTGGAATCCATGCGGATGATTATTCAGGTGCTGGAGCTACTAGGGTTCGTAATAAATTTACACCAAGTCCCATCTCACTCCTGTTCAAATTTGAGTTCATTGGAGCACTGCTGGACATGAAGGCAGCTCGGGCTTATCTCACCAAGACATGGGCAGACAACCCCCTGTCCCTGGTGTCTGCAGTTCGAGCATCTCAGCAGGTCACAGCTCGACAGATGTTGAGACTGTTGGGCACATGTCCCTCCACAGTTTATGTAACTCCCCTGGCACGTCTACATATGAGATCAGCTCAATGGACCCTAGCTTCCCAGTGGTATCAAGCTGCAGGGAATCTGGAGGATGTTATTCACTGTCCACAGACTTTGCAACTCTCTAAAGTGGGGACAATCCGACCCAATTTGACCATGGGACGATCTTTCCAAATTTCTCAAACACAGAAGTGCTGATGACGGATGCATCCCTCCTGGGGTGGGGGAGCTAATGTAGATGGGCTTCACACTCATGGAGCCTGCTCCTCCCAGGAAAGAGGTCTTTAGATCTCCTGGAGCTACGAGCAATCTGGAACGCTCTGAATGCTTTCAGAGATTGGCTGTCCAACCAAATCATCTTAATTCAGACAGACAATCAGGTTGCGATGCATTACGCCAACGAGCAGGGGATACTGGGTCTCGCCCTCTGTGTCAGGAAGCCATTCCAGGATATGGCTTTGGGTTGCACTGTCGAGGCATGTTTCTCCAAGCCACTTATCTGGCGGGTGTAAATAAGTCTGGCCGACAGGCTGAGCAGGGTAATGCAACCTCGCGAGTGGTCACTGTATATGGGCGTCGCCCTGCAGGATCTTCTGAGCATGGGGCACCTCCTCGGTGGATCTTTTTGCCACTGAAATCAATCACAAGATCCATCAGTTCTGTTCAGGCTTTGGGCCCATGACAGACTAGTGTCAGATGCCTTTCTCCTACATTGGGGGACAGACCTTCTGTATGCGTATCCTCCCATACCTCTAGTAGGGAAGGACTTTTCTGAAACTCAAGCAAGACCGCGGAAACCATGATCCTGATTGCACCTACTGCCTGCGTCAGATTTGGTTCCCTCTTCTTCTGGAGTTATACTGTAAAGAACCGTGGAGATTGGAGTGTTTTTCCAACCCCTATCACGCAGAACAAGGGATCGCTTCTGCATCCCAACCTCCAGTCTCTGGCTTTCACATCCTGGATGTTGAGAGCGTAGAGTTCACTTCTTTGGATCATTCGGAGGGTGTCTCCCGGGTCTTCCAGAAAAGATTCCACTAAGTGTTACTCTTTTAAATGGAGGAGGTTTGCCGTCTGGTGTGACAGCAAGGACCTAGATCCTTTTTCTTGTCCTACACAGACCCTGCTTGAATACCTTCTTCACTTGTCAGAGTCTGGTCTCAAGACCAACTCTGTAAGGGTTCACTTCAGTGCAATTAGTGCTTATCAGCGTGTAGAGGGTAAGCCTATCTCTGGACAGCCTTTAGTTTGCTTCATGAGAGGTTTGTTTTTGTCAAAGCCCCCTGTCAAACCTCCACTAGTGTCATGGGATCTCAAGTTCATTCTCACCCAGCTGATGGAAAGCTCCTTTTGAGCCACTGAATTCCCCATCTGAAGTACTTGACCTGGAAGGTCATTTTCTTGGTGGCTGTTACTTCAGCTTATAGGGTTAGTGAGCTTTAGTAGTGGATGCACTTTTAACAGTTTTTCCCTGTCCTCATGCCCACCCTGGCGAAAGCAGCTTGCAACCCTTGGACTGCAAGAGAGCATTGGCCCTTTACGTGGAGCGGACAAAGCCCTTCAGACAGTCCACCCAGTGTTTGTTTCTTTCGATCCCAACAGGAGGGAAAGTTGCCATCAGAAACGCATAATCTCCAGTTGGCTAGCAGATTGCATATCCTTCACATGCCCAAGCTGGGCTGACTCTGGAGGGCTATGTTACGGCTCATAATGCCAGAGCCATGGCTACTTCAGTGGCTCACTTAGCCTCCATTGAAGAGATTTGCAAGGCTGTAACGTGATCTTCAGTCCACACATTCACATCTCACTACTTCCTTGAGCAGATACCCGACGCGACAGTCGTTTGGCCAGTCAGTGCTTCAGAATCCTGTTCGGGGTTTAGAATCCAATTCCACCTCCTAGGCCCATTTTTATTCTGTTCCAGGCTGCACTCTCAGATAGTTGTATATAGTTTCAAGTTAATCTATGTTATGTCCTCGCCGTTGCGAGGCCCAATTCACCAATGTTTGTTTTGGGTGAGCCTGGATGCTAGGGATTACCCCAGTTGAGTATAATCCTGCCTTCTTGGTCCTCAAAGAAAACGAAGATAGATACAGGCTGATTAGTCTCCACAAACCCACCCACCTCCCCTTGGAGTTATTTCTTTATGCTTTAGACTAACTGAGGTACCCGTTCGTACGGCGGGCAGGAAGTCGGTGCACGCTGCATGCGTGCTGGAAAGCTCTAGCAAGGTAACCCGCGCGTACAGCGGGCTGGAAGTCAGTGCCCGCTGCATGCGTGCTGGAAAGCTCTAGCAAAGTTTTCTTTTTGCTATGGCAAATGCTGGTTCCGGGCCCACGCAGACGTCGACCACAGTTGTGAGAATAATCAGCCTGCAGTCCTCGGAGAATACTGGTACAGGTAAGTATCTTCGCTATTCCGCCACAGTTGCTTTTAGATGCCATATTACCCCTTGGACCTTTTCAATCAATCTATCCACCTTGCATGTCTTGTTTTTTAATTGTTTGGTAAAGATTTGCTAAGCCAGAAGCTTCCCTGGCCTATTGCCTAGTTCCCTATGCTCTTTTCAACAGCTGAAGTTGAAAACTATCTTATTGGTTTGCAGGAGTTCCAGTAATGTTTAATCCTCCAGCAAACTGGTATAACTACATAGATGGAACCTGCTCGTGTTTTCTTTGCTACTTCACTAATAGTAAGGTCATGTCCTCTACTTCCCCTTCCTTTTCTTTCCTTCCCTTGCTAAAGCCAGCCTAAGGATTCCTCCCATAAAGGCTTTCCTATACAGTTTGCAAGGATAGTCCCCCATGGCATTTAAGTGCAGCTATTCAAACCACTGTTTATGAAAGGAAAGGTGCAGTTTTGAACATTGGAGGAGTGTTAAATTTACTGTACCTACCACTCCGGGCCCTCAATCCCTCCCCCAAGCATACTCCAGACTCCATTAGAAAAAAAACAACCAAAACAATCAGATGAACTTGGAACATCCTCCCATTTCCCTAATTGTCAACAGTGTAAGTAATCTAGTCTGGAGTAGGTGTTAATCGACTAATAAGTATACTCCTTGTGTGTCTTCCAAATATCAGACAAATTAGAATGCCTGAGTGTTCTGAGAACTCTGCTTTTTCTCCGTTTCCTAAGGCCTCCCTTGGACCTGGCCTCTTTCAAGAGCACAGTTCATATCTCCTATCACCTCCCCCTTATCCAAGTCATGCGGTCTTCTCAGTTGTGTCAGAAAATCCTTGCTTGCGCCTGCTGGGGCCATAGATTTCACAACAGTAACTTCCACATATAATTTTCTCCAGTGACCCTGCCCAAATCATCCTTTCCTGAATATCTAGTAACATAGCAAATGACAGCAGGTAAAGACCTGTACAGTCCATCCAGTCTGCCCAACAAGATAAACTCATTTTACATGGTATGTGATACTTTATATGTATACCCGAGTTTGATTTGTCCTTGCCTTTCTCAAGGCACAGACCTTAGAAGTCTGCCCAGTACTGTTCTTGTACTAAGGGCCAGATGCACTAAACTTTACGAGCAATAACGAGCCATTAACGAGCAAGTAGTAAACCCTGGCATGCGCGAAATACTTTTTTCCGACGACAGTAGCAGCTAATGCAAACGGAATGCAGATGAGCAAATTGTGTAGAAACCCTATTGAAATGAGATGCACTAAGCTTTTCCGCTTGCCCTAACGCTGGAAAATGCGGGAAAGCTAACAAGAGGTCTGTACCTCTCTTTGGGGCTATGCGGGCTTCGAAAACTTATAAAATGTAAAAAAAAAAAAAAAAAAAATCAGGAGGGGCAAAAACGCTCGTCAGGAGCATCCTTTATGGACGTTCTTCACTGTAGGTATTATAAAAAAATTGCAGGCATCCGCTGCACCTATGGTACGCTGCTCCCCCTCCCCCCTGCATTGAAATCAGAACTTTTACGCAGCCCTGGCCCCCTCCCTCCCTTCCTTGAAATGACAGCTTCCCCGCCATCCTACGCCCCCCCCCCTTGGTCCTGCCCCACTGCCCCCCTGAGGTCATTGCTCCCCCCCCCCCCCCGAGATAATACTGGGGTACCACTACGTCCTGGCTTCAAAATATATGCCTATATAATACATAGAAACCGTTGTACTCTTTCTACGCTCGTCTTATTTTATTTTTTTTTTACTATGCTGTGAATCAAAAACACACACACTGTGCTTTATAGTATTAGAAGTGCTCAGTGAAATGCATATTACTCTGGCGAGTCAACTGGAGAAGTAATATGTCTATTTAAGCATCATCGCTCTTCAGCCCTCCCTTGCCTCCTATATCTTTAGAATATGTAAAGATACGCTTTACCATTATTATGGATACTTAGCTGTGGGCTGGTGCTGCTCGTAATTGTTATACTGTTGTCGAGTTGTTGCCCAGTTATAGCCAGAGTGTTTTGATGGATGTGTGAACGTAATGTTAAAACTTAGTGATCACGCCGTCATTCTTAATACGGCTTCTATTTCATTAATCTTGAATTCTCAATTCCAATAATATCCTTCGTTCTCAACACACATGGTGTTTTGCTGTATTTAGCATCATCAGGAGACCGAAATTCATCTGGACTTGCTGTTAGTGTCCTGCTTCACTCTATAAACATCAAAAAGAGTCCGCAGTAATCTGCAGTTCACTAGTAGCCTATACAGCAGCTTGCACCATAAAGTGTCCTAATGTTACCCTGTCTGTTGTAAGCAGGGGCGTAGCCAGGGTGGGCCTGGGTGGGCCCAGGCCCACCCACTTTCCGTCCAGGCCCGCGTCGCCGCCCACGTCGCTCGCGGAAATTCGTTCCTCCCCGCCAGCGCTGCATTCTTTTCTTCGATCGTCGCCGCAGCGCTGCCATTCACACAGGCAGCTCCGCCCCCCTTTGCTGCGTCCATCTGGTCCTACGTACACAGGAAGTGCATCAGAATGGGCCGGATGGACGAGGCAGAAGGGAGCGAAGCTGCCTGTGTGAATGGCAGCGCGGCCGGCGACGATCGAAGAAAAAAAATGCAGGGACCGAAGCTGCCTTTCCTTCTGCTGCGCCGGTTCAAAGGGTTGCTGGCAGCGTGTAAGAATCACTGCTGCTGGCTGAGTCTGACCTGAAATCGCGCAACAGAGGGAAGGCTTCTGGGTCATCAGCAGCACTGCAGCAATTCTCTCTTACATGCTGCCAGCAACCCTTTGAAACGTGCTGCGGTGCCGTGATGCTGCATGTGGGGGGGGGGGGGGGGGGGTTGGCGAGGATAAAATTGTTGGGCTGCTTGGGCGTTGGGTGGGGGGAGGGAAAGAGATGCTACACAGGGGTGTAGGAGTGAGGGAAATTGTTAGGGAGGGGAGGGAGAGATGCAGGGGGTGTAGGACAGGGAGACATGCATGGGAGAGTAGAAGAAATGGGATCATTATTGGGGAGAGAGGGATAATTGGATGTAGGGTAGGGTGGGGAGGGAGGGAAGGAGGGATGAATGACAAAGAAGGAGAAATGTTGGAGGATATGTTAGGACGCGGGTCTGGAGGGAGGGAAATGTACTGCACAGGGGAGAGAGGGATGAAGGAGAAATGTTTCATGGTGGTGGAAGAGATGCTGCAAGGGGGGAAACAGATGTTAGACTTGGGATGCAAGGGTGAGAGAGAAGAGGAAAAGAGGGAACAATGTTGACCATGAGGGCAGAGGAGGGGGAAGAAGGAGGGAGATGTAGGATCCAGGGATAGAAGACAGTGAGGGAGAAATGCTGGAATGTGGGTGGGATGGAAGAGGGGGAGAAATGCTGGCCCCTGGGGGAAGGGGCAAGAGGAAAGAGAGAAGGACAGGAAGATGCTAGGAGGGGATAGAGGGTGGAGAGAGGGAAAGAGGGAGCAGATGCTGGCTAGAAGGGTTGGAAGGAGGCAGACACTGGGATGGTGGAACCATGTGGAAGGCCAAGGGGGTGGTAAGGAAATGAACGAGAGGATGATAGTGATTACGGGGAGTAGATTGAAGATGAAGGCTGGAGAAGGAGTGAGATGGGGAATAGGAGAGCTAGTGGGTGAAAGAAGGAGATGGAAATCAGGTATCTGAAAAGTAAAAAGGAAAAGGATTAGAAGATGAAATTTGAGTGGACAGAGAGCAGGAAGATAGGAAAGAGCTAAAATGAAACAAACATCAATATGTCAGTGTAGTGAGGGAATGGAATGAGAGTGGAGAAAAGACAAATGAATAGCAGCTGCTTGAAGGAGAATTAACAGAAAGACAGGGAGTGGAAAAGAGAAATTTGAACCAACATAATGGAAAAATAAAATGACCAGACAACAAAGGTAGGAAAGACATTTTATTTTGAATTTATTAACTGAAATTTGTTAGCTTGAGAAATGTGCACAGCGGATATCTTATTGTGTTCAGTAGAAAAAAAGAAATGTATTTCTGATTTTATTTCTCCACTGTAACATGCCGAGGTTCCGAGTTCAATTTTTGTCTACATATTTTTATTTCTAATTTGTGATCCCTTGTTCTGTATTTGGTGAGAGTCTGGGCCCTAGCATGTCTAACACAGTCCCGACCCTTGCTGTAGCTTGGGGATCCCTAA
The DNA here is from genome assembly GCF_901765095.1 of Microcaecilia unicolor. Lineage (NCBI taxonomy): Eukaryota > Metazoa > Chordata > Amphibia > Gymnophiona > Siphonopidae > Microcaecilia > Microcaecilia unicolor. The sequence continues at coordinate 56,364,851 of NC_044039.1, forward strand.
CCTACATCAGCTGAGGACCTCCTCTAAAAGCAGCTAAAACTCCCTTCTACTAAGCTTGGCAGATGGCGGCAACATCCTTGAGCCACCGATAACTAAGCATGCATGGGGTGCCAGCATCGGTGACTCAAGGCATTGTTGCTATTGCTGCCTGCCAAGTTTGGTAAAAGGGATTTGTGGCTGTCTTCAAAGGAAGTTTTCAGCTGACAGAGCTTGGGGATCTTTGAGCTAAATTATATTTTGAATTGGGAGGTGCCAGGGGAGATGAGGAGAGTGCAGGGAGGAAGGGGGCTGAGACAGAGAGAAAATTTTGTGCCCACCCACTTTGGGCTCAGGCCCACCCAAAATTGGCCGTCTGGCTACGCCACTGGTTGTAAGACTTCACACAGTATCAAAATGCCTCTGGATTGTAGTTGTGCCAGCCGAGGAAACTGTGTTTTTAGCTCACAACATAAACAGAGTGAACATAAATAAAACATCATCCTTAAAGGATAATACCGGATGAATGCAAAAAGGTGAATATGAATTCCTGTGAGTGGAATCAATTTGATTTACAATAAATCCAGATACTACTCCCTTATAATAACAATAAATTTTTATTTAAGTGGAATGGAATTATTTGACTGTACTGGTAAACAGAAATTCTTTTCAGTTAGACTGTACAGGATTAGACTAATAGAACTGCTGATTCCCTACTGGATCCAGTATACACTCTAATTCTTTACTAACCAAACATTGTTTCCTAACCAAGTTACAAGTAAGTATAACACTTCAAAGATTTCCAACTCAAATAGGAATGTTTCTTAGGTGTATCTCATTTAAACATTTTTATAAACTTCTTTCCTACAGGACTTGTAAGTAACTATCCAAAAACTTTCAAATCTTAGTCTTATAGTGGTATAATTATTCTAATTGGATTTCTCCTTCTTCCTTTATTTATTTATTTATTGTTACATTTGTACCCCGCGCTTTCCCACTCATGGCAGGCTCAATGCGGCTTACATGGGGCAGTGGAGGGTTAAGTGACTTGCCCAGAGTCACAAGGAGCTGCCTGTGCCTGAAGTGGGAATCGAACTCAGTTCCTCAGTTCCCCATGACCAAAGTCCACCACCCTAACCACTAGGCCATTCCTCCAACCATAATTTTCAAAATTAAATCTCAGTTCACTTGTGTGATAAACAGGAGTTTCAGAAAAAGTGTGTGAATTGTCTCTCTCTCTTCCTCAATTTCCTATATTCAGTTGGTTTACTTTTCTTTCACAGTACTTAGCTGAAGGAAAACTTCCAGTTGCAGTCTTCGAGAGATCTCCTTTAGCAGTTGTCTTCCATCGATTCTTCTCCCTAAACTTAATCTAACTGTCACATCCCTCGCCCTCCGGCTGCTCCTCTGCGGGAAGCAAGGGCCGGAGGAAGGACCCGCAGCCAGAGAAGGCTTATCCGACGGTTTCCCGGAGAGGGCGCCGGTTCCAGGTGCAGTCGGGGCCGAGCTGGTGTCCATTGCAGCGATGGCCGGCCTTCTTGAGGCCGCGGCTGAGAGCCGGGGCTCGTCGCGGCGATGGCCGCCTTGCCCGTGGGCCGGCGATCATGGCTTCCAGGCTCTCAGTTGCCGGCTAGGGGTCTGTGCTCATGCCAGCGGGGAGGATGGTGCCGAGACGCGATGGCCGGCGGCGTCTCCACATTCGGGCGCGGGAGCCCGAAGCTCCACCTCAGAGGAACCAGATTGGGATGCCGGTGCTGTAGCTCCGCATGAGAGGCCGGACGGAACCAACCAGAGGGATTTCTTAAGTAGCCGGGTTCCGATTGGCCGGCCATGTCGGCTGGGGGGGCGGTTGAATGCTGACAGTATTTAAGGAGCGGGGCTGAAACAGGACGTTGCTTCAGGTTCTGTTTCCCAAGGCCAGTCTTTGTGTGTGCTTGTTTTCAGTGCGTTCCCTTGTTCTCC